>NC_054845.1:24513571-24825178 GCF_018345385.1 Vulpes lagopus
TGAAATATATTATTTTGTTGTGGTAAAATATACCTAACATAAAAGTTACTGTTTTAGTCATTTTTAAGTGTACAGTTCAGTGGCATTAAGTACATTCACATTGAAACAATATTTTTAAGAAAAAACCATTAGATGTCTAGCATTGGGTAGAATAATTCTTAGGGAAAAAAATCTGTTGTAACTCAAGTACCTATGAGCAAACTATGTACTGTGCTGTACTCTAGTTGGTAGAGTTGTTTCTCACAGTGGTGCAAGCTGACATCTCTGAGACAGCTCAGAGTATCCCAGGGTTAAACAAAAAAGTAAATGGATGTCAGATACCAGGAGCAATGTTTCTCACTGTTGGAGTGGGAGGTTACAGATAAAGAAGGGGATGAACCATGTGGTACTGGATTAGCCAGAGATAACCAGATGAACTCATGCTTAGCTTAATATAGGTACTAATGGGTAAATATGAAAATAATTATACACATATGTATTAGTATACACATATGTATTTTCCTGACCTGACAGCTAAGAGGTCCTAGAAGTAATGAGATTCTAATAGCAACAAGCACCCCCAACACCCAGATCTTGGTTTCTAATTCCATTATACAACAAAAGGGACTAGAGCTCTTGATTCTAGAGCTGAGGCAAGGAAAATACAAGATGAGCCTGGTGCATCCTATAGGGTCAGAAAGTAAGGAAGTGCTCAAAAAACAAAACAGTAGGAAAATGTCAAAAAGAAGGAATCTGGGATGCCTGGGTGGCTCAGCGGTTGGGTATCTGCCTTTGGCTCAGGGCGTGATCCCTGAGTCCCAAGATCAAGTCCCACAATGGATTCCCTGCATAGCGCCTGCTTCTCCCTCTGCCTATGTCTTTGCCTCTCTCTGGGCGTGTCTCTCATGAATAAATAAATAAAATAAAATTTTAAAAAAGAAGGAACCAACAGAACTCCCAATGGCTAAAGTTGAAACAATTTGAGCAACAAAATAAATGACATAGTATTAGATTATATAACCCAAAATATAAAATAAATACAAATGAATCCATACTGACAAAAATGAATTTTGAATAAATAAATGATAGAGAATAGATAAGTTTCCCATGCAGAAGAGCACTAAATAATTTATGGAGATACTGCCTTTTAAGGAGTAGATTATAACCCTCTACCTCTTAGATGTAGGGCAATCTTGCTTACAAAGATCACAGTATGAAGAGAGGGGAAATTAAAAACTAATTTTTCAGAGGAAAAATGTGACAAACGCTACCAAGGTCAACAATCATCAGTGATAAGGCAAGTAGATAGCACTTGCTCTTGATACAGTACATTGAGAATGGCACTGCAGCTCTGTAAACTTCCTCTCAAAAACCCATAATCCTAGTCCAAACAAAATAGAAGCCAAACCCAAACTGAGAACCATTCCTCAAAGTATCTGAGCTATATGCCTCAATATTGTCAAGGGTGCCAAAAACAAGAAAAGTCTGAGAAACTGCCCCAGCCAAGAAAAGCCTAAGGAGAAATTACTAAATGTCATGCATTATTCTGAATGGGAGCCTGGAACAGAAAAAAAGTGACATTAGGAAAAACTAATAAAATCTGAATAAAGTGTGGGTTTAGTTAATAATAATGTTTCAGAGGTGCCTAGGTGCCTCAGTTGGTGAAGCATCTGACTCTGCTTCTGCACAGGTCATGATCTCATGGGCCATGAGATTGAGCCCCGCAGTGGGCTCCGTGATCAGCAGGGAATCTACTTGAAAATTCTCTCCCTCTGCCTCTCCCCCAATTCATATGCACTCTAAAATAAATGAGTAAATCTTTAAAATAATAACAATCATCATATGGTTTCACTTATATGGAGAATATAAGAAATAATGAAACTAGAGGTGGGGGAAGGGGAGGTGGGTGGGTGTAGGGGTGACTGGGTGATGGGCACTGAGGATGACACTTGATGGGATGAGCACTGGGTGTTATTCTATATGTTGGCAAATTGAACACCAATAAAAAATAAATTTACCAAAAAAAAGAAAGAAAGAAATAATGAAAGGGATTATAAGGGAAAGGAGGGGGAGTGAGTGGGAAAAATTAGAGAGGGAGACAAACCATGAGAGACTCCTTACTCGAGGAAATGAACAAAGGGTTGGGGAAGGCGAGATAGGCAAGGGGTTGGACTAACTGGCTGACAGGCACTGAGGAGGGCACTTGATGGGATGAGTACTGAGTGTTAAACTAAATGTTGGCAAAACAAACTTCAATAAAACATAAATAAATAAATAAATAAATAAATAAATAAATAAATAAATAAATCCATCCATCCAACACTTGGGAAATGTGAAAAAATAAAATAAAATAATAAAAATAATATTTTAATATTGATTTGTTAGTTGTGTAAAATGTGCCATCACAATGTAAGATGTCCACAGTAGGGGAAACTGTGGGATATATGAGAACTCTGTGTACTATCTTTGCTAGTTCTCAATATGCCTAAAAATATACTTAAAATAGAAAGTTTATTTTAAAAGATACATAATGCATGCATACATTAATTGATATTTATTTCTTAGGTGTCTAATATGAGCTGGCAGTCATGCCTGGTCTCAAGAAGCACACTCCAATAGCAAAACACCAAAATACCCCAAAGCAGCACCATACATGGCAAAGGAAGATGAATAGGCAGGAAAGCTCCAAAGCAAGCACTCCTCTGGTTCCAGAGGAGCAATCACACCCATTGAGTGTGAAAGGAGTATAAGGATACTTCTTCTGTGAGCCCCGATGCTCCAGCCAATGAATCAAACAATTCCTTCACCATCTCTGTTCCTGGGTCAGTGTTAGAATGAATGAGATGTGGTCTCTGTAGGGCGTGTGGTGGCATCAGTAAACCCTTACCCCAGGTTCTAGATCAAATGCTTCCCTACCTGCTCCAGAGCAGTGACAGTGTTCTGAAGATTCCCTGCTTTTCCCCTTTGTCACAACCAACTGTGGGTGCTTGGGATCATCTTTCAGATTTTGAGGCTCTGTCCTGGTCAGTTCGGCAGATGAGGGTCCAGGGCCCTTGATGCCATATTTAAAGAGCTGAGTCCCTGAATGAGCCACTTGATTTCATCCCATCCTGCAATTTATTCTTTCAACACAAATTGAACCTCTGCACAGCTGCCAGGCTAGCATAATGGCCCAACCATGGGATCTCCACTCAGACTTCCTGAGTTCAAATCTGGCCCTACCACCTATAAGGTATATGTGATCTCTGGGAAAGAACAACCTATCCAAGCCACAGACTCCTATTGTAAGATGAAGAAACAAATGAACGTATGTTGAGGAGATTAAATCAACAGACACACAAAGGGCTTAGCAAGGTATGTAGCACAGTCTCTACACTCAGTAAGAATTTGCTGCTATCATTATCAAGTGTTGGGGATACAAAAGACGACAAAGTCGATATAGTTGTTTGTCTCATTGGAAAATGAAATCTGGTAGATTCCATCCAGTGGCCACAAGTTATAGGCAATGAGAGGAGATTGGCAGAGAAAATATGATCTGACTACGGAATGACATCGTTCATCGATAATTTGGGTCATGTGCCAAGTGTGTCCCTACACAGCATCCTGTGTGGCCATCTTTCCCTGTCAAAATCAGAATCCTGTAATATGATAAATGATTTGTTGTAAAATATTTTCATGATGGCAGTTACACTTAATTGAGTAACATCATTTCTACACTATATGGATAATTTAAAGGTATTCATAGGAATACTGAGAACCTGGACTATCATAAAAAAGTCAATCAGTATGCACTTCCACTTCCTATATATGTTCTTTTGTTGTTGTTGTTGTTGTTGTTGTTTTAATTTTTATTTTCAGTACATTAAATTTACTCATAAAAACATTCCAAAAATGTACAATTTTTCTTTTTTAACAAAGTATAATAAAACATAAAAACTTCAGAAACAATAATTAACATTTACAATTCAAAATCAAATTAGCAGAATATTAAACATTTACAAAACTGTATCTTTTAAAAATATTTATAAAGTTACATGCAATTTTGTAGAATTGACATAAAAGAATGGCTCAAAAATGGGAGAATTTTCCTTCATTCCTAAAAAGACAATCTGTCCAATATAAGCTGAGAAGATTCTTGAGTACCCAAGGGTCTTCGATTTCGGTACCAAAGCCTTCATCTTTGTGCATGTAAAAACCTAATGCGTGTGAAGGGCTTGTTACAATACCCGGGACTGACTTGACAGAGATGCGCTGAGCTCCCCTCCCCCCAGACCAGTGTAGTAAAGTTAACGTTCGGCCTCAACCAGCAAGTATGTGGTTTCCAGAATGTTGATTAAAGATTTTTTCATTCAGAACCTAGGGACTTTGCAAATTGAGCCCCTTCAGAGCCCATGGCTTTAAACTGTCACCTGACTCATTCTTTGGGAGTCATCCGCGCTTTGGAAAGGACTTCCTCCCCTTTGGGTTCCACAGACCTATACACCTTCTTGAAGAATATCCTTTATATTAGCTAAAGGTCCCTTTCAGTTTGGCCCCCAATATCCTTTGATTTCCAGCTCTAGCTAGCAGATTGAGTCGCCTGCTGCCACCCTTCACCCAACTCACCTCTAGGAAAACAAAAACACTTTGCTCAAAGAGTAGCCCATTCTTTCTAAAGTTGGATTTTCTCCACCGTGAGAGCGTCGAGGGGGCAGTGCTTCAGTGAGCCTCCACTCACCATTGTGTGCCCTGAGACCACTCCTCACCTCTGTGCACGGCAACATTTCTGCATGAGCATCCTTCCCACTGGTGTGTCCCCATGCTGGATGGCAATGATCTAGTCCTCAGTTAAGAAGTAGCTGCTTGTTAATCAGACTAGGTTCTTGCACAACAAAAACTGCACAATTCACTGAGGTTTCTGGGCCTGTAACAACTTATTTCTTCAAGGATGCAGACTATTCCTTCTGTATCCTGTGCATTAACACTTTGGAATGTGAAAAGGAATTTTATCATTTTCCCATTAGCTATGACCACTGCCTGGTCCATAGGAAATGCTTAGTAAATATGAACTAGGTGGTCATTTCCTTGAATGAATCTCTTCTATTACATTGCTTGGCTATTTTTATTTCACAAATAATTACATGGTGCTTACCATGTGCTCAACACTGTCCTGTGTGTTTTTTCTTATATTCATTCATTTAAGCCTCACATAATACTATGAGGCAAATACTATTCTTATTCCTTTTTACAGACAAGGAATCCGAGGCACAGAAAAGTTAAGTAACTTGCTTAAGGTCGCTCACTAAGCAGCAGAGCTGGTATGGGAACCGGGAAGATCTAGGTTTAGAATTTGTGCTCCTAACCCTATGCTATGAGCAACTTCTGTATTAGTGTACCCTCCTCCTGCCACAAGGGGTGGACACTGGCTGGGGCATGGTCAATCAGAGAACCACATCTCCCTAATCAGAGGTGCAATCTGGGATGTGGACATGTGGCTCAAGCCAGGCCAGAGAGTCCCCTCGGCCCCAGCTCCCTCACCACCCATGGTTCTGCCATTTGAAGCAGGAGGAGAAGGTGTTTACCTTTGGAAGAATGGAACAAGAGAGATGTGAATCCTGGAAGCACTGAAGGAGGAGAAACCTGTCTCTTGGAGGATAGAGTAAAGGCCAATGCTAGAAAAGTGATGTAGAGATGTGAGCAGAAATGAAGGGGGAGAGGATACACCTCTCCCACTGTTACAATTTCCACTTTAATCTCCACTTTTTAAAAACTTCAGCTAGTAGAGTTGGGTTTATGCTACTTTCAGATAAGACTCCCATTCATTTGTTGGTGGGATGGATGATTTAATTAAAAAATAAGTGAATAAAGGGCCTTGATTAATATCACTCATCCATCTGTCAAGTAAATAGCCATTGTATCGTGTGCTGTGACAAGTATGGGAGTCATAGCAGTGGACATAAGAGCCCCTGTCCCCATGAGGAGGGAAGACAGATCTTCAAATGATGAATTGCTGTGGGCTAGCAGGCTCTAGTAGGATCTGAAACCACCCCAGGGTGGCTGAAGTGCAGAGTGTGGAGTGACCTACGACAAAGTGAGGGCAGGGAAGGCCACATCAGAAATTCAGTCTTACGCTGAGATCAGTGGCAGGGGTAAAGGTGAGGGAGGGGTTTGGACACTGAAAGGTTTTAATGGGGGTGACATGTTCAAATTTGTGCTTTCAACAGCTCTGCCTGAAGTGGGGAGAACATAGGGTCTCGGTAAAAAAGTAACAGTGGTCTGCCCTAACGTCACAGCAGAGGAATCTAGAAACATTTGAGAAGTTAAATTCGGGTCACAGCAGCCCAGGGAACCAAAGCTGGAAGAGAAATTAGAGACTTCTAGGGATCTAGGGAGCAGTTTCCTTTGTCCACAGACAAGTACATCAAAGCTGCAGAGCGGTACCCCTCTTATGGAGTGCGTACACATTTGGGCAAATCCAAGCAACGTCTCCAGCACTGATCATGAAAGAAATTGTACTTAACGCATAAAGCAAATAAAAATTTGAAATAAATAAAGATTTTTCTTTCCTGTTCACAGTTGTTGGGGAGCTGTAAAAGCCATCGCTAATTTGTCTTTCTTCCTCCCTAGCAGCAATGAATTTAGTGCCTTGTTTTCTCCAATAGGTCTCTCTCTCATCAGTCTTTCTGGTCATTTTTATTTTCTTTCAAATTAGCCTTGACCCCTAATTCCATTATTTTGACATTATGCTAAAGGAAGTCAGCCAGACGCAAAAGGACAAATAGTGTATGATTCCACTTCTGGGAGGCACCTCAAGTAGTCAAATTCAGAGGCAGAAAGTAGAGTGGTCATTGCTAGGGGTTGCAGGAAGGGAGAGATGGCGAGTTATTGTTTGGTGAGTTTGAAGTTTCAGTTTGAGATCATGTAAGAAGATACACGGTAGTGATGGTTTCACAGTATGAATGTACATAATATATGTATAAGATATATATATATCTTTCCACAATAAAAATAAATTTTAAAAAACACTGGAATTGAGTGCATGTTTTTTCCAAGAAGCTTTCTTATTTCCTTTTTTTCTTTTTTTTAAGATTTTATTTATTAGAGAGAGAGAGAGAGAAAGCACAAGAGGGGTGAATGTCAGAGAGAGAAGCAGACTCCCCATTGAGCAGAGAGCCTGATGCAGGGCTCTGTCCTGGGATTCCAGGATCATTACCTGAGCCAAAAGCAGACACTTAACCAGTTGAGCCACCATGCACCTATTTTCCCATGTCCTTCTCCTTAGAGCAATCCTGAAAAAGGGCCTGTTTAACACATATCCTTATTTTATAAATGTTGATTAAAGACCCTCTCCCGGCATTTCCTCACTTCTTCGTAACAACCACCAAGTGTGGTAATGATATTGGCCCCACTTTACAGATGAGCAATCCAAACTTCAAAGATTTCCACTGAAGAATGCAAAGCTTGTGCTGGATAAAGTGGAAGAGAAATTTCTTGTTAAAGACACTGACTCAGAACTCATTTCTTTATTTGAGGTCTATAAAATTAATTTTGAGAGCCTTAAACCCGTTGCACCTAAATCATCTAAGAAACCCATGGCTTAATGTGGGGTTTCTTATGGGCAGTCCTTCAGCATCTCGCTTCTACATATGTCTGTTCTCTTTTGTAAGAAATTACCAGAATAAATCACTCTTAACACACAGAAGCCGAACTCACCAAACCCCAGCCCAAAATCTGTTCTGGAATATCCCAAAGCATTCCCATAGGACTGTTACAAAGAACTGGAGCTCCCTGTTCCAAATGGAACTAACATAAAAAGGGTTAAGTGAATGCTGTTTCATTTTTCTAAATGTTCAGTAATTAAAAGAGGGATGGTTGTCCCCATGAGTATTATTACGTTGCACACCAATCTTCCTACACAGAACCCAACAATGCTCAAGTACCAGCTACCCGTGATTACCGAGACCCACTTTCCCTTATTCGAAGCCTACACATGTGTTCTTTCTTGAGGTACAAGGCATCAGGGAGACTGTCCCATTCCATCTTTGCTGTTTCTACCCTTTCTGCATTCCTGATGTCATGTCAGTCCTTACCCTACAATCAAACAGCACAGACCTAATGGACCACCAGGACTCCCTTCCTTCTGTGACCACTCCAGCCTGCTGTGCTTGGGACCAGGAGGGAGTGGGGCTGCCTGAGGTCTGCAGGGGATGCTGGCACTCCCAGGGTGAGCCCTGGAGGCAGAGGATACCTGGAGACCTGCCAGAGGAACTCCCCAGACAGCCTGAGAACCCGCTGTCAAGGAGTCTCTCCTTAATCTGCAGCACCATCTTTTGAGAAGACAGTGTATTTGGAGACAGCGCTGGGTGAGATCAAGGTTGGGAATCGGAGCTGCTAACTCATCGGGGGGACGGGGATGTCTGCATTGCATCCCTGCCACACTTCTAGCTTGGAGCAGAACTGCTTATTTATTCTAAAACCTCATTTTATTTATGTGTTTGCTTAGATTGTTTGTTTGAGAGGGAGAGCTCGAGCAGCAGGAGGGACAGAGGGAGACAGAGAATCCCAAGCAGGCTCCATGCCCAGCATGGAGCCCAACACAGGGCTCAATCCCACAACCCTGAGATCATGACCTGAGCCAAAACCAAAAGTCGGCTTCCTAACAGACTAAGCCACCCAGGCACCCACTGAAATCTCATTCTTTTTAAAAGCTCCTGCCCAGGCTGTTCATTGAAACACCAAAGACATTTGCTTTCAGCTGCATGATCTGGGTCCGTGGTTTACCTCAATGTCTCTGAGCTACAAGTGACTTGGTCCTTCTCTTTACACCAAGTGGCCATTCTCCCTTTTGTTCCCAGTGCTCTCTTACGCTTCTCTGATTTTCTTCCTAATGGTTTCTTTCTCTTCCCCAACTGGAATGAAAGCTCATTTAGAGTTCATTGCTAGCCTTAAACAGTGCCAGGAATATGGCAGGTATTCCATAAACATTTCTCAAACGAATAAATGCATTGTGTAGACACTGCCTGACTCTCCGTCATAACTTCAGGCTGTGAACTCTGCATGCAGCCTTTCCCCACGAAACCCCATACACCATCTCAGGGGATAATTACTGAGGAGTCAAATGTGCTTGGGATTGTACTCAGAGATATTAGATGCAACATAAAAAGAAATCAAGTCAGAAAAGGAAAACAATCCCCAATTCCAACCACCACCAGGATTTGAAATCTAGACATAAGCCCCAGAACCCGGAGTAAGGAGCTGGAGTGGGTCAAAGAGTCAAACTTAGGATGGATGGCTTCACACAGCAGGTCAGGGTCGGGTGGGATGGGGCTGGGAAGGACAGGAGGAGGAAAGGGTAAGTGCTTAGACAAAACAGCCATGTGGCATGGCCAAAAGCTTTGTCCATGGAGAAGAAAGAAGAAAATGCAAAGCCCCATATCTTTTTGTGGTGGGCTCCCTCTTTATGAAAACTTCCAAATGCCTTTATGTTACCTATGCAACACCCTACAAACCTTTCATCTTCTGAAGCAGGACCCATGGGGCTCTGCACCTTCTCCTTCCCAAGGCTTTAAGGAGTATCAAAGGGGAAAAGTGAGTATCTCAAAATGAAGCTCTGTTGGCCCCAAGAGAAATAGAAAAAATGTTTAAATATTTTATCTATTTATTCATGAGAGACACAGAGAGAGGCAGAGACACAGGCAGAGGGAAAAGCAGGCTCCATGCAGGGAATCTGATGTGGGACTCAACCCCAGGACCCCAGGATCACACCCTGAACTGAAGGCAGATGCTCCACCACTGAGCCACCCAGGTGCCTTGAGAAACAAAAGATTTCATGGATCAGAATCCAGCCCACCTCTGGAAAACACCATGGAATAACTCAGAGGTCGTGAGACCCGGACTTGGGCCCACGTGATCTGATCACACCCACACCGCGTCCCCCTGTACACTCGTCACCACTCCCCACCCAGAGCCATGCTAGACCCCTGATGACCCGTGGCCTTTGCTCATTTAAGCCATTCTCACTGGAGAGCAGCATTCCCTCATCATAGTCTCAATTTGTCTTTCCGCAATGACTAATGAGGTTGAGCATCTTTTCATGTGCTTCTTTGCAAACTGTGCGTCTTCTTTGGCGATGTGTCTATTCAAATTGCTCATTTTTAAAATTTTATTGACTTATGAGAGTTCTTCACATATTCCGTATACAAGTCCTTTGTCAAAAAAGTAAGCTGCAAACTTTTTCCCAGTCCCTGGCTTAACTTGATGTTCTCTTAACATCTCTTTGAAAAGTCTTTCAAAGAGCAGAGGTTCTAAATTTCGATGAAGTCCAACTTGCCAGTTGCTCTTTCATGGAGCATGCTTTGGAACTGTGCCCAAGAAACCCTCACCTAACCCAAGCCACAAAGGTTTTTCTTTTCCTCCTACGTTCTAGAACATTTCTGTTATCTACTTAACTCCATTGTGATTACAGTACATAGTTTGTATGATTTTGAGTCTCTTAATTCTGTGAAGTTTTGTTTTATAACCCAGGATATGGCTTATCTTGATGAATGTTCTGTGTGTCCTTAAAAAGAATGTATATCCTGCCGCTATGGGGTGAAGATTATGTCCAGTCGGCTGATGGCGTCATCTGGTTCCACCTATTTGCGAATTTTTCTATTGGTTCTATCAGTTTCTGATAGTTTTCTATCATTCTGAGAAAGGACTCCTAAAGTCTCCAGCTGTGAAATTGTCTCCTCTTTTCAGTTCTATCTGCTTTTTTCTTTCACGTATTTTAATGTTCCGTTGTTAGAGGCAAAACATTTAGACGTGCTAGGTCTTCCTTGTGAATTGACTCCTTTATCATTATTATCAGATTTAATGTCTTTCTTTGCCCCTGGAATTTTTTTCTGTGATCTACTTTGTCTCAAATTAGTACAGGCACTCCAGCTCTCCCCCGGGTGGTGTTGGCCTAACAGATCATCACCAATTCCTTTTACTTTTAACAAACACCTATCATTGGAAGGGAGTATTTTATAATATAATAATTATTGATACGCTTGGATTTCAATTGACCATTTTGTTCTTTGTTCTCTTCATACTCTCTGGGGTTTGTTTCTCTATCTCTCCTTCTCTGCTTTCTTTAGATTGATTTCAATAATATTTAGTATTCCATTTTAACCTACCTGCTGCATTTTTTTTTTACTGTATCTCTTTGTATAGATTTTGCAGTAGTTGCTCTTGAAATGACAATACACGTAATTAACTTTTCCAGTCTAGTTTGGTTCAATATTTTACTGCCTCAAGTGGAATGTAGAAACTACCAGCTGGCCCCTTCACTCCCCCTTTTGTCCTAGTTGCCCTAGGTTATATCTACATACACTGAAAATTCTGTCAGACGACATTGTATTTTGTTATTGTTGTTTTTAAAACAGATGTTAAATAACTCGTTGGAGAAGAGTAGTCTATTAAATTTACTGAGATATTTATTATCTCTGTTGCTCTTCCTTGACTCTAGATGTTCCCAGTTTCCTCCTGGCATAACTTCCATTGTGTCTGCAGACTTTCTCTACCAATTCCCTTAGATCAGGTCTGCTGATAACAGGCTCTTTCCCTCATTAGAGAATTTTTTATTTTGCCCTCATCCCTGAAAATATTTTCACAGATGTTGAATTTTAGATGAAGAGTTCCCTTTTTTCAGCACATGAAAAATGTTGTTCCAGTTTCTTCTGGCTCTCTGGTTTCTGATGAGAAATCAGAGAAATCCAGTTACTAGAATGAGATTTTCCTACAAATCTGGAGGAAATGTATCATTTCTCTCTGGCTGCTTTCAAGATTTTCCTGTCTTCTGTTTGCAGCAGCTTAATTATGATGTATCTGGAGGTTGCTTTCTTTGGAATTACCCAAGGTTTGAGGTTCACTGAGTTTGTTGAACCTATAGGTTTCTGACTTTCATCAAATTGGGAAGTTTTCAGACAATTTTTTCTTAGTCTTATATTTTTTCTCCTTTCCTTCTGTTGCCCCGATGACATGAATATCTGACCTTTTGTTATTGTTCCACAGGTCCTTGAGGACCTGTTTTGTGTGTGTGTGTGTGTGTGTGTGTGTGTGTGTGTGTTTTAATCTTTTCTCTCTTCCTCCTGATTTGATCATTTCTACTGATCTATCTTCATGTTCTGGCTCTCTTCTGTCATCTCCATTCTACTGTTAAACCCATCTAGTGAGATTTTATTTTTACCTCTGGGTTAACACATTTTCTTAAATTTCCTGGATTTTTTTTTTTACACCTTCTATTTCTTGGCTGAGAATTTCTCTTTTCACTCATTTCAAGAGTGTTCTCCCTTACTTGTTAGAGCATTTTTATAATAACTGCTTTAAAATTTTTGTCCTTGTTAGTGAGACATTGACTTCTGTTGATCATCCTTCTCTGTTCTTTGTGTGCCAAGTAATTTTGGATTGTATCCTCAACATATTGAGTATCATTTTATGAGATTCTGGGTTGTATTTAATCCTACAAAGAATGCATTTAGGCCACAAGTTCTAATTAGCTCTATAAGGGTTGTGGTTCCAAAATCGATTCAACTTTTAAAGCCTTTGTCATACTATTTGGATACTACCCAGTGGCCAGTCTGGAATTTGGGTAGTGATATATATCCAATAGCTTAGCTCTCAAAATCTGTATCTGCTCTTTAGGGTTAAGCCTACAACATGAGCGGCCCTGAGAGTTAGACCAGGGATCCATAAAGCACATTAAGGGGCTTCCCTACAGTTTCAGGTTCTAGCAGTCTCCCATTGCCACTGCTACCTTGGAATTACTTGAGCTGGGACAAAAGAAAATGAATAAAAAACTAAAAGAAAAGAAAAGTGAGGGACTTCTACACTCTGCATATTAGGAGCTTTCTTTCCCACTTCAACCAGAACTTGAGGACTTCTCCTGGACATTTTTGTTACATCCTCCTACCTGCTCACAGATTTTTGGGTTGATTGAAGGCAAGAAAATATCAGAGTGGGAGAAAAATAATAAACTCACCCCCTAGTTCAGTGGTAATATAAATTCTAACCTTTTCCCCCAATCTACATGATACTGTTTACTTTTCAGAGTTCTCAAATAGCTACCCTACACATTCCATCCAGGCTTTGGATTCAGTGGGAGACACAGGTTGCAGTGTCCTTTCTCCATCTTACCCAAAACCAGAATCTTCTTCTGTAATGCTTCCAAATTGAAGAGATACATGTGATTTTTAATTTTTTCCCCACATTTTTCTAATTAAATTTTTTTAAATAATAAGAAAACAAAATGGCCAAAAGAGTTAGCTAATCTAGATTTGTCCTTCAGAGGGATGGATAGTTTTACTGTCTCTGTCTCCACATAACATGACTCAAGATCATTTGATAAGGACTCTCAAAAAGCTCTAAGGCAAACCTCAAGGATCTAATGAACAATGCAGTCACTCCTGGGCTCTGTGAGTTTTTACTGGTTGAATAAAGCATTATGATCACGTACCGGGGCTCCCATCTTCAAGAGTTAAGGCCATCCTGCCCTTGCAACAGCAAAACCAACCTTAACTGGACACTTGTGGTGCCACTGCATCTGAGTGATTAGGTAGGAGTTATGTTTCCTCTTGCAGAAGGGAACTGTAACAACTGTTGAGTACTTCTATGTGCTGACACCGTACCAGATACTTCTCACACATTATTTGCTTTAGTCCTCACCACAACCAGAAAGGTAGGTATTATTAGCATCATTTATAGTTGAGAAACCCAAGGCTCAGTTAAGATTAAGGCACTTGCCAGGTTCCCAGAGCTACTAAGTGGTGAGACTCAGTTTGAATCTTATTCCAGTGTCTTTATTCTTCCCACACATTATGAGCCCCTTGAAGAGAGTATTTGTGTTTGATTACTCTCTGTAAATCCACGGGTCTTCACCTAGCAGGACTCCATAAATGAATTCATTAATTTAATAACCAACTAACGTCTATCTTGCTGGGCTCTTTTCCTTTTCTTCCTGTCTATTTCCATGTGTTTTCCTTGCTCCCTGCTCTGTCTTCCAAAGGGACCCTGAACTCCTCAACAACCTGGCATGCAACATCTGGTCACTTAAAAACACTGAAATGACTGACTAGATTTCTCAGTTTCTGTTCAGATGCAGAGTATCGTGGAGATACCTCGAGCCCTATCTACTCCTTCCTCTGTGTCTTCCCACCACAGCCAGTGCTGGGCTCTGCATACAACCAGTATCCCATAATACTGCCAGTTGCTCCAGTCCTTGGTCAACCTTTCTTAGTGTTTCTTTGTTCCTGGGTGGCTGCTCTTTCATCCCACCTTCCCTTCATGCCCTGGAGAACCTACAGTCCACTCTATAGTTTTCTTTAAAAGAGATTCTTACAGTCGGTGAGAGATTGGATGACGCAATCTCTGAGGTTGTTTCAATGCTAACATTATGTGCCCTTATGATTCCAGGTAACACTAAGTGATATGCCTTCTTTGACCTGTGAGCCATCTGACCTTAGTAATATACCCTAAAAGTAGCTCTCAGAATTTAAGATGATAAGAATTATCTGAAGTGCTTGACAAAATGCTGATTTCCTCACCCTAGCTAACAAATTCTGAATCAATACATGTGCCAGGGCATAGACTCTGCAGTTTTAGCAAGTGCTCACAAGCAGTTCTGATGCAGGTGGACCACAGCATACCTAAGAAATTTTGCACTAAGTAAAGGTATTAGTGAGATGCCTTGTTTTATACAGTACTTAGACCAGCAAGCACTCAGCATAAATGCGCGGATAGTAAGTAATTCTGGAAAGAATTATTTTTTGCCTAAATGAAGAAACAGACTGTCCATAACAATAACAACAATAGCTATGACTTATGGGGTCTTATTCTGAGCCAGCAACAACACTACATTATCCATTGAATCCTCATCTGAACAAATGCTACTATCCAAATTTTAAAGAAGACAGAACTGAAATTGGGGGTTAAGGCAGGTCACAGCTAGTACATGATTAAGATTGGATTTGAACATGGGTTTGTGGGACCCCAAAGACAATGTTCATTCTACATCACCACCCTTCCTTTCTTCATAGTAATGACCTTGGGGGAAAGGTAAAATGATTATTATGTATAAGCTCTGCATGGTATTAGCCTACCTCTCAAAATTAGAAAGAAATATGGTTGATCATAAAGGAAAACCCCCGACAATGAGCCCAAGGGAAGTTGTGGAAGAACTTGATTGTTTAGCTTCATCCTTCCTGAAGGGAGAGAAATGGAAAAGATGACCTCCCCACCCAAGGCTTTTCAGGCCAAGAATTCCATTAAATCTTGCCCTCAACTAAATACCTGTCTCCATTCTAAAGGTCTAGTTATAGTCAGCTTTGCCGGCCTGTAGGTGCAAACATCTGGATGGCAGGTGCTTGATTTTGTAGGTGCCAGAGGACACACAGCTGAGCTGCACAGCTGAGGGGACAGGGGAGGAAATGTCGTGCATTGATGTAGCACCTTCCCACTCTCCCCAAGCCCCCTTCAACAGGAAAGTGATGGGGGTGGGAGGTGACCGGAGGGCCAGCAGCTGTGGAACAGCTGCACAGGGGAGCATTTAAGACCAGGAAAGGAAGTGAAACACAGAAGGGCAGTCAGTCTTGAGGAGGGTCTAAGGGAAGTGGAGGGGAATGAAGCTGAATCTTCCTGCCTGATGCTGCTCTGGGGAGGCCTGCTTAAGCTCAGAGACCTAGGACTCTGCTTCCAGTTCTCCAAGAGGAGGCAAAAGAAGGAAGAAGGAGGAGTTTTTTGTTTTGTTTTCATTGGAAACAAAGAATCACACAGGCAGCATGTGCTTGCTCCGCCATCCATGCCCGTCCCTGGAACTGGCTGTGGAGTTCAAAGAACCCACTAGCTCCCAGGTACAAGAGACATCCATTGTCATTTTCTTTAAATCCATTTGTACCTCATCCAAGGTCTCTTACCTACTAAGAGGGGCAAAACAGAACAAATCCTCTTCCATTCTCCTAAGATACTTCTCCCCAGAATGGTGCCAACATTGGAGACAGTCTTCTGGTCATGGGTAATGGACCCACCTGTCACCTGCTAGGATGTCCTTGTGCCAGCCTGAAGAGTCCAGTCCTTTCAGGTCCATTGCCACTGCACCCCAAGGCTGGCCTCCCTGGACCCCCACCCTGCCGCTCCTCCAAGATCAGCTGCCTCTCCAGGGCACCACCAGGACCCCCAAACCATTCTGGGGATGTTTACTCTCTGCCATGCCACTCCCAAGATATTTGCCTCCTTCTTTTTGCCTCCCACTATAAGACACCAAAAAAAAAAAAAAAATCCTGGTAGCTTTAGACATTTACAAAAGACAGAGAGAAACTTTAATTTTAACTAGCTTCTTTAATCCATCCTGCAAGAAAATATAAATTAATAAAATATGAAATGTGTACAACCTTTCTATGTGATAAGTGCACAAGCAATAAAGCATAAAGTTCTAAGCACTTTCTATATGCTAGTTCATTTAATTCCCACAAAAATGTTAAGAGGTAGGTCATACTGTTATCCCATTTTTATGGACAAGGAAAGTGATGGCACAAAGAGACTGAGTAACTTACCTGAGGTCACATGGCTGGACAGTGGCAGAACTGGGATTTGAATCCAGATGGTCTCTAGAGTCTATGATCTATGATATAAACTCTACTTCTCACAAATTACCTCCCTGAAACTTGAGAAGGGCAAAACAGATTAAAACACCTACAAATGAACATTTCAAAATGTGGGATTTTTTTTTTTAAGATTTTATTTATTTATTCATGAGAGACACAGAAAGAGAGGCAGAGACAGAGGCAGAAGGAGAAGCAGGCTCCCTGCAGGAAGCCCAATGTGGGACTCGATCCCAGGACCCCAGGATCATGCCCTGATCTGAAGGCAGATGCTCATCTGCTGAGCCACCCAGGCGTCCCTCAAAATTTGTTTAAAGGACAGAAGACAAATAAATAAGTTTCCTAGGCATCACTTAAGACCCTCCATGTCCCACCATGATGCTGTGAAAGCTTACATCTCCTCAAAAACTACCAACAAAGAAAAGGACGAAAGAAAGAAAGAAAGAAAGAAAGAAAGAAAGAAAGAAAGAAAGAAAGAAAGAAAGAAAGAAAGAAAGAAAGAAAGAAAGAAAGAAAGAAAGAAAGAAAGAAGAGGAAGGAAGAAAAAAGGAAGGAAAGAAGGAAGGAAGGAAGGAAGGAAGGAAGGAAGGAAGGAAGGAAGGAAAGGAAAATCCAGTTCTATTTCAAAAAATTAACCTGAAATAGACCAGATTTCAAACCGTGAGTAATTAATTTACTTTGAGGAGCAGGGTTAAAAGTTTAAACCATCAACAACAGACTTAAATACAGAGAACAAACAGGTGGCTGCCGGAGTAGAGGGGGTTGTGGGCACTAGTGAGAAAGATAAAGGGGGTGAGGGGTTAAACCATCAGTAAATGCAGCAGTTGAGTTCAATTCTGAAAAAAAGAAAAATTAAGTTGTATCTAAAAATCTGAGTTGAGTGATGGTTTTACCTGGTGCATATGTTCTCTATCAACTAGTAAAATGCAAATGTGTCCTTAAAAAAAAATACTTCTCCACCTGGGAGTAGGGATCTATAGAAATTGCATGTAGAACCACCAGATAGTTATATAGCTTCAGTAATAAAAAGTAAATCTTGTTTTTATATCCCCATCTCTGATCTCCCTCCTATGCTCCCTACTCATATTTCTTGGCCCTTTTAAGGCAACATGGCACAATCCAAATCCTTTACTCTTCCCCTAAAACTACCCCCAACTCCTATATTCTCTACCTTCAGAGCAACATCTTTTCAGTCTTCCAAGCCTAAAACCCAAAAGTCAGCCTGTTTGGAGTGCCGAGGAGGCGCAGTCGGTTAAGCATCTGACTCTTGGCCTCTGCTCAGGTCCTGATCTCAGGGTCTGAGTTCCAGGCCCCCATCAGCCTCCGCACTCAGCAGGGAGTCTGCTTAAGTTTCTCTCTCCCTCTCCCTCTGCCCCTTCCCCCCACCAAAATAAATAAATCTTTTTTTTTTAAGGCATCCTGTTTGTTTCTTTCTCCATCAGCCTCTAGTATCAAATTGCTCTCCAAGAGCATTTCACCCTTCTTTGTGAATATATTTCCATTTCATTCCTTCTCCACCATCCCTTCCACTGAAATTAGTTCAGGTCCTCAATATTCTTACCTAAGCTTTTTCTCAGAGGCTAAAGCTGGTCTCCTGGACACCTTCTCGTCAGATCTCCACCCTTTCCCACTGTTACCAGTCATCTTATGACTATGCCATTCCTCCCGGGGTTCCCCCAATACCTATCAATTCCAGAAATCATAATCACCCTGCTAATAATAGCTGGAATAAGTGGATAGCGTAAGCTCAAGTGCCCTAGTTAGTTCTCAAGTCTGGCACAACCAAGTGTGAAGCCCACCCTTCCAATTTCACGTCCTGCCCCCTAAACACCACAGACCCTGTGTTCAACCCCCCAGACAGCCACGGTTCATATAAATACCTCATTCTTTCCCCTGCTTTGTGTTTTCACATGTACATTTTCCTCTCCCTGGTATTCGCTTCTCCCTTATTCTTTGCCCAAGCCACTCCTACATGTCTTTAAAGGATCAGCTGCGACGCCACCTGCCCAGGGACACATTCCCCACTTACTTAAGCAAGTTTAGCATTTTGCATAGAACTCCCCAAAAAGCTGCACTGAAACATAGAGAAGCCAATCAAATCAACTGGATGTCTTCTGCCCTGTGTATTCCTGGTAACTATGAGAGTGCCTAGCACACAGGAGGCAACTCAGAATTTCTTCAACGAACCATAGATGCAACATTTACTCAAACCTCATTTTTCCATATTGGAAGTCAGCAGAGAGTGTGTCCAGGAGAGCAGAATGCCTGGCATTGGCCCCAGCTTCACCTGCCAGTTTTCTTAACCTGAGCAATGTATTTAACCGCCCTTTGCCTCAGTGTCCCCATCTTCAAAATGGGATCTAGAGTCTATGATCTATGATATAAACTCAGTGTCCCCACACAGACTTCCAGGGGTCGTAGTGAGCACGGAGTGAGTTTCGCACATGGAAGATACTGAGAAAAATGTACAGCAACTATCATACACCTAATAAACAATGGTTACTATGATTGGTTTTATAAAGATTGCTTAGGGGACTTTATTAGTAAGACCTCTCTCATATCCACCCCTTTCTTTCCAAAGCTTTGGAGTTTAAAACCAAGCAATCCCAAGCCCAGATTTCTAGCTCATATCGTATTCCTTTTATCAGTGTTTATAAACAGAGGTAGGCAGCATTTCTTCACGAAAATGTTCTTGCTCACTTCTCTCTGTGACTTGCTTGACAAGGGGACCAAATCCCATGTTTATACCCTGCCTCTTTCCTTGTTTTTCCTTTCTATTCAATGGGTTTCCCACAGCAGGATTTCTCCTTAGATCTAAGAATTTCCTGGGGCGCCTGCTTAAATCTAGGACCCCGGGACACACTGAGATTCTGACTCAGTAGATGTGGAGTGGCACCCCAGAATCTGTATTTTTCCAGCACCCAAACGGATTCTGCTATAAGTGGTACATGCCCTTACCCTTGGAAAATACTGCCCTATGACCTCCTATCCGAGACCTAACAGGGGATAGATTCTGAAAGCAGAATCTTCCAGAACAAAAGGAGGAGGTGGTGGCAGTTGCAACAGCTGGGAGGCACGTATCTCAGCATCTCTTTATCTGCCTTCTTGCCAACCCTTCTGTCAGCACTCCATAAATAATAATCACCATGATAATAATAGCTGGAATAAGTGGACTGAAATTAAACATAAGAAAAGTGGAGCCACAGCTGGAATGTGCAGTGTTATAATGACATGGGGGAGGGAAGTCCTGGCTCTGATTAAGGAGAGCCCCACGGAGGCCCCATCGCCTCACCAACTACAGGGCAAAAGCAAACAGTCCTCCTGATGCTGGTGCAGATGCAAGAATTCTCATACAGAATCATCCCCACATATCTGTGACTCTCCGGGTGACCTCCCTGAGCCCAGACAGGACTGGTGTTCCTAGGGATCACTTGAAACCAAATTTCTTCACTCTGGCACTGAAGACTACCATTTCCCCCTGAAATCACCCAGTCTTGCCACCAGTCCTCAGCTCTGTTACTCCCAATCTCTTAACCGACACTTAGGGTTCCAATAGGGGCATGACACGGGACTAGAAACAGGGAGATCACAGAAGTAGACACCGTGGTGGCCTCCTCAGATGTACAGCATCTTTATAGAGATGAGAGCAAGGACGTGATTAGTAAGACCAGGTCTTCCCTTCTTGCTCCCCCAGGTGCACTCTCTACCCACATCCTGCTCTGGGACCCTAGACGATGATGCCTTAGGAATGCATAATCCAAACCCCCATTCCCTCTGGCTGCCTTGGATCCCTCTGGGGTTCCACTACAGACAGCTGACAGTGAGGGAGGTTGGAAGAAAGGAAGAACAAGAGATCTAGATGTTTATTCCCCAGTTCCCCCATTCTTGTCCAAGGGCCAGCAGTGGCTGAATAGCCCTCGCTGAGGACCGAGCTGCCCTTTGGAGGCCTTCCCCTACAACTACCATCTTACCAAGTTCCAGCAATTATACTTTCCCCTGGACCTTTCTCTGATTTCCAGTTCCAGGGGTGACCATCCAGTGGATAAAAACCTTCCATTGTGCACCTTGTATCCACAAGCAGTCTCACACACAACCTGGAGCATCATAAATGTTCAACAGACAACAACTTTAATTAAATTGAATTGAAGTTCTCAGTCATATAAGTTGTCCATCTCTGTAGCGATGGGTAGAAATAGGCTTCCAATGCAGAGACAACTCCTGAGGACAAGCTACAGGGAAACTGGTCACCACTGCCCTTCATTTTAAGGAGGCAGAAATGAAGGCCTCCTTTATCCCTGGGATGGAGATTGACCTTTTTAATCCCCACTATCCTCTTTGCACAATATTGAACAGCAGAACCTAATGCCTAGGGCAGGAATCTCTGCTTACATTTCCCATAAAACTTCCAGTAGGTAGACTAGACCTCAAACACAGTAGGTACTTGACTAATGTTTGTTGAGTTAATAAATTGAACGTTAATTTTATGGCAGTCACAGAGTATCAGCCCAGGTCTCAGTGGGAAACAAAAGGTACAACCAGATTGGGATCATTTGAGGTGGGTTTAATGAAAAGATGATTTAATAAAGATGTGGACAGTGTAAGTAAGTTAACAAGTTGTCCCGCAATACCCCAAGGCAAGTAACAGTGGACTACAATTATTATCCTTGGACTTGACAGGTTGGCAAGTTAGCTGTTATCCAACCCCAGAGAAAATTAGTGGACAGAGCCACCTGACAGGAGTTATAACCTTCAGTCTAGGGATGAGTTGACCCCTTGTGTCCTCTCAGAGAGAAAGTTGGAGGAATAAATACTCCACCTCACTATCTTTCTGCCTTCTGCTGTCCTGCTGGGGCTCCTCATTAGCCAAACTAATGGGAAACCAGAGAACATGAAACCTCACTGATCTGATGCCTAGCCTGTAGGGTAGAAAGTAGTGTGGGGAAGAGTAAATTATCCAAGAGGGGCAAAGGGGGGATGACCCAGCACAACTATATATGTCTTATCTCACTAAATCTTCACAATAATTTTATGAAGTAGAAATTTTCATTATTCCTACCTATTTTAGATGAGGAAACAAGGGCTCAGAAGGATTAGGTAACTTGCCTAGAGATGCACAGCTACTGGGTAAGTGCATCAGGGTTCAAATCAAGAAAGCCTTACTTCAAAGCTCTATCTTTAACCATCTCTATTGTCCTTTGCTTGAAGGGATCCCCAGAAAAAGGTAGTTGACATCTGTGAACCCCCAACAGTGAACCACTGCTTTCATCATCCTTTCTGTGCCCAGATCACCAGTTTTGCAAGTAATGTGGTTTATTTTCACGTACCAAAAACCTGTATTGAATGACCTCTCACCATTATATTTTCTCTCTTAAGTCATGCTAAGTTTCTTCACATCTCCTTAACCATCCCAGAGGCCCATTTCATGAAGGAGGAGAACACGCTCCAATAATCAGAGTTCGGAAGGAGCTTTAGAGTCCAAGGTCACCTGGTCTGTTCTTACATCCAATACTTACATACCTGGAGATGGTCTTGCAATCTCTGTCACTATGCCTAAGCGATGAATGATTCCGTGCTCCTAGTGTCCCCATTCAACCTGGGCAATGTACGTCTCCCTTGTGACGTACATTTCTAGTTTGTATGTAAAAGTCGTCATTCTCTTTCTGCCCTCTGGAACTATGTAAAGCAAGTCACATTTTCTTTCATATGAGATCCCAGATCCTGATGGGTCCCCACAGGGCAATCATATCTGTGGGTCTCTCTCCACTTGACCCTACCACTTGGTTATTATCCCTCTTAAAGTATGTCTCTCAGAACTGAACGCACTACTTCTGGAATTGTGTCCCTCCCTTTTGACAGATCTGGAAGGTCAGGTCTGAAGAAGTAAGACTTCCTGAAAGTCACACAACCAGGCCCACAACATGGATGGTCTGCTTAGGCTTATAGCCAGGAATGAGGGTGGCCATAGAGCCCTATCTCATCTCCTCCACCCCACCAGCAGCTTCCATATCTCATCTGCCTCCTCTTTGTAGATGACACTGGGCAGGTGGGCAAGCAGGAGATATGCTTCATGCCCTCCCCTCCCCCTTCCCTACAAGGGGCAGCCGTGGTGGGAGTCCGGAGAATTCTATTTACAGTCACCTCACTTGCACAAGCGGGGGATATGGACAGCAGGCCGGACTCGTCCAGGATGTGAAGCTCTGGGAGATGCCAGATTTTTATCATTGTCAGATACAATTTCCTCCCACTGCCTCTGCCCCTCCACCAGGCCCGTGGTGTCCATCTGTTTATGGAAACAACGAGGTCCTGGCTGTGTATTTTTAGACAGAGCGTTTTGTTGGGCAGGAGTGACTTCCCACCCAGAGCCCCACTTGTCAGCACCCTCCAGCTTCTCTTCTCCATTTATTTGTTGTAACAACTCTAATAATATATAAAACCACAGAACCAGAGGCTGAAGCTCCCTCAGAATGTGGTGGGTGCTGACCTTTCTCCCTACCTCCTCCTACAAGGGTGGATTTTCCTGTTTTGACCTGCTTCTGTTTTTGTTGTGTTTTGGCATTTTTTTCTTTTCTGGTTCTTTTTCTTCTCCTGTCATTATTTTGAAAAAGAATAATGTGCAGCTCCTCCCACCCCCATTGAAAAACGAGCTTTATTTGAGGACTTCCTGAGGAATGGGAAATTGCAGGGCTCACTTGTGACAGCTGAGTCTGAGGAGGAGAGGAAATAACACGAAGGTCAAGGGGATAAACAGTATTTCAGTATTAGCACTATTGGGTCAATGATAGGCTCTTAGTGACCATCAGACCTAATCATCATTTTACAGGTAAGGAACCTGAGACACCCCAAAGGGAAGGGAGTCGTAAGTGGCAGCTGAGCAGGCTGTGCATCAGCGTGTGAGTGTCATCCCAGCACAAGGAGGCAGGGAGGGCAGGGGCAAATGGGAGCAGCCTCTTTGGGGAGAAGAAGCTTTAGGAGGGAGAGGTGATGAGCAGGAAAAGAAAAAGCTGATAACACTTAAAGATAACACATATCCCTTTAGAAATCAACTGTAGGGGGACTGAGACATGGTCATGGTAGTTTAAATGAAACCCCATCAGATTCTGAACCATGTTTTTAGCAAAACAGCTTTGAGGGCATTGAGCTTAATTTTTTTCATGCAAGCAAACCAGTGCATGCCAGGTTCCAAACTTAAACTATATGTGGAAAGTTTAAATGGTTTAAATTGTGAAAAACTTGACTTTCACCAAGTCCATGTAAAAGGACATTCAGGGGAAAAGCAATGGAGATGGGACTGGCATTGGGAGAACCAGATTCCAGCTTCAGGCCAGCCGCTAACTCCCAGTAGCACATGGCGGGGTGGGCGGTGATTTCAGCCCTCAGAGCCTCAGTTTCTTTATCTGAAAAATGCCAAACCAGCTTTTAAGGCAGCTCCTTTTCTTTTAAAAAATGTCCTTGTCTTATTGGAGAACCAACGATAGATACGAGTTGGAGTACAGATCCCCCAACGGGCATGTAAATTGTTTTGTTTTCTCATACATACTGGAATAAAATCAAAATGAAACATGGAATAGCAGACAAATATGCCCCCTCTGGATGCAAGAGCCTGGCTTGGAAACGTAGTTCCACCTCGTACCCACTCTGTGGCCCTGCGGAGATTTCAACCTCATAGTACATTGGTTTCTTCATTATATTTTTTTTTTATTTATTTATGATAGTCACAGAGAGAGAGAGAGAGAGAGAGAGAGAGAGAGAGGCAGAGACACAGGCAGAGGGAGAAGCAGGCTCCATGCACCGGGAGCCCGACGTGGGATTCGATCCCGGGTCTCCAGGATCGCGCCCCGGGCCAAAGGCAGGCGCCAAACCGCTGCGCCACCCAGGGATCCCTGGTTTCTTCATTATAAATGGAGACCTACTAGTACCTCGGGAGATAGTTCTGAGAATTTAATGAGTTAATATATCCAGAGTGCATAGAGCCTGTTATAGGGCAAGCAATGCATGTTAACTCTTAAAATATTGGTCTGCTGACATCTCAAATCACTTCGTATACCACCGAATTTCTGAAAACAATGAACGAGAGGGTGAGTTCTAGTCCATTACAGAGGGAGGGATGGGAGAAAAACAAGTGTGGAGTATGAAAAGTTGGGAGTGGGACTAGCTTTTAGTTGTGATGTACCAGGAGGCATTACCCCTGCCACACGTTGAGGGTTTGGGAACAGGAGAGTCATCTCCCAGAGCTCTCCACTGGTCAGGCCCAGCATGCACCCCTGCACGTCTTGGAAGGTCTGCTGGCTCATGCTGGATGGCTGACACTGGGCTTGAGGGCACCATGCATCTATGGCTTCAAGTAGGGAGCAAGGACTCACCTGGGGATCAGAACACGTGGGCTCCACAGCTAGCTCTGGAACTGCTAGTCATGTGACCAGAAACTATCACTTCCACTCTCAAGCACTAGTTCATTGTTCATACGCCAATGAAGGGGACGAGATGAAAATGTCCCTGAGGTCTCTACCAACTTACAGAATACATCTCCGGGACAGGGTCAAGTTCTGGGTAAATTCGCCCACCTTCCTCTGAAGGATTACAGGGGGCATTTCTGAACAGGCCAAGGAAGCTGAACCACACAAAGGCAATGCATGAGCCCCTCAAGACCTCTAAATTCCCTTCTGCTTCGATCCAGGTCCTTGTCCTGTGACCAGAGCGAGAGACAGGGAGGGCACCTTGGTATTTTCCAAGGACACCAGAACCACCTATTCCATGGCCCTTTTCCTAAAGGCAAGATGAAGACCAGTAACCATTTCCCCCTAGGAATGCCACCAAAGGGACCCAGCCTACCGGTTGCCCACCCTAGGTGTATGTTCTTATAGAGTAAAAGTGTTTATTAAAATGCAGATTCTTGGGTCTGCTTGGAACCCACCAAATCAGAATTTCCAATGACAGGACCTGCATATCTGTATTTTTTTAAAACTTCCTGCAGGTGATTCTGATATAGGGTCGTATTTAAGAACTCTAGTTCCAAAGAATACCAAAGTATGTTGCCATCCTTCTCTCAGCTGGAAGGTATAGACATCTGGTTGAGTGTGACGCGGCCGTCCATTACGCAGCTTGAGAGCCTGCCACATCAGGGCCCTCTACACATGCTGTGGGCCACAAAGAGATCAATACAACCCACCTGTTCCCTTCCGGGGCACGCAGTGCACAGACAGAGATGGGGGAGTAAAGAGGGATGAAGAGACAGATCTCAGACAAGTAATTAAAATACAACTTGATGTGAGAGGTGTAATAAGAAATGGGTAAATAAAAAAAAAAAAAAGAAAGAAATGGGTAAATATGATGAGCCATTGTAGAAAGCAGTGTATTAAGGAGTATGGCCTTTGGAAACACAGCCAGCAGAGTTGAGGTCCCCACTCCGCCATTTACCAGCTATGAATTCCTGGGGGCCTCAGTTTCCTATTTTCTTAAAGGGGATAGGATACTCCGAGACTCATAAAAATCACATGACTGCACCTGGCACAGAATAGATACTTGGTGACCTCCAACCCTTTCCTTCTTGCCTTTGGATTTTACTAACGATACTCCATCCACCAGGATGCCCCGGAGACAGAAGTGATCTCTTATCAGGAGCTATTGTTAACTCCAGTTGTCAGGGATAATAACATATTCATCTAGTTGTCTGAGAAAAGAGTTTGTTTTATTTCCCATTGTTAAGCTGAAAATAAGATTCTGTCCTCTGGGGATCTTGGGGGTTATTTGTTCTGGCCCTTCAGAGAGTTCTGGACCCCTGGGAGTGGCATGTCCTGGAAACAGAATACCTTGCTTTCCCAACAGGAGTGCAGTCCTCGAAGCAGCTCCTCCCCAACAGAGGAGTCCAGCATGGTCTGGGACAGAGGCCAGCATCTCCTCTCTTGGGGACATGGAAGTCCCAAGATGCCAGGACAAATGGCCTTGTTTTTTGTTTGTTCTCTGTCAGCTGAGTCTATACTGTTTACAAAGTGCTTTCCCACGCATGGCCGACCCCATGATGATGTCAACGTGATGGTGGCGCTGACACCTGAATGATTCTCTCCCTCACCTCCTCCAAATCTTTGCTCAAAAGTCACCTTCTCTAATGAGGCTGACCCTGACCACCCTATGAAAACTGCAACCTGTGCACATCCCAGCACCCCCATCTTCCTTAACCTGCTCCACTCTTTAGAATTTACTTTTCTCATATGTCACGTGAGAATGCACCCTACGGACCAACTCTGGGCAGCACAAGGGCCAGAGTTGGTCTTGGCCAAGGGCCTCAACTGCTATGACCTCACACCCATCTGAGCTCAGACCACACCTTCCAAAAGCCACCCTCAGCCGGCAACTGAGTACACCCACAAGACTGAGGCTCCATATGTTCGGCTCAGGCTTGACTCCCTGATGGTCTTGCTGACTCTAGAAGCCTCCACCCAGCCTTGTCCCTCTCCTCAGAGCCAGACTTGCATGGTGGTCCCATAGCCCATGTTTCTCTAAGCCCTCTACTTTCCCTCCCATAGGCATTTCCTCTAAGGAACTCCTTGCATGTTCAATCCTAACTTGGGGTTCACTTTTCAGAAGACCCAGAGTAACACTCATTAGCATCTCTCTACTAGTTCACGATGTCCTTTGCTTATGGTGTGTATCTCCTTCATCTCATCTCCATCCACAAGAAGGCAGGATTTTTAATTCTTGTGTTCACTGATGTACCCCAACACCTAGAAGATGATCCTTCATGAATATTAATTAAATACATAATGTCCATTTTACAGATAGGAAAATGAGGGTCAGAGAGGTTAAGTGACTTTGGCAAGTGGCTCAGCCAGTAAGTGGTGAAACTACACTTAGACCCCAGCCTTCCGACACGCAAACTCTGATCTGTCCTCTCTCTTCCCTCCCTACTCCGTCCGCCCTTCCTCTGCACTCACCCAGATCTCCTCTGGACTCCATCCCTCTGTGTCTCTACTTCTGGGTCTTACTCTTGATGTTGTTTGCCTCTCTCATGTGCTCAGTCCTTGTGGTGTGTGGGTGGTGTGTGAGTATGTGGTGTGTGTTTGAGTGTGTATGTGTGTATGGTGTGTGTGTGGCTTACGTGCATGTGTGTGTATTGTTATGTATGTGCAGTATGTGTGCATACGTGTGGTGTATGTGTGTGGTATGTGTACCGTGTGTCTGTGTGTATGGTATGTGTTCTATCTGTGTGTGGGATGTGTGCATGCATGTGTGGTGTGTGTGCGTGGTCTTATGTGTGGTGACTGTGTGTGGTATGTGTGCGTGTGTGTATGATGCTATGTGTGGTGTGTGTATATATGTGGTATGCGTGTATACAGTGTCTCTGTGTGCTCTGGTGCACATGTGCTCATGTGTGTGTGTGATGTGTGTGCACGGTAGCTGAGGTCCCGCTGTGTCAATATTGCTCAAGGATGTGGAATTTGGGGCCCAGGAAGGGTGAGGGAACACAGATGGAACCTGAAGGCAGCCACGAAGGTGTAGGCTAGGGAAGACCCCAGGAGAAGTGGCAGGACTGCCCAGGGAAGTGACAAAAGTGATAACAGAGACACACACACAGATGGGAGCCCAGATGATGCCCACCCCCCCCCCCACTCCACACCTTGTGACGTTGGCCTCATCCCTGAATTGTCTTCACCGAATTGTCATCCCCACTTTAGGAATTCCAGGTCAGTGTTCTTCACAGCAATAAAGACCAAATGATGGGGGATCCCTGGGTGGCTCAGCGGTTTAGCACCTGCCTTCAGCCCAGAGCATGATCCTGGAGTCCCGGGATCGAGTCCCACGTCCCGCTCCCTGCATGGAGCCTGCTTCTCCCTCTGCCTGGGTCTCTGCCTCTCTCTCTCTCTCTCTCTCTCTCTCTCTCTCTCTGTGTGTGTGTGTGTGTGTGTGTGTGTGTCATGAATAAATAAATAAAATCTTTAAAAAAAATGAAATGGTGGTGTAACATGCTTGATTGAGCTGCACGTCCTCAAGGAAGGAGAGAGGTAGACACGGGTGACAGGAGAATCACAGGGAGCCCTGGGTTCTCTCACTCGGTGGCCCCAGATGCCGCCGCCCACTGAGTGGTCGGAAAGAGCTCGACGCTTCGGCCTGTGGATTGTGGGGGGCGCAACAGAGACTTTCCCAACAGCGAAGGCAGCAGAGGTAAGGGAACAGGTGCCCAGTTAAAGCCGGGGCCCGCCTTCCTGGAGTGTGGGATCCATTTCCATGTGCCCGGGGTGATTAATGCAAGGTCTTGAGGGCACCCCTGGGGCAGGGGAGACATTAGACTCCTGAGGAAGGCAGGCAGTGGACAGAGCCCAGGACAGAGGGACAGGGGCCTGGTGCTGCCTGCAGGGAGAGGCCGGGCACCAACTGTGCCAGGGCCGTGAAGGGCAGGAGTGGAGACGCCACTGCCTCTGCCCAGAGCCCTCCCAGCCCTGAGACCCCAGCTCCCAGGCCCTACGGGGGGATAAGCAGGAGGATGCGGGGAGCCAGTGTCCTGATTATCCTTCTGCAGTCACGGAGGGTAATAAGATGCAGAGCGCAGTGAGGCTCTCACCTGTGCGCCCCGTCCTGCCCCATCCAGCCCCTGTCAAAGTCACAACACGCACTCTAAGGGGCTTACAGGTGTGGGGGGCCGAACCTCCTGACTCAGCAGGGCTCGCCCTTCCTGGGCCTCAAGGAGAGGTGACGTAGGGCATCACGCGGGGCCTCCCACCCACCCCGAGGCCAGCCAGGAAGGTGGACGGTACACTCTGCCACTGACTTGCTGAGGGACGGGGAACAGGGACAGGTGACCACGGTCGCCCCAAAAGGAGGCATGGGGGAGGGGAAGAGGCTGATGCCCAGGCCCTTGGAGAGCTGCCCTCCTGCTCACGCCCAGGGCCTGCACCCCGGGGTGCTCCCAGCCTAAGAACGGACCCTCATCACTGCCGTCGGGGAACCTCCTGGCCGTCGGGGGCCTGGCAGGGTGCAATGGGAATGGCGTGGAGTTGGGGAAAGCGCCCTGGAAAAGCAGAAAGGTTCTGAGCAAGGTGGGTTATTGTCCACGTTCCACGAGCCTAGTGCCGTGGGTTCCTCTTCCCGAGCATTTTACTAGCACTTCATTGCTCTGAGTCTTATCTATATGATGGGGGAAGAGACAGAAAATTTGGGGCGTCTCTTGCAGCTCAGACATTTGCGGACCCTGTTCACACAGCCAGGTGAGAGCAGGGGGTCTCGCCGCTTGTCCTGTAGAAGGAGCACAGGACAGCAGGAAACTCAGAGGCCTGCCCGAGCTCCGCCAACAGCTCCCGTGGGACTTTCCAGGCCCTGACCCCCTCTAAGCAACTAGGTCACGAGGTGGACTCCAGCCCCACAGGCCAGGGTTCAGCAGCACTCCCCCCGCCCTACAGTGTGGGCCCCACACAGCCCAGGCTCAACCACAGGGGCTCAGTCCTACACCTTCTCTCTTATCTGGTGGTCTCGCGTCTTTGTCCATTCTTGGCCCACTGGGGACGAGCAATCTAAGAACCAGACAAGCCAAGCCCCAGCTGCCCTCTCCCTGCTCGCCTCCACGCTCTCTCCCTGCCCGGGTCCACTCTGAGGGGGCATGTGACAGAAAACAGATGCAAAAGTCTTTCTCCAGCTTCGCCCTCGCAGGCATGCTCCCTTCGGGGGCCTCAGGAGACAGTCAAAGCCTCTTTCTCCTTCTCTGTGTCCTCTCTGAGGGCACAGATATAATACCGAGCTCTGTGCATCTGAGGGGGTGGGTGGCGGGGGAGGTGGCAGAGAGAGCTCAGTGGAGACGAGCCTGGCAGCGCTCATCGTCCTGGAGATTAATCCAGGCGGTCATTGACGAGGACCTGAGAGGAAGTCCCAGCAGGCTCACGCACTCTGCAAGGCACCGCCTGGCCTGGCGTCGTGCCCGCGCTTCCTGGATGTCAGCCAGGTCATCCAAGCCAGACCAAGACCAGAGAAAGGACAGCAGGGGAGCCCCATAGATCTTGGGCCTGGGGGAATTTTATTCTGCTGAGCAATGGACTCAGGGAATTCTAGAAGTCCTTAGAGCTCGCTCTTGCACAGAAACCTCCTCCACAGCTTCCCCATCCGTGGGTCCTTTGGCCTCTACTTGGCCACCCCCATTGACAGGGTGCCCACGACCTCACAGGACAGTCCGTTTCACAGTGGGACAGCCCAGGATGGTGAGGCAGATACTTGGGGTTTGATGGAATAAAGTGTCTGGCAGACCCCTACCTCCCTCCAACCTCCTTTAGCTCCATGGCTGGGGCCCGGCTTCTGACATGGGACACCCCTTCTCTGCGACTTTCCCCAGCAGTTCTCCAGGAAAAAAGTACAAAGGGAATGGACAACCGGGAGAGCCCTCCAGTGCCTGTGGCCCTGGCATTCTAACTTGGCAAATGGTAAAGAAACACAAACAAGGAAAACTTCTTTAACCTAAAGAACAGCCATAGCCCCCAACCCCAGGCTCTTCCTGCCCTCCTGTCTTTGTTGGGTTGGTGCCCTCCCACTTCATTCAGAGAAAGCCATCCAGGAGGCAGAGTCATAGAGGACAGCCATGACCAAGAGAGAACCAAATTCTGGGTTCTGGCTGCCTCAGTCTGTCCAAAATAACCAATGAACTGAATAATCATGTGACCTTCATAAAGTTAATGCTCCCCCTCTGGAGCTCTTTGACTCACGCCTGGAGACCTATCCACGGCTTTGGACTCTGGATCACTGTATCCAATAGATCCTCTTACCTTCAGATTGGGAGGGGGTGAGAATGACGAAGTTCCTTCCTGGAAATTCAAAGCTGTCCCATCTCTGCCATCCCATCTAGACGAGGCCTGGGGGTTGGAGGTAGTCTCGGATCTCTCTGAGAAGGTCTCCGTGTGCCCAAAGAGCAAAACTGGGTCTTGGGTAACATCCCAGGGGCCCTGCATTGTGAAACAAGTAGCAAAGAGGACAGGCGGCATGCTACCAGGAGGGCTCAGAAGGAGGACAGCCCCTATAGGTGTCTTGGAGACCCGCTGAGGTGCATTATCAGCCTGTGTGGGTCAGCATATGCCATGGTAAAGCGGACAGCAGGGATTGGCAAATCCGAAGCCCCATAGTGACCCGGAGGCCAGCATGACCACAGCGCCATGCTCTGTCATCAAGATGCCGCGAGGGCATGGTTTGCCGGATGGCGGCTTTATTTGCAGATCCTGGCTCCTGCTGGGCCCTCCTCCACCTTCCTGAGCTGTGAGTGTAAAAATGACTCAGACCAAGGCAGTCTTTCCATCTAAGCAGCCCAAACTAAATCTGATTCAGATATCACCATCCCGGCTCCATTCCCCAGGCCTTCCGGAAGCTCCTAACCTACCCCACCATGTACGATGAAGGACCCCCACCATCTCTGAGACCCCTGTCTTAGAAAGGGGAGCAACTGGTCCCACGTGAGCACATGGCTGCCTTCCTGGGAGTACACCAAGAGTTCTGAAAGACCTTTCTGGCAGGAACCATCCTCCTTGCTGGCCCAAAACCATGGAATAAACAGTCCTCTCCTCAATTTGTAAATGTAATTTGGGAAACCACCCTTCCCCACATGCCCAGACCCATGGTTGGGCCCTGTGCCTGACTCCGCTGCCCTGCCTACTTCTTCCAGGGTGATAGCACATGACCCAAGACAAGCCAGACAGACTCAGCACAAGAGCTTCCAAGTATAACTGCTGCAAAAAGATACTTACCATTTGGGATACTCAGCTGCCATTACCTAAGCTGGGGACTATCTGGTGTCCATTTTGCCACCTTAAAGAGAGCTCTCCCTGAGGATAGAGCCACTGCGGAAGAGAGCAAGGTGATAGAGTCTCAACATCATTGTCTGTCTGGAGCCAACCAAAGCTTAAATGGCTCTCCCTCTGAGCTTTAGATCTCTGGGTTGGAAGCAAAAAGAGCTGATACCAATCCCAACATCCTTCCTGGCATCTCTGTGCTCTTCATTAAGTGTCAGAAAAGTGAAACCTCCACTATTCCTTCCCAGTAGGGCATCACTAAATCATCTGAGTCACCAACACTAGCCCCCAACAGACCAGAGAAAAATCCTAAAAAGCAGACTGTGGGAGGGCACAATGAATTGATTTAAAGAGTGAAACGGCAAGAATTTTGGAGTCCGGCAGATTTCTCTTGCTATGAAACCATTGACAAATTGTGATGTGCATTTGGGAGGGCATCTTTTGTTTCATAGTAGAAATAATGGATAGGTATATCTTTATAAAAAAATTTCAACTTAATACAAAAAAAAGAAAGATTCAGTCCTGGAAGCCCACCTTATTTTATCATCTCAATCCCACTTCCTTTCCTAGAGGTGACTTTAGTGATATCCTTCTAGACATTTTTCTTTGTATTTATCTAAGTGTCCAGACACACACACACACACACACACACACACACACACACGTAGTCTTATTCTTTTTTACATAAACAGTGTAGCAAAAACCATATCATACTGGCAAATAATGTATTTGCCACATTATTACTCAATCCTGGGCAGATAGCAGAAAATATTTCCCAGCTTCCTTTGCAGTTAGGTTGAGAACATGGGACTGAGTTACATCCAGTGGGAGTGTGAGCAGAAGTCACATGTCACTTCTGGTCCAAGGCAATCATGTTGGCTATGCTTTCGTCCTGTTGCCTCTTTTTTAGCCCCCTGGCCAGAAGTAAAGAATTCTAAAATGATGAGATTACAAGATGGAGGCAGCATGGCTTCCAAGTCCCTGCTTGGAAGAAAGCCACACCAGAGCACCAACGGATCCACACTGGAGTGGGACATGAGCAAGAAATAAGCCTTGGTAGTGGTATGTCTCTCAGATTTGATGTTTATGTTACTGAAGAATAGCCTAGACAATCCTGGATAATACAAATAAAATCATGCTATTCTTATTTTCCTGCATTTTTTTCTTCTAAACACTATGTATTTGCACATCATTTGTCTTCTCTTTGTCAGGATAACATAGAGCTGTTGTGAGGGGATCAAGTGAGAGCCCTGAACATAAATTCTCTCAAACTTAAGTAACCCTTTCCTCTTCCTCACCTGCATGCCCTCCTTATAGCACCAACTAATATTCCAAAGGACAACTGAAATGTTGAGGTTTTCTTATTCTTTCTGGGACACAGAGTAGGTTCTCTTGCTTGAGATGCTCCAAGAAGACACCCTTGTCCCCATCACAGCTCTTATGTTGAACCAAAAATGCCATCATTAGCCATATATTCCTTTGGGTCTGAAGGCTTTAAATTTCCTACAAATACTTTGGGAACTATAACAGGCTAAACCTCAACTAGGTAAGTGGGAATTCATGGTCCAAGCTGAGAACTTGATCATAATGGAGTGTGGAGTGAGTAACAAGAGCACCCAGATAAGAAAGAGGCGAAAGAAGAAAACAAAGTTCTTTAGTTCTTCACAGTTTTATTTCATCAAAAAAAAAAAAAAAAAGAGCACATTTTTTCCAGGAGAGCTCTAGTGTTTGTTACAGAGTGTTGTTTCTAATTCTTAGAAAAGTGGTCACTCATGTAGGGAATCCCTGACAACACCCCATTAGCCAAAGTGTCCAAGTAACTAGAAGGCCCCAGGGATGTTCAGTTGGGAAGCACAATGATGATAAATCCTGTCCATATTGTTTATGATTTAACAACTGTTTTATTATGTAGGATGTTCTGGGTCACTCCTGGGAAACTATTTAAACAAATAATCTGCAGTTAAATGATCTAATAGAACAAGTGTTGTCAGGTTCTTGGAAGAGAAGCATGATCTAAAGCTATTCATAGATTCTTGGAATTGGAAGGTACTTTCAATATCTCCTAATAAGATCCCTTTATTATAGTAGTGAATAAACTAGGACCTAGATAAGCTAAGGAACTTGCCCAAGGTCAAAATTTACATTCTTCACACATATTCTGACCACCAAAGGACTGATGTCATGTTTGCCACATTGACATTTCCTTGGTGTTATGGAAAGAATAAGTGGAATGTGAGCCATAAGACCTGTTTCTAGGGCAGGCTTTGCCGCTCAGCAGTGCATGACCTTAACCTTTCTGAACCAGGTCCACCATAAAGCTCTTAGGAGCTGGCCAGTTATATGAATCCCTTCATGCAGTCATTTCCTGCAAAACTTGCTATAACTTATGCTTTGAGTTGAGCAAAACCACCTAGTCACAACTTCTCTGTCCAGGGAGAGGGGACCAGTCAAAAGCAATCACAACAATACACCAGCTGAGAGTGAAAAAGATCACTGAGCTCAGAGATGAAACAGTGTGAAATCAAGAAGCACACAGGCTATTCAGGAAGCACACAGGTACTGGCAGCTCCCTTTCGACATGCTTCGATGCTAGGCATTATAAACTCACTTGGGTATCCATACAGCATCTCTCACCCCTTTCTCCTTCCTAGTAAGCTCCAGCTTTGTTCAAGTGTCTGCTCTCCCTCATCTATTCTATGTGCCTTCTTTTTTTTTTCTTTTTTTTTTCTCTTTTTTTTCTATGTGCCTTCAAATGTGGGTTCTAAATACACTACCTCAATCATGGCAGCCCCATCTCCCTGACCAGTGTTCAAGAACTCAGGTTTAAGCCATTAAGCACAGAGCATCCCCCTAACAATTATTATTTGTCCATAAATGGGCACATGACTTAAGGAGAACAATCAGGTGGAAGGAAAGGACTTTTATTCCATGCTGGCAAAGAATTTTTACTTCATGCTTTTCCAGAAGGCCTATATATGAAATAAGAGAGCATATTGCCCCAGCTGCTGTGGGCAGCCACGTTGAAACCATGACAGAAGGTGGCCTGAGCCAAGACCAACCCTTTGAAGGGAAAAGAACCACACAAATCACAAAGAAATGGATCCAATCATCATCCCTTGCTTAGAATCTATACTACCTCTAGATGTTCTCTATGTGCCATCAAGGGTCAATACATACGGAAGAAGGCAAGTTCCTGGAAGTCATGGTATATCCTAAATGAGGTCAAGAGATTGCTCTAGTGCCATACCTCTTGGTCCTGGAAGCACCCACATGCCATGCTGCTGAGAGGTCACATCCCAAGCTACTCCACACTCCTTATTCCTTTGTATCTCCAAAAAAAACCCAAGAACTGAAATTTGACATAGTGTGCCTGTTCTTATAACCCCTGAGGAGCCTGGCCAACACATTCTGTAGTCCTCAGTTCCCAAATATAAACCAAGTTGATATTACTTATCTAGCTGAACTTCATGGTCTACCTAATAAGCCAATTGGCCATTTCCAAACTCCCATCTATTTTCCTTCTCGTCTCATCCCCTCTCTGTTGCCCCTGAACCTGTCAAACAAGAGTGGGGTCAGGTTGGGAGGAAAGGGGTGGGATGAAAAGTAGTGGCGGTAGAGCCCCCACCTGAAAAAAAATATGGTTTTGCTCTATGGATAGCCAGAGCCTCTGGGACAAAACAAAATTCATTCAGGTGGAAGCGCACCACCCTTCTGCCTCTAGCCTAGTGCCTGGCAACACCTTGAAGAATGAGCCAAGGGCTCCAGTCCTTACTGTTTACCCCCTGCCCGTCCTTTTAGCCTTTGGAAATCCATACGCTCCATTCCAGGGTCCAGCTACACTGGTGCTGGAATGTAGCAAGTCGCTTCCACTTCTTCCCTGAGAACTTCTGCTGGGTACAAACTAGGCCAGGTCCTGAGAAAGGGACCCCTCACCCCCACCCCGAGTGTGCCTTCATCAAATCATACCATACGCAACTCTTACTTTCCCTGCCCATCACTAAACCCCTGAGTCAGCCAGGGGTCCCTGAGTAACAGGAAACACAGAGGGCAGATCTGTAGGGAATAAGGGATCCAACGAAATTGCATAGTGGAACCTCAGAGGCTCCACATGAGCCCCCTCCTCTTCACCAAGGATGCACAAGGCGATCACTTTTCTTCAACCCCCAGAACTGCATCCCCAAATATGCTTCTATTCCTCTGGGACAAGATGTAACAGCATTCAGACACGCTATGTGAAAAACAAGAAGGTTGGGTTGAAGAATCACTGAAGTCACGTCAGACCACATACGCTTAGTTATAACCTCTCCTAGAAAGGAATTCCTGAGACTCCTGGAATTTAAGAATTGAGCCAACAAGCTTCTCTCTGGACTCAGTGTTCTCACGTGTTCCATGGAGGAAGCTCTCTCTACCTTTCTGCCAGGCTTTGCCCAGAATCAGAGGAGGTGAGTGGCTGTATAAAACATAAGCATTTCTGTCTCATTTTCATATGCAAATAGAATGGAAAGATTTCCTGCTGTTCCTCTCTCTTTCTGTCTCTGTCTCCAAGGAGCAGAGGGAGTGACTTCCAACCCAGGTTATCCCCCTATGTTCTACCTCCAATGTCTGCATTCTCCGTGGCTTGTGGGGCTTCCTGCCACAGGCCTCTCCCAGTTGGGAAAGACACCCCAGCCCTTCAAAAGTTATCCCCGCCTGCAGAGAGCAGTCTCCACCAGCGTGCTGGGGGTTGTGTCTATCGCATGGTGCTTTCCTGCCCCCAGAGCAGCTGTGGGTATTCACAACAGACCTCAGTGGTTCAGCTGTGGGTCACAGCAGGCCCCGCACACACCCTATGGGCTGTGTAGGTTCCCAGGATCAGGATCCACATCCTCCAGCTCCACCTGGCTCCTGATCAGGCTTGGAATGCCTGGGCAAGCAGGGGACGTCTGCGCCTCTTCCCATTGTAAGTTTTTCTCTCTTTTCGGCTTAGCAGACTCAAGTTCAAGCCGGGGTCAGGGAAAAGGCTGGCTAATGGGGTTCAGATTTCAGACCATTTCAGACCATGAGAAGCCATTTCTGGGCGTCTGTTTAAAGATGTCACATAGGACATGTTCTCATTTTCCCAGCAATCACATGCTGAGCACCTGCTGCATGCCAGGTTCTGTGTCCAGGGCCAGGGGATACCAGGATGGGCACCATGAAGCCTAGAGCAAGGGGACAGACACACTGCTGATGGCAAAGCTGCTAACCAACCATGACGTCGTCTCTCGGGGCTGTGAGCTCCAAGAGAGGCGACCACAGCTAAGAAAGGGTTCAGAGGTGTGTGCCGTTCTAAGGCTGGGTAAGTAGGAAGGGATGCTCTCTCCACGTGGAAGCAGAACCAACGTGGTTTTGTTCTAAAACAATCTTCCACCTCACCCTGAACAGGATCAACTTCAAATCTTGTCTCTGTAAATAGAGGCCTTGGAGCTACACAGGATGCAAGATGCATGCAGCCCCACAGAGCAGCCCTGCCAGATGTAGGTTGGCTTGGAGCAACATCTTCTCTATTCTTTTATTCCATCAATCAATAAATAAACATCAATACACGCCTCCTATGTACAGGGCTTGGCAATTGCGTGTTTATTTATCTGACTATGGGTCTAACCAACTACAATTTCATGAGGGTAAGAGATCAGGTCCGACTTTCTCATTCTTAAATGCCTAAGACAGCCCAGTGCTCAGCACACACAGGTTCTCAGTAAATGTTTGTTGAATGAACAAAATAATGCCACAGCTACAGAGTCTAACAGTTGTGTCAGTAAAACTGAGATTGCAGCCAGGAGTTGTCTTTGCTTTTCTTCTACTTTCCCCAAGCATACAATACCCACCCAAAAATCCATGCACAGGGTGGGCATGAGTAGGAAAAATGGGAGAGAATATTTTTAATTGGAAAGTTCCTAAGGAAAAAAAAAAAGACATACCATCACAGTCCATACTTAATCCTCTTTCCTCTTATTGGCTTCCCCTCCTTCACCTGTGGGAGGGCTTGTTCTCACCAGTCCTTGCCAATTTATAAAAAGTTTGGTGATGCACATATAGGTAAGGACTTAGCTCACTAAGAAGTGTTTGCACCTAGGTAGAGGGCTCTGAAATTTAACAGTTTAGCCAAGCTGTAGTGGAGATCCAGCCACCGAGTACCAGCAAATCAAAGATAAGCAAGACATCTTTCCAAGGATAAGAGAAAATACACAAGAATACAAAGTCAAATGTGGTGAGTCTAAGAACCCTACATAGGAATATTGACGGTTCAGAAGAGGGAAAGCTGGAAGGATCCAGGATCTTTGTAGGGCAAGTGGCACTGAGATAGATCTTGCTGTTTGCGCAGCATGGACGTAGCAGGCAAAGCTCTCTGAGTGGAGGAAAGAACATGAACAAAGATGGAGAGATGCCTGGTTGGCTTTCCCCTTTCTGCTGGAGCTCAGCATACACAGAAGGGACCAGGACAAAATGCCAAAAAAAAAAAAAAAATAGCAACAGCAGCTAATACTTGTTGAGCTCTCACTCTATAGCAGGTACGTGGTATTTAATCCTGACGCCTGAGGAAATAGAAAGTATTGCTTGTCCCTTCTGACAGATGGAAGATCCTGAGGCATGGAGCAGTTAAATGGCTTGCCCAAGCTTACCTCTGTTTTCAGTGCTAGGGCTAGCATGTGAATCCAGCTCACCTGAACTACCGTAACATATCGCAAATAGACTATTGTTTTGGATTGTGTTTCTCAAACTATGTCCCAGGGAATCCCGATCTTATGAAATAACAGATCCTCCACCACCCCCACCCATCCCCTAAAAATTACTTTTAGGAAACCCTTTATACATACTATAGTGTCCACTCTCTGGGAGAATTACAACGCACAATTACTTATTAAATAATTTCTGCTAACTCCTATGGTAAAGAAACATGCTTCGCTTGGCCTAACCCAGGGTTTTCCAAATGCATTTCACCAGAAAACGGTGCCATCGAGGAGCACTTATTGATAACCTAAGGCACAGTGATCCACAGAAAACTCGGGAAACACTGCCTCGGGAGGTTATTCCTCTCACCTCTCTTCCTTTCTTGTAGATGGATGTAAGCCCCAGGAGAACTAATAATAGCTTCTCGTCATTTCATTCTAGGGTTTTTCCAAGTGCTTTAACAAATATCATCTCATCTCATAATATTTGAAGCTTTCAAACTATCTTTCGAATATCCTTCTTTTTTGCTTCTTGGAAGCAGAATCCCATGCGATTACATTTATGTAGGTGTATCTCAGAAAGTTAACACCCTGTCTATCTTTTATTCAGATCAGAAGAGTGAAATATTCTACTACTTAAAAAAAAGGGAGAGAGAAATCCTTTTCTCCTAACAGATTTTATCAGTTTCTAGGAATTACTTAAAAAGTGCTTATAATAGTAAATGTCAAAGATTAACACTTCTCAACTCCCTTAAGAGGTCTCCTGCCAGACATTTATTCTGATACAAACTACTTTGTTAAGGATTACTTTACAAAGAACACAATTTAAAGTAAAACATTTTAAAAGAAAATGAGAGTTGTTGGGTTTTTTTTTTTAATAGAGCATTTTAGGGGCTGAATGACTTCCCCTCCCAGAAATATTTGCATTCAAAAACAGAGTTTGGCTTAATTCAAAGAGATGGCTCTGTAATATGGAGTTCCAAGCTGCAGGAGGAATATCTGAGGAGGTGAGAGATGGAATGTTTATGTCTCAAATCACCCCACCTAGGCAATCGCCTCCTTCTCTCTCTCTCTCTCTCTCTCTCTCTCTCTCTCTCTCTCTCTCTCTCTCTCCCCCTTAGGTTTGTTGGGATCTTTCTACTCCTTCTATCTCCTGAATTCCTGGACTGCATGGACATTGAAATTAGCTCTGGTGTGAATCCAGGCTCCATAGCTACCTCGTTGGATAGTGTTCCTTAAACTACTTTTATCTCGGTTTCTTTATCGCTAATTATAAAATAACACTGTTTAATAACACCGTGTTATTGTGAGAATAAAATGGAACAGATGCAAAGTATCTAGCACCTGCCTGACACTTAGCAGGTACCAAGGAAGTGTAAGGCTGCAGATCTACACTCGCTTCGCAAACTGCAGGCATGAAAGGCAACCAGGAGTCAAATGTTGCCTCAGTGGCTCCAGAGCAGGGACTTCGAGATTTCCACTTAACACGGAAAAGTGAGTGAAAGTTTGTGCTTTCTTCCCATGGCAACCCAAAAGGAGGCTGAAGAAGACCACTCACTGGCTCCCCACCTGGCGCCATTTCGCTAGGCCTGAATCCCATTCACTCCACAATGGTGGCCATCCTTCTGGGGACGGGGGGAAGGCCTGGCCCTTGGAAAGGGCATCTCAGGGAGTCTTCACCCTTGCTTCTCCACCTTTCCACCTGTGGCCATAAAGTCACCCAAGAGACTGGGGCACAGAGAGAGGCTTAGTAGACTGGATGGGAGCTGGGGCCAGGAAGGTAGCATGTTCTCAGCCAAATGCCAAGTTTTAGTAGCTTGAAAAAGAACAACAACAACAACAAAACCACCCTAACCCCCAAGGCCCAGAGGTCACCATCTAAAAATGGAAAAGCATCCCCAATAAATCGTTGCCGGCCACATTATCTCTGGATTTCAAAAGAAGCTGAGTTCAGCCTTAATTTCTCCCTTTTGCTGCCCTTATTTTTATTCCTTAAAAGAGTAAAGGGCTTTTGGACCCAAACTGTGGCTGTGAAGGCCCGGGAAGGGGGGATGGGTGGTGGTGATGCTTGTGGGACCTTGCCCTCTTCACAGCTCTTCAGCGGCTTCACCCTACGGCCAGGCCACACCCCACCATTGCTATTTTGTTCCCTTGGGCTCCCAGAGGCTGGGCTCGGTGGGCCAAGAGCAGATCGGGGAGCCCCTGCCTCGCCTGTGGACCCCTCCACCCCTCCAACCTCCACCTTACACCCCCTAGCCTGAGAGAGAAGCCCTCTTCCCCTCTCTGCGTCCCTCCAGAAGTCCCGCGGGTGGTCTCAGGTGTCCCCTGCAACCAGAGCTTCTGTCTGGCCTGCGGGGCTTTGCACAGTCCCTGAGCCCCATCACCCCAGGCCCCCACCAGAAAGCTGAAAGGCCTGGTGCTGCTGACGTGAAGATAATGGGTCTGCTGGGCTGAAAGCATTCCAGTCTCCCACATTCAGTAGGAAGGGGTGCGTGGTGGGGAGGAAAGGTCCGTAATGCTGATGGTTTATGTTTTCCCAAGCCAGCATTCCTCACAAACAGCTGTGTTTATACAAAAGTGGGGAGAGGGAGAGAGGGAGAGAAAGGACAGTGTCCTGGGGATGACATCACTCTGTCTTGTCTGCCTCAGCTCCAACAACGGGGGCAGGACGAGGTGGGCGGTGAAAGCTGCAGCAGGTTGGCGCTGGGGTGTTCCTCTGTGCATGTGTTCATTAGATATATAATTTTCCGACTCTCCAGCCTGTTCCCTCCCCACACTCGCTCCCAGAGCATCCTAATACATTTTGCAGAACACTGGTTCCCCTAGAATAGCACCCTCCGAGGAAGGCTAGATCTGGGGGCTCGGGTTCACTCCTTCTAATCTCTTTAACAAACCTCTCCCCCACCCCAGCCCCGAAGAAAAGCCTGACAGGAGGCAGAGTCATTAAAGTGAATTAAAATGCATCCAAGAAGAGATTAGCCCCCAAAGCCATTCCCATATCAGACAAAGGCCCCTTTCATGCAGACTCCAGCCGCTTGGAGCCCTGTAAGCAGAGATTAGAGAACAAATTCTCAGAACCCAGAAGCACTGGCTCCTCGGGCCTCAGGCCAACACAACCTACTCTGGCTCGACCTTAACAACTTAGCTACATTTGACTTAAGACTCAGCTGGTAAGGGAGGGGGCTCCACGGGGGCAAATGCGTCCTGGTCCATTGAGCCAGGCTGTCCCTAACACAACTCAAAGGCACAAAGCTCATCGGTTTTTGCACCCAGCCTCCTGTCTCAGGGTTTCGGGCAGGATTGTCCTTCCAGCAGGGATCTAGACACAGTCCCTTTGGAGCCCTGTCTCCTCATCTGCAGCCGTCTTGCTGAGCATCTATTTTGTGCCAGGCTGACCACGACACAGTGGGGATACAAGAGATGGCCAGAATAGGATCCCTGCTGCCGAGGTGCTTACTGCTGTATGTTTGAGCAAAACAGATACGTGAAGAGTGAGTGCATTAAATATCATATGGACCTAATAAAGGCTGTTTGGAGAGGTGCACAAAGGGTACCAAACATGGTCGATTCTGCACCAGGAAGGCCCAGGACAATTTCGTAATAAAAATGAGACACGAGCCAAGTCTTGAAGGAGGAGTACATGTTCACTAGGTAAACTTGGGCTGGAGATGGAGGAGGGAGGAAGAGTGAGAACATTCCAGGCAAAGGATGCAGCATGACCAAAGGCAGTGAGCGTGCCAGAGCATGTTGCCCGGACTGGCCTCCAAGATTCCCCCCTAGAGGAGCAGAGCATCTGAGATGCTGCAAGAGATGAAATGAGAGGCTACAGGGGCCAAGTTACAAAGAGCCTCATGTGCCAATCGGAGGGGTTTGAAGAAACGTAGTCTTCAAACTTCAGAACTGCTGGGGGATTTTAAGCAAGGGACAGTCCGCAGTCAGCCATACGTTTCAGATAGATCATTCTGGGAGATGTCCAAGGTTGGAAACAAGAGGACCAGGTGGAGAATTATTTTAAGAACCCAGTGAAGAGTTGGTGAGGTTTGATGGGTGGCGGTGGCCATACAGGGGTTGGTGAGATGGAACACATGTGTGAGACATAGAAAAAAAAAAATGGAAGTAACAGCCCTTAATCCGAGGAGTCAGGGAAATGGAGGAATCTAGAATGACTCTAAGACCTGGTAGCTGGAAGATGTAGGGTCAGTCTCCAAAGCACGGGTTACGGGAAGAAGGCTATTGGGACAAAGGCACCGGTGCCCTCTTGGGCATGAGCTCCACTAAGCCTCTCACCTCCTCCTGATTCCAGCCAAGCTTCAGCTGCCAGTTCCAGACAGGTGCCACCAGTTCAGAGCTGGTACAGCCTGGCTCCACCTTCTCCCAACAATTTACACTGCAGCATCAGCTCTTCCTGGGTCTTCAGGCTGCAGGTCTACCCTCAGATTTTAGACCTACCATCCTCCATAATGTCATGAGCCAGTTCTCTAAAATAAATCTCCTTCTACGTAAATATACGTTCTTTTTGTTCTATTTCTCTAGCGAACCCTAACACAACATATAAGTCTCTGTCTCAGGGGAACCTAGCTTTCTGGGGAACCCAGCTTAAAGGAATGATGTTGATCTGGCATTACAAGGACGTGAAGATGAATATCCAACAGGGGTACCCACAAAAGGAATATGGATTTAGGAGTCACCGTCCACAAATGGCACTTGAAGCCAGAAGGATGAACAGAGGGAAAGAGATATGACATAGATCCTTCAAAGACTCAAAAAATCATTGTTAGATCCCTTGTCTTCACCCAAAATAAATGAACTCAATTGCTTTGTATAAACTTACTCAAATGTTTTGAGAGAAGGGGCAAAAAGGGAAATTTCATTAAAATAAATGAAAGTATCACTGTGCCCATAAAGAATGAATGTCAGGAGGGGGTCACCATTTCTACTTGAGATGTTTAAAAAGAATTGCATTCTTCCACCCAGGTTTCCATATGAAGTCCCACTGTCTGCAGCCCCACGTGACAATGGTCACTAGAGCGTGCTAGAATTTCAATCTCCATCCCTTTCCATATGAACCACTTTATTCTGCTCCCAAAGCAGGTGAAGGGCATGGCTTTGTCTTCTGGAATAGAATTGCTTTTTTTTTTTTTTTTTTTTCATTTTAGAGCAATCCTTACTCCGAGGCTCCTCAATGGCCACATCCTTCACTCTGACCCCATGGTGTCCTGGCACGGACTGGGGTGCAAATGGCAACACTGAAGTTCTTGTCCTAGCATCAATCACTGATTCATCCTGCATGTCATTTCCCTTCTCTGGCCTTACTGTTGTCACACGGGAAATAGGAGAATTGAGCCAGGTGCTCCTTAAGTTCCCTTTTTTATCTACCACCCTGGCTTGTTTTCTGTCTTTTTAAAGATTTTATTTATTTGTTTGTTTGTTTATTTATTTATTTATGAGAGAGAATGAGGGGAGGGGCAGAAGGAGAGGGAGAGAGAATTGCAAACAGACTCTGTGCCGAGCACAAGGCTCCACGCGAGCCTGCTCCATGCAAGGCTCAATCTTACAACCCTCAGATCATGACCTGAGCCAAAACCAAGAGCTGGATCCTTAATCGACTGAGCCACCTAGGCACCCCAAGCATCCTGGCCTTTAAGATGTCACCTCCTTACTCCCAGCATTTCACTCCCCTTTAGAGAAGCTGGTGGGAACTCCCATGATGCTCTCCTCCCTGGCATTGGATCTCAATCTGTGTTATTGGCTGAACAGCATGTGCTCAACTCAATACACCACACACAGAGCACATGCCACATATCACATACATGCTATGCATGCTGCACACACACCACAAATAGATCTATGTTCACTGCTCTATGGTCTGCGTCCACTCCAGTACCCCTGCCGCCACATGGCCTTGCCTCCTCCGTCTTCATTCTCATCTGCAGAGGACAGTTTTGCAGGTTGCAGATGTAAAACTCTGGGACAAGAAAAAGGCAACCAGGATGATATGTAATAAAAATCTCCCCCAACCTACCCTTTCAAACATGGAAAAGCTATTTGTTTTTCATAGTTGACTTAGCTGCTTCATCAGCCGTCAGGGTCTTAGAGGCATCTTGACTCACTTTCATCTTTTAATTATTTGTACTTATTTTAGCATCTGGGCACATTCTGCACTTTTATGTTGCTTACACCGTGCAAAACACTGAGAACGTGCATGTGCAGGTCAAGAATCTCACTGGGAATGCTCAGAGGGGACAGCTGCCCCTGGCCTCCGATCGCCCCATCTGAAAGACAGAGCTCACCTACCCAGGGTTTCTCTCTCAGTCTCTTGTTTGCTTCCTTTGTTTCGCCTACTTGCAGATGTATACATTCACACTTCTGTTCCATTTTTTTATTATCTAGCTGGACTGCAAGACCCCACGGGAAGGGGCCTGTTGAACCACTGCAACCCTGGCTCTGGCAAAACATGTGGCACATAATAGATGCTCAACAAATGCTTCTTGGATGTTGATTCATGAAGCAGCTGGAACAAAATGCAAGACATTACATCTTCTGACAGAATTAACAACCCCCGAGCTTCAGCTGTTCTCTCACTCGCAGACTGAGAAAATTAAAACGGGCTGAAAAACATCCAAGTTAGGAGGGCCGCGAGGTCCTGGGACAAGTTGAAATAGAAGGAAAAGCCCTGGAGCAAGAGCCAGGAAGTCTGAGTTCAAATACCAGCTGTTTCTTTATTGGGATATGACCTTGGGCAAGTGGCTCATTCTCTCTGTCCCTATTTCCTATAAAAAGAGGAAATTATACTTGATCAGTATTTCTTTCAAGGTTTCAGGACTTCATATTTTTTTTTTACAGCAGGGTAAACCAGCATCCCATTAGCACACAACACCTCCTAAGTTCAAATGTATGATATTTACTTGATACTTTTACATCAACAATGGGGCTGATGAGGCTGTTTCGGTGAATACAAAAATATCAGATCCGGAGCTATGAAGAAAAAGCTGAGAACTTATGCTGAATTTAATTACACCATCTCAAAATTCAGATTCACACAGATAAATGGTTTAAAAATGGTTACTCCTCAGATAACCATGTCCGATTTCCAAGCATGTGCCTAAGCGAGTAACCTGGTAAGGCAGGTAGCTGGTAGGATACATTTCTCAGAGTCCCTCACAATTAAATGCGGCCACGTGACACGTTTCCAGCCAATAACATGGGAGTGGAAAGATGTGCACAGCCCCCCTAAGAACCTCTGACACACGATTCTCCACATTCTTTGCTCCTCTGCTGTCTTGATGAAGAGGGATGCAGAAAACCTGGAATTTGGAGGTGAGAGATGGTGGAGCCACAAGATGGAAGGAGCCTGGGTCCCCACACCCCCGCTTGGAGGAAAGCCGGCCAGCATTCAGAAACACCCATTTTAGGCTTCATTCTTCTAGTGTACTTGATCCATTATGTAATTTTTTTAGAGCAACTAGCACTACCTTAATTACCTGGCCAACACAAGTTAACTTTTGAGGGCTTTCAAATGCACATCTGAAAATGTGGTCTACGATACATGTTGTCTTAATTGGAGCTTTTGAAATAGTTTATATGTTTTTCAGAATGAAATGTGAATAAAATAAATGTTTGTGATATCCCTGAAGCTCCTTTATGAGGCCCAAGTCTTTATAAAACATATTTGAAAACCACTGGGCCAGGACTAGATCCTTTCCAAGATCCTTTCTGGAACCAACATATTATTCTTGAGTTGTATTGGTCTTTATAAAGAGGAAATAAACTCCTTTTGCCTCTGAAATAAAACAGCATCTAAGAAACTCCATGGGACAGTCATGGTATTTCTATCTTAATTGTTGCGTATTTAGGGAGGGATGGTCCTTCTTTAGAGAACGTTGGTTCTAGGATCTTATTTCTTTTAGATGTAGTAACAACCATGCTAAAAATGGCCTGAACACTCTGTCAAGCAATGACATAAGTTGTCTGGAAGGTCCTTCAAAGTAAAGTCAAAATTAGAATGACTTTTTCATGGGTTCTATTTATATGCAAACACATTAATAAATAACACTTTGATAATCTCACAATTACTAACCAGAACAAAAACAAGCAAGGCCTTTTTCTCCTGCTGTGGTCTTTCTTCAGGAACCATGATGCTCAGAAGCTGTGGAATGACCACAATGACTTCTGCAATGTGCAGTCACAGTAGCAAATAGATGCCAGGCCCGGCACAGCTCAGAAATTCCTCAAGCCACAAGGACACCCGGGCTTCACCTGCAGGCAGGACTACCCCCAGGAACTTTTTCTCTCTCCTCATAGGAGGGCCAGTGTCTAGAAGAGACAAAGAGAGACTAGCAACGTGGACAACCTTGACATTTCTCAGGTTTTCAGTTTATCTTAACTTAGTAGTGTTCACCTCTGGGGACAGGAGTATGCTGCCAATCTTCAGGGAGTTTAAAACCTAAAAGATCTGGGCAGCCCAGGTGGCTCAGCGGTTTAGCACCACCTTCAGCCCAGGGTGTGATCCTGGAGACCCGGGATCAAGTCCCATGTCAGGCTCCCGGCATGGAGCCTGCTTCTCCCTCTGCCTGTGTCTCTGCTTCTCTCTCTCTATCTCTCTCTCTCTCTGTTTCATGAATAAATAAATAAAATCTAAAAAAAAAAAAAAAAAAAAAAAAAAAGACCTAAAAGAGTCAAATATCATCACTGCCTGCCAAGCTTGAGAGCCTTGAAGAGAGGTATTAGCCTAAAGCATAAGAAAGAAATTCAGAGACACTTTGGATTAGGCATCCCTGCGTTTGAATCCAGTGCTTCACATGCCACTGTGTGACCTTAGGGAAGTTATGTAACCACCCTGAGCCAGCCAGCAGCTTCTAGTGTGAAAATGGCAACTAGAGAGTAGCTCAGGTCCGACCTGGTCCAGCCCTGAGAACTCATGCCCAGTTGCAGGCCTCTAACCCCCACCCAGCTTCACTTTGCCTCATGGTTCTGAAGCACCCTGCTAAGTGCTGAACCTTCCAGAAGGAAAGGATGCTCTGTCCCTGCAGGCCAGAGACCCAGAAGCCACTGAGTCCTTGCCCAAGTAATGTGGTAGAAGGGGAGGCGTTGTTTTCCTTTCTTTCTTTTTCTTTCTTTTTGTTTTTCTTTTGCAAAACACTTGAGAAGCTTGGGGAAAAGAATCTTTGTGAGCCCCTGCAAAGATGTAACTCTAGACGGCCTCCCAGCTGGGCCAGGCCTGCCAAGTGTCAAGCTGGAGACCACAAAGAGAAGGAGGGTTTCCGCACAAAGGAGGCATGGGTCTCTGGGAGTAGATGATCCAAGGGTGAACCAAAATAAACTTGTCATAGTCTGAATGCTGGGACAGGCAAAACTACCTCCTGGTACAGAAAGCCTCTCATGTCCTGGGCCAGACTAGAGATTGATGCTTGGGGAAAGAGTATAAAATGGCTCATATCCACTCTCCATTGCATGGATGTGGCCTTTGCCCAAATTCCAGAAGGCAATGCGGGATGGTTAGCAAGTTGATTTTTTGACTATCTGGCCTGCCTTATCCATTCTATCTTATCATGCCTGGGTCCCAAGGTCTGACCATGGAAAAGTAACCTACTGCACTCGCCTTCCAGAGGGATCATAACCCTCTTCTATTTCTATTCTATTTCTCAGGATAGTCCTCGTAGCAGACTCAGTTTCTTTTCTTCCCAGACTTACTTGACTCCACCTGCCCTTAAACCTCAGTTGCTTGCACAGTGGAGAGTCTCAGCTGCTACTACTGCACCACCTCATCTACTAAAACTGCCAGCTCACTCAGCCTCCTCGCAGAACAGGAGCTGGGTTTCCATGTGGCCTCCAACACACCTGTTTCGGGGTGAGTGTTCTGGTGGTTACGGAGCCTCAACGGTTCCACTACCCAGGTCTGACCCAGCTGGATTCACCTTTTCCAGCAGCTGCCAGAAGGGTGAACTCTGAATAATGACAGGCAAACAATACCAAGGATCTAGCTGATAAATTCTTCCCACTACTCTCCAGAGCAGAGCCTCGAAAGGAGAGTTCCAAGATATGCCAAGATTATTCCTTACAGTTGCTCCAGAGAGATTTCCCATGTGCCCAAATGACTTGCTGAGTGTCTTCTTGGAAGGCTGTGGCCAACTCTGTATGTACCACTGTGGATTTTTCTTTCCTTCCTTCTCTGCCTCCTCTTCTGTATCCCTCACTCTTGCTGCCCTCAGATTGCACTCTCCAAAAAAACTATTAGCATGTTGGCCTCCGGCTCTATGTGCTAAAGAATGCAGCCTAAAACAGCCCTCATTATCCTTACTCTCTCTCCAGCTGGAGGGATTAATTTAGGCAGGCCGCCCTCACCCCCACCCACTCACTCTTCTATTCCCTCCCTCTTCCAACCACTTACCTCCCAAAAGGAAGTAGTGTAGTATACCTCTCCAACTGTTACGCCAACGATTTATATTCATTTTTTTTTCATTTCATGTATTTTTGGTTTTACACCTTGAGCTTACAGATTTAGGATGCCCTTGGTCAATTTATCAAAACTAAGATATAAATTCATGTACAGGCACAGCTGGGTGCCTCAGTGGTTGAGTGTCTGCCTTTGGCTCAGGTCGTGATCACGGGGTCCTGGGATCAAGTCCCACATCAGGCTCCCTGTAGGGAGCCTGCTTTTCCCTCTGCCTCTCTCTCTCTCTCTGGGTCTCTCATGAATAAATAAATAAAATCTTTAAAAATAAATAAAAAAAATAAACCCATGTATACGCCTTCCCCGGGATTTAGAAAGAAAGAAAATCCCATTCACACAGACTGTAGGCCAGATCTGCATTTGTGCAGCAAAGAAGACCCAGAGCAATGGTTTCTAGAGCCAGAGTTCACCCTGGAGTAGGGTGACCAAAGTCTGACCCCCAGAACACTGGTTGCATGGGATATTAAAAAGTAGAGGGTTCTATTCTCAAATACACTTAGTGCCTGAGGGTTAAAAAAAAAAAAAAACTGAAATTGTTTTCCAGGCCCTGTAAGGTATCTGAGGGTTTACTATAGTATTTCGTGGTGTTCCTCTCCAAGAAATGAGTTTGTGGCATTTTCTTAATTTACTGGCACGCACCCTTTTCTCCCTGAGCATCTGGTAGGATTGATGCCACACGAAATACTCAGTTCTTGTGCTTACTAGTGTGACAGAAATTCTAGATGAACCAGCTCCTGGGAAGATGCCTCTCCACAGAATCTTTGGGTCCCTGCTGAAAAATACCGCGGCTGTCTAGAGTCAGTCTTAATCTACTATCCTAAAACACTAATAAAAGCCGAGGTTGACTACGAAGAACTAATTCTAGACGAAGCCTGCTTCCTTCTTCCTATGCACCATCCGCAGAATGATTTGTACTCATGATTCACCCACTCCTTTTCCACATAAGGCTACAGCTACTCCTCCCACCCTGTTTATAGCACTGTCAACCCGACTTTTCAAAATCCCAACAGAAAGAAGAAACCGAGGTACAACTCACCTTCCCAACCTGCACCCTCCACCCTCACTCCCCCCCACCCTCACTCAACCACATCCCCCACCCTCACTCACCCAAGGTGAGCAGTTCCTGAAGGTTCAAGGCATCTGTCCTCCTCCCCACCCAGTAGTGCTCCAAGTCACTTCCTAGTTTGGGATTAATAAAGTGCAACTAGAAAGTTTGCTGCAGTAAGGCCTGGGGGTTAAAGCTGCCATCACTACATAAAATCTCGGAGTGAAGGCTTCAGTAAGCAAAGCAGGCTAAGGGCTCCTGTCCCCCTGGTAATAAGCAGCGGAAACGAGCTTCTGGAGGAAGCCAATGTCCCACATAAATCCACGTGTTAGCGGGTCCACCTGCTGCACAGCAGAGGCTGCAGGGAGGGGGCAGCCTGGCCAGGCGAGGACGGAGAGTGGAGCTGGGAATGGTCTACAGAGACCATCTAAACCAGCTTCTGCATTTTGCACGGAGGGAGACAGAAGTGCGGAGAAATAAACTTGCTTTCCTGAGGCCACAGCATCCATCAACGTTGAGCTAGGAGTAGAACTCTGGACTAATCTTCCCAAAGCAAAATCCCAGGCCGCTCAGCCAAGCTATTTTGAATTAAGGCCCCTCTCTGGGTCTTGTAGACACTAAAGTGTGTCTCCCACACTTGGAGGCAGAGGAGGGGAGATATCAGCAATGGAGTGAAAATTGGAAAGTGGAGGTTATTCTTAATATTCGGGCACAGCCCTGAAATGGGAAAAATGATGCTAAGGTTCTTAGGAGGAATTTTGAAATACATACAGATCACGTGCTAGATTCTCCCACCGAGACAGGGACCTAAACCTGATTTAACAGTTTAATTAGAGGGACTCACTGTTGGAATAGAGAATAAGGAAGAGTGGAGGAAAAATAAAAAGAACTCGAGGCTAAATCCCTCCCTGGTCTAAGTGACAGGTCCCTCCCTTCAACCTGTAGCGCCCCCTCCTGGGTGGCAAAGGCTCCAACCCAAAGACAGAGAAGAGTGACTGTTTTGTGGCCTCTATATTTTAGTATCAATTCTCATTTAGCCATGCAGGGCTCGGGGAAGACGGCATCATGAGTACCACCCCAGCTCCAGCTAATGGGGAAGTTCTGCTGGGCCCCAAGGAGTCCCTGAGTCTCCAGCACTCTGGAAACGCTGCCTTGCCTTCTGGCAGCTTCCCAAGGCCAGCCGCACAGACGCTGCACGCCTGTTCCATGAGCAAGCTGCGCGTGGACGGGGCTCCTGAGCCAGGGTAACTGAGAGCGCCGTGCAGGAGGTTCCAGGAGAATCCTTCTCAACCTCGGTTCTTATTTCCTGTCCTCCTGTGGGACTGGCATTCAGATGATCCTCTCATCTCCGGCTTTTGGAAAAATACAGCCGGGGGGGGGGGGGGGGGGGGGGAGCTCCCTGCCAATCCTGCATCCTCTCTACTCAGTCCCCAGCCTGTGTGGACCATGAGACACACTGTGCCACTTTGAGAAAGCCCCGCCACTCAGGACCTCACATGCTCTGCGTGTATGACGGAGGGATGCAAAGGGCATCTGTATCTGGTGTGCTCGCTAGCTCCAGGACTCAGGGACTCTACCACTTGATGGCCAGCAAACAGGACAGACCAGCCCCCTCCAGAGCATTTCGTCAGCTAAAACCTATGCACACGCTCAAACATATCCAACAGTCCCTCTTGGGCAGCCCGGGTGGTTCAGTGGTTTAGCCGCCTTCAGCCCAGGGCGTGATCCTGGAGACCCAGGATCCAGTCCCACGTAGGGCTCCCTGCATGGAGCCTGCTTCTCCGTCTGCCCATGTCTCTGCCTCTCTCTCTGTGTGTCTCTCATGAATAAATAAATAAAATCTTAAAAAAAAAAAAAAAAACAGTCCCTCTTGAGTATCTTTCTCTTCAACCCAACAAATGTGGCTCTGTAAAGCCCATGGACAAATGCCTACGAGGAGCCACCCACCATGTTATGGCACTTTGCCCCCCATGTCCCAGGTCCAGAAAAAGTCCAAAAGAACAGAGATCCCCCTGACCTCTCCGACCCTCTGCCAAATGCTTCTTTTCCAAGACTGTCCAAGAAAGGGAAGGATTGGACACATGGGACAGATTGAGGGGTATGCTAGAAGGCCATTCAGACAGGGCAGAGACTCAGCTGTCTCATCTTTTTCTAATAAGCAAGGGTAGGTGAGCTCAACCTTCATCTTTACTCTCTAGGGCCCCCAAATTACACACAGACACACACACACACACACACACACATGCCCTCCTGAGCGCTCTCAGGCTCTCCTCCAGCCACAAACTGGCAGGCCATCCTCTCTCAATCAAGCCCTTATCGGCAACACTTGGGCCTTAGTTGTGCCACGGGGAAGGGAAGCTGGATGGGGCCGGAGGGAGCATGATGTCTGTCCTCATCTGCAAGACCTGAGATCAAGTCTCCAGCCCAACCTAGGCACAGAAACAAAGAAAAAGAAGATTCAGATGTAGGGCTATGCTCCAGCTCCTAGGATCAAGATACCTCTTCCTAAGAGAGAAGCACCCTCTGCAGATACTGGGGCAGAGTGGTGATCCAGGGAGAGAAAATCCAAAACCGTACAACAGTTTCTCAGCACACTTCCTGGAAGCCTTCTAGAACATACTGTGAATTCCTCTTGGGTAATCTCACAAAGGAGCCAAGTCGTCATGTACTATATACACCTCAGGTGTATCATCATCCCTTGGACCCAAGAGGCTGCCTGAGACCAATAATTAATATCCTCTGCAGGCCTGGAGACCTCTGGCTGGTTCCAATAGAGACATCTAGCCCCAGACCCTCTTCCAGCACAGAACATCTACACATGCTTACTACTAAGAGGAATAATCACAAACCAAAGTTTCTCAGGGCTGAAGACAACTGAAAAACTGCCTAGAATATCTCTTAGGGCACCCCAACAAGAGCCATGATTAAAGATCCCCAGGAAGTTGACTTACAGTTATTTTGAGATGCCTAAGAGATCGGTAACTCAGGCTCATTAACCCTGGCAGAAACTCTCCAAAATGCCTACACAAAACCTGTACACTTCTACCACCACCAAAACACACTTTCTGACAGCCTCCACAACTTTCCTTGGCTCCCTAGTGCCCAGAGTTAATCCCAAGCTCCTGGCACTTTACTGAAAGCCCTTCAGGACCTGTACTCAGTCTACAATCCTAAACCGAGTTCTCTTTGACCCTGTTCATGTACTCTGTGCTGGAGCCACACGAGTCTGGTCATTCGTCCCCCAAAACACTCGATACTTGGGCCCATGCTGTTCTCCTCACCTGCTACACCCGCAGCAGCATGACTGCCACCCCACCGCCCTGTTCCTTTCTAAGCAGTCAGCCCAATTACCTGTGTTCCATAAAGCATTCTAGTCGGTCTGAATTCACAACTTCTACTTTGTATTTCCATGGAGGAAACATAAACTTAGAGAATGATTATGGCAGAGGCTCATTCATCAATTCCTTCATAAACATCTACAGAGCCTCTAGAGTATGCCCAGCCCCCAGCACTTTGCTAAGAACTGTCACTCAACAAAACTGAGTAAGACACAGTTGGACCTTTGGGCTGCTCATGGTCTAACAGGACAGTCAATGGAAAGAACACAACTGGTCGTATAAAATAATGACTGCTCTGGGGGATGTGCAAATACTGTTCTGGGGTAGAACAGACACTGGGACAGCTGATGCACATGTTCAAATAAATAAAATTCATTCAGACCCATGTGCCACTGAAGAAAAAGCAAGGACCATAAGCAAGGGTCTTGGGAATTATGTGTGGAAGGAACCACACTAGTTAGAGATAAACCCAACAGAAATGGTGACTCAGCTCCTCCAGGGAGGTCTTGGGGGTGCTCGTGACATCTCCATTAATGAAGCCTTCCCAGATGAACTCGGCTAGGGCTTCCTCAGGGTATAGGGGGAAATCATCAGTGTAAATTAAAAACCTACTTCCGCAAGTTCAACTCAACTCAATTACATTCCACAAACAATTCCAGGGCCCTATGAAGAGGGCCTGTGAAGTCATTCCTGTGTGAAACCAACCTCAAACCTTGAAGACAGGCCTCAATACCAGAAAGCCATAGTTATTCCCAGGCGGACTTGGAATCCTGTTCCTAGAAACTTCTTTAGCCCACTGCATGAGCCTTTCTGATTCTCGGTTTCCCCCACAAGACTGTCAACTCTGAGAAGGCAGGGCCTGCATTGGTCTGATTCATTGGCTTTTAGGTTTTCTGCCCTGGAACTCTAAGTTTAAATGAACTCTAACTTGGAAGCATGAGTGAGTAAAACAGAACAAAGAGAGCTTGTACCAGGGTCCTGGTATAAGTGTCCTGGTAACGAATCGCCACAAATTTAGTAGTTTACCACAACATAAATGTAGTGTTTTACAGGTCCCAAAGGTAGAAGTCCAACACGGATCTCCCCAGGCTCAGATCAAGGTATCGAAGGCTCTGCGCTCCTTCCTGGAGGCTCTAGGGGAGAATCCTTTTCCTTGCATTTTCCAGCTCCCACAGGCCATGCATGCAGTCCCCTTTCTCTGTCTGCATAGCCAGCAACATTGCAGCTCTTCATCATCTCCTCCATAGGCACCTATTCCTCTCCAACTCTCCTCTTATGCCTCTCTCTTCCACTTTTAAGGACCCTTATGATTACATTGGGCCCACTCGGATAATCCAGGTTAATCTCCCTATTTTAAGGTCAGCTGATTAACAACCCTAATTCCATCTACAACTTTAATTCCCCTTTGCCATGTAATACAAACTCTCCGCAGGTTCCAGAGGTCTGGCGGGGGCATCTACAGGGTCGGGGGGTGGGGTGCATTAGTGTCCCTGTCAGGGAGGCCAATCCACCCCCAGCTGAGAGCACAGATTATAAAACAATTGGGATTCCCATTATGACAGATACGTCCGTCCGCTGTGTGTGGCCTCTGCAGGGGTCAAACCTGGCTCTTTCACCCGCCATGCAAAGCAACACTTGCTACCAGCTACTGCTGTCACACCTCATGTGACTTCCTTTACCTTGAAGGTCAGCTTCCCAGGAGTATAGGGAGATATGGGCAGAGGGGACTGGAATGGAGATCTGTGATGAAATTACACTTGCAGAGAAGAAAGGTCTGTGGGAAAAATCACATTTCAGAAGGGACCTCTTCAGCCCTAAGATTGCTTTCTTGTAACACCAGGCTGTTTGAAGGCAGGATTAGTGTTGTCTTCTTTTCTGGGTTTTTCTTTCTCTGGCCATGGCATCATGCTTGTTTCAGAGCAGGCAGGCCAGAGTCATCACAGAACTGACATCTTCGGGAGCAGCCCTCAAAAGATGACAGATCAAAGTTAGTGGATAAGCAGGCCCACTTGTTTGCATTCCTTTGTCTACAATCTAAAGGCAGGGTCTACACCGTCATCCATCCCCATGAATTTGATTGGGTCCAGTTGCCTGCAGGAGTAACCTACTGACTAACATGGCTAGGTGACCAACCCGGTCCCAGTTTTCCTGAGACCCTCCCTGTTTAGCATTGGAAGTCCCATGTCCCAAGGGAACCCCTCAGTCCCGGGCAAACAGGATGGTTGGTCAACTGAAACCCAACACAGCTTTCTTCTTTGCCTTCCCCACTTCATTTTCACACTCCCCCCTGGTGTTTCCTGACATCACTTCCCAAATAAAGGACTTGTGCTTAAATCCTTACCTCAGGCTCTGCCTCTGGGAACAGCCAAGCCAAGGCCCATGGTCTAACTGGCAGGGCTTGTGCATTATGGCCACACGTGTCACGCTCCCCCACACCCCCGGGGGTGCCATTCACACGGACTGTGATAAGAACGAGCTCCAATGCAGAGTGCATTGGTGGCCCTGACAACAGCTGGTGTCTCTGGCTGGGCCCCCTGTCAGGTCGTTCTAGGATGAAATTCTCTTTTCCCCACCTCCCACCACATGGGAAAGAAGAGGCGCACATTACCAGAGAAAATCTTCCCATAAAGACAGAGCGGTTTTAATCCTCCCCTGCCCTTATGCTCCTCACCCCAGCCCTGCCCTGCCCTTTTCCAGATGTTCCCATTTAGTCATGGTGGGAGCCGAGCTGCGGACGAACAGCATGACTGGGCCTGAACACCCTTCACAACCGATTGAGCTGTGGCAGCTGGGCTTGCCCCCAGATGGGGAGAGCTCTGTGCAGACGGTGATTATGCCGGGGAAACAGAGAGCCTGGGGACCAGCAGCCACGGCCAGTGCCTCCACCGTTCCCACTCCACTTCAATTAGCAGCCCTGAAAATGAGAAAGGGCTCTTGGAGCTCTGACATGCCTCCCACAGACACTGGTTTGGCCTCACCTGGGGAGACAGCCTGCCCCCGGGGATGGAAGGCAACTCTAGCAGTGGACATCTGGATACCCCTAATGAGGCCAGCCCGGGATGGGAGCTCAGCTAATTGCTCAAATAGGCCGTGATGTCTGGATTCCAGCTGCCACGTCTGGCAGCACCATTCGGATGTCTTGAGTTTACTGTGAGGTTGGGACTGAGAGACCCTTAGGAATGGGGAATGTCAGCCGGGGCTCATGCTGAAGCAATTAAGGCGACATTTGTTGTAGGTGAAGAATGGTGGGACAGTAAAATAAAAATATCACAGCTTGCTGACATCTTACCAGGAAATCCATAGTCCCCAGCCAAAATGGGCCATTCCAGAAACACAGAGCATGTGGTGTGTGATTAAAGAGGAAGGAAGGGAAGACTAGGAAATGTGCTGGGTCCCGAATTGGGACCCTGGGTCCTCCAGATGAGAATTGGCAGGATCGTTCCTCATCTCACGCCACCTGAAAAACAAGGACTCCACTTATCCACCCTGCATCCAGACCAGATTATCCTGAAGTTCATGAAGGTGAAGCAGGGCCCTCGCTTACACAGGTCAATGTCAAGGGCCTGGAGACAGTCCTAGTGATTGTTTATGTGGTAGACTTTCCTTTTTCTTTTTCTTTTGAGCAAAATTTGCAAAAGAAGGGTATATGAATTATAATCAATTAAGAGCATTGTTTCTTTCCATTCTGACTTCCCCACACCTACACATCCTCTAATGTTAGGTGGTGTTGGTATTGGGGGGATTTATTTTTTTTATTTAAGTCCAATTAGCCAACATATATTACATTATTAATTTCAGATGTAGTTTTCAAAAATTCATCAGTTGCATATAATACCCAGTGCTCATCATATCATGTGCCCTCCTTCATGCCCATCACCCCATTCCCCCCACCCACCTCCCCTTCAGCAACCCTCAGTCTGTTTCCCAGAGTTAAGAGTCATGATTTATCTCCTTCTCTGATTTTTTTCCCATTCACTTTTCCCTCCCTTCCCCTATGATCCTCTGTACTATTTCTTACATTCACATATGAGTGAAACCATATAATAATTGTCTTTCTCTGATTGACTTATTTCACTTAGCATAAAACCTTCCAGTTCCAACCACATCGATGTAAACGGTAGGTATTCATCCTTCCTGACGGCTGAGTAATATTCCATTGTGTATACATGTACCACATCTTCTTTATCCATTCATCTGTCTATGGACAGCTTGGCTCCTTCCACAGTTTGGCTACTGTGCACATTGCTGCTCCGAACATTGAGGTGCAGTTGCCCCTTTGTTTCACTACATCTGTACCTTTGGAGTAAATACCCAGTAGTGGAATCGCTGGGTCATAGGGTAGCTCTATTTTTAACTTCTTGAGGAGCCTCCATACTGTTTTCCAGAGTGGTTGTATCAGCTTGCATTCCCACCAACAATGTAAAAGAGTTGAATTTAGGGTACATTTACTTTGGGTTTTGTAGGATATTTTTATGTGGTTCACAGTTTCTCCTTTTCTTAGTTCCAGCTGTCCCATTGTAGGAATGGCTTCCAGAACCACTCCTATATATCCACTCTATTGACTCATCCAGTGTCATGGCATAAAGGTGCCAGGCCAGGGAGCCTATGATGACATAAATGTATCCCTATGGCCTTAGAATTAGAAGTATTTGTGTAATTTAGAAAAATTCAAGTTTGAAATATAAGAAGCCAGAGGTAAGCTGTGGAAAATTATTCTGGCATCAAAAGCATAGAATTATAAGTTCTTATCAGTTTCTAGGTGAAAAAGAAGTGTTCTTTTACCAGGAGTACACTTGATAACTTTACCTGTAAAACCATAAACATCTTATATAATAAAAATTAGTTTTCATAGATTCCTACAAGAAATAAGAGATTACTCTGACACCAATAAGTGAATTGTACCAAAAAAATTTTGATGGTTCCAAAAGCAGCAACTCATTAATAGAGAGATATTTGAAATAGGAGTAACAGACTGTTGGATTGGTAGGTAGTTCAATATTAAAAGAGAAGAAAGTTATATAAATATATTGGAAAAAAGAGTTTAATCTCTTGCTAGCTGTCTTGGCACTAAAAAAATAACAAAACTCACAAGATGATACTACAAAAAACACTATGAAAGGGAAATTGGTTGATGAGCACAATTAATTCAAGAGGCATTTAAAATTAGTCGCTGCTCAAGAAAGCTTGATCAACACCAAAAACAACAAAACAAGAATACGATTAAAAAATGGGCAAAGGAGAAATAACATTTCTCCAAAAAAAAAAAAAAAAGATAATACAGATGGCCAATAAGCACATGAAAAGATGCTCAACACTGCTCATCATTAGGGAAATACAAATCCAAACCACATTGAGATACCACCTCATACCCAGAGGATGGCTACTGTCAAATAAATAAATAAATAAACAAATAAACAAATAACAAGTATCTGCAAGGATGTGGAAAAATTGGAAACACGAAGTGGTATAGCTGCTGTGAAAAACTTCAAGTTACAAATGGTGGTCTCTCAAAAAATTTAAAATAAATTAACATATTACCCAGCAATTCCACTCCTGGGTATATGCACAAAAATCTGAAAGCAGGATCTTAAAGAGATATTTGTCCCCCCCATGTCCATCACAATAGCCAGTGGGTAGAAACAACCCAACTGTACATCAGTGGGTGAATGGGTGAACAAAATATGGTTTATGTGTACAATAGAATATTATTCAGCCTTAAAGAAGAACGAAATTCTGACACATGCTACAGCATGGATGAACCTTGAGGATATTATGTTAAGTGAAATAAGCTAGTCACGAAAAGACAAAGCCTATATGATTTCACTTACACGAGGTACTCAAGAGAGATTCATAGAGATAGGAGGTAGACTAGTGGCTTCCAGGAGCCAGGAGAGGGGGAAATGGATTCAAAGTTTCAGTTTTCCAAAGCTGGAAAATATTCTGAAATTGGTTGCACAATAAGATCATTGCACTTAATGCTATTGAATGGTACACTTAAAAATGGTTAAGATGGTAAGTTTCATGTTATATGTATTTTACCACCAGTAGAATTTTTAAATCTCAACAAAGAAAGAAAATTTGAAATGCCTTAAATCTTATAGCTCATACATGACAGAGAAGTTATTGAGGTGTTCCCAAATTCAGGATTAGAAAACCCTGAAAATTACATGACATCACCAATAACAAGTTCTAAAACAGAGAGAAAATGTACAAATGACCAATAATTAAAAAGCTAATTATAATCAACTTTCTAAAAAAAAACTAAATTATCTTTGTATTCTCACTGTAGAAAATATTACCATGGGGTGCTGGGTGGCTCAGTCGGTTAAGTGTCCAACTCTTGATCTCAGCTCAGGTCTTGATCTCAAGGTGGTGAGTTCAAGCCCTGTGTTGGGCTCCATGCTGGACATGGAGCCTACTTTAAATAAAATAAAGAAAATATTACCAAATTGTGGCATATTAAAAGAAAATAATGAAAAGGTATGCATCCAACAATGTAGAAAAAAAGGATCATAGGGGTAAGTATGTTAATAAAGTCGTAAATGTTATTTTCTGGATACCATGGTACTCGTGGTGTTCCGTAAGCATTTTTGAATTTATAATATGTTGTGATTCTTTTTCTCATTCTAGATAAATGTCCACTTGTGTGGAATTGTATCACTCTTCCCAAAGCATGCCCCTCACTTGTTGTACAAGCCTAAGTCCCCACTGAACCTGTACATGCCCTGCCTTACGCCCATCCCTCAACACAGCAGATTCTTGAGGAAACCTGAGCTTCGGCCTATATCTCTACCTGCCAGAAATGAGGTCAAAGGAACCACATGACTCTGTCACTTTGTCTACATGATCTTGAATTTGTCCTGTCACAACTTGAGCCTCAGTTCTCTATCTTAAAATGAGGAGAAAGTCCTTGGCATTCCCTACTTCCCAAAGTGAGACTGAGATCCACAGGAAATCACCATAAAACCAAAAACACCCTAGAAACAGTCATGAGAGAAAGAAGAAAAAACAGTGCTTCTCAAAATATATACCTTATTTACCTGAATTTTTCCAAGGTGCCTTGTCCTACTAGACCTCCATCTGTATTTGGGAGTGAGGGTTGCATGAGTTGGCAAAGGCCACCAGAGAAAAACTGAATATAAGGAAAATGTGAAAGGAGCCTAGGCTTACTGGAATCCATTGAACAGAGAGATACCCATTTTGGGATCTATGACAGGGAAGACACTTGGGGGAGGTTGGTAACCTCCGGAGCTGGAGAGGCATCCAAAGAAAACCTAATTATGAGTAATTCAGTTGAAACACACTTCTCCAAGATCCTTCTTTTAATAAGTCAAAGGAGTAGAGCATGGACCCAGTAAATAGTTTCAGGGCTCCAGTATAATATAAGACAATGACTCTCAGGATAAAAGGAAAAAAGTAGAGGGAAATTCATTCCTTCAAACTGTGAGATTGAATATAGGAAATCAGGCTCCCTGCAAGGAGCCTGCTTCTCCCTCTGCCTATATCTCTGCCTCTTTCTCTCTCTGTCTCTCATAAATAAATAAATAAATCTTAAAAAAAAAAAAAAGAATGATTCTAGATTTCAGGCTTAAGCAGCTAGATTGAAGGCAATGCTATTTATTGAGATCAAGAAGGTTGAGAGAGAAACAGGGTGGGGAGGACAATGAGTTCCTTTCTGTACAAATTAAGGTTGAGAAATATATAAGTATTCAGATAGAAAAGCCAGGTAGGCTGTCAGTTATATAAATCTGGATCTCAGAGAAAAAGTCTAGTTTCAAATTATAAATTTGGGAGTTAGAATAATGATGGCATTCAAATCCACGAGAATGGATTAGATCATCTGAGAGCGGACAGTGGAAGGGAGTAAGGGGAAAAGAAACTAGGATGAAGGAACCCAAGCATTTAGATGCAAAGTGAAGAAGCCAAGAAAGCAGAAGTGGCTAGAGAGGCAGGAGAAGAACCAGGAGCGAGTGTGTCATCTTGGAATCTAGGAGAAGAAAATGATTAAAAAGGAAGAAAGTGCTCCGCTATGCCAAATGCTGTTGAGATATAAATCTAATCGACTGTTTTCGGTTATCAGATGACTTATGTGAATTCTGTCCAACAATACCATCTAACCTTCTGGTCGAGGTCAAAGGAAGTTCTCCCAGTATTGGCAGGGAAGTTGGTCAGGAAGGTTTTTCTGACTCCAACTGAGTAGGATGTCACAGAGCTGTCCAGAGAGTGGACAGACACCGATGCATCCATCCTTGGGGAGTCCAGTCAAGTTGTAGCAAAGACAGATCTGCCCTGGAGTAGCTCTCAGTATCAGATCGGAGGGCCAGGAAACTACATCAAAGAACCCAACGTCCATCATCAGCTGGTCTCAAGCAGAGAAGGTCCCCTCAGATCATTGATTAGAGCAGTGAGCAGAAAATCAGTGGACTCGCACTTTAGTATTCTCTTCCTGCTGCCTCAGGAGACCGACACCAGTCACAATCCCCCATTCCCAATGGCAAGAGGGGTAGGCTCGAGCCAGGTGGCACCAACTCACAGCAGCTCAGAATGCAGATTGTGTGCACCTCATCCCAACTCGTGTTTCATGTGGGTAGCTTGAAATCAGCTATGGTGGGAGTATTTACCCCACAGAAGTCAGCAAACATTCCTAATTAGGGCTTTCCCCAACATTCCCGGAGAGCCAGTTATTAAACATTTCCAGCACACTGTCCAATAGCATTCTGCAAGATGTAACATGGTATGCCAAGAGAGGAAAGAAAGTTAAGGTCGAATACTCTGGGGAAACACAACTTACCTCTTTTGGAGATGCCCCGTGCACATTAAGAATATCAAAGCCTTTCTATAAAGAAATCTATTTTACTTTTTCCTCTGACAAAGAGTTTTCCCAACTTCAACTATAGAATCCTTTTCTGGCGAGTGTCTATTACTGTCATCTGAAGTTCATGCTGCTTTGGACTTCTTTTTTTTTTTTTTTTTTTTTTGGACTTCTTTTTAAATAAAACTAAGTTGTTAGCATTGACATAGAGATAGAAATTGGCCATAACAGTTCTGCTGTTCATTCCCATGGCTATTTTGAGAGGTGTGTAGATGATGAATGTTTGCAGCCATTCTTGTGACTGCTGAAAGACACTTATTATTTATGACCTGAGTTCTGGGTGGTGATTGCTGTCATTAATAATGATAGTGCAGCCCCAAGGCTGGGGAGACGGCAGCTCGGGAGTCTCTGTTTAGCCTGACATTCCTGTGATACAGGAGTTAGGGCTGTAAAACTCAAAGCACTTACTTAGTACCAGCACAGGGAGTGCTAGATTTCAGATTCTTGCCTCAGTCAAGAGCAGGCTCTTGGGGGCCCAGGACAGGGGTCTCACTCGAAATGTGGAAACCACCACAGGCTAATAGATTGAAGCAGGGAGCTCCTGGGGACTTGGGGGAACAGAACAACTGTGTTCATTAAGAGAGCCAGGAAGCAGCCATGGGGGTCTTGTCTATCGACAACTTGGCAGGACACAAAGTATTTTACCAAAAGGAATCTCACAGCTGGAAGGAGCAGGTGCGGGCAGAGCAGAGCCAGTGCAAATGCTGGAGAGAGATTAAGGCAGGAAGGAAATTGGATTTTCCCAAGTTCCACAGGGGAGGAGTGCACTAGGAGGAGAAAAGTGGTGAGAGAAAGAGAGAGGAAGACTGAAATTGATTTAGGACTTGAAATAAATATCCTTAACCAGCAAAGAGGTTGTCGTTTTGCATTTTAACAATTTAACAGGCCAAAAGCCTCAGCATTAACTGAATCCGTGCCTTCAACAGAAATGGAGATTATCAGTTGCTGAACAGGAAAAGCTGTAACTAAACAGACAATTTTCACATCCCTCATTCCCCCAGGAGCAGGACCTGCTGCCAGGAAAACTACTTCTCCCTGCTTACCCTCCACCCTCCGTGTTCCCATCTCTGGACCATGGCACATGCCCCCAGCCCTGGCCCTGCCACTCTGGATGGATGACTAGCAAGTTTGGGCAGTTTGTCCCCAGGGCAAAGATGTCCCCAGGCCAGTACTAGCAACAGACAAGCAGCGAGGCTTTCCTTGCAGACAAGACAAGGGGAAAGTGGAAGCTGGCCACCACATTTCCAGAAAGTTGTGGGCTTCTGCCCCTAATCTCATTAGGTTCAACTGGGGGCCATGTTCCCTCCCCTACTTCCTTTACTCCAATCATTTGAAGTGGTGTTTTACTTCTCGAGATTTGATTCACAAAACAAGACACAATGAAACCACACAGACAAACAAAAATGAGAAGTTCAACTAAATGTAATGGCACAATAAATTATATCTTAAAAACCAATACAAGGTCATGAAGTGTCAACAACAAAAAACAAAAACAAACCCGTGTTCTTTCCCAAAAAGGCAGGGTGCCTCATCCCTATATGCATGGGTTTGTGGTGTGGCTAAGAACACAGCCCTCACATGTAAATACGGAGGGGCCAGGGTCATCCTTTAGCTATGAGATATTAGCCCCTTCAGATGCGTCACCACGGAAGACTTTCAGAAGAGGGTTAAAGTGCTTACATTCAAGGACAACGGCAATTACATTGGAAAATTCTTGTTATTATTCATAGTCAATCTTTAAACAGTGACTGACATTCTACAAAGTCATTCTCATATACGTTATTGTATTTAGTTCTTAAAATAATCCCATGAGTCAGGTGATCTTCTGATCCTTGTTTTCCAGTTAAGAAACTGAGGCTCAGAAAGCTTGAGGCAAGCCAGGCTCAGGTCACACAGCTGGTAAGCAGATCTGTGTGACTCTAAATCTCTTGCTCCTTCCTCCACCCCCTGCCGTAATCCTCCAGAAGGCAGGGATCTCCACACAGAGGCATGGGCAGGTGATGGTTTCATTGAAGACAGCAGAGGCAGTCTCTCTCCCACTGCCCCTCCTGTTGGTTCTTGGTGCCTATTTCCCAGCAAACCCCTATCTTCACTCTCCCCTTTTCTCTGCGTTCAAAATGTAACCTCAGCTCCCAAACCTGCTCTATAGACCAGGTTGCCGAATTTGTTGGAGTGGCTTGAAATGCTCAACAAATACTCAGCCCTGTCCTCCCTGGCAGTCCTACCAGAAAGCACAGAGCCCCTTGGGCTGAAAGATGGAAGAAAATTTACTAGAAGAATCAAGGAGAGTGTACCCAGCAAATGTCTGTTGAGCTGAATATCCCCCAAATAATTCCACATCAGAGAACTTGTTTCTCAGGTTTCTAGCCAATTTTTACATCCGTCTCATTTTTGTCTGATCTCTTTTCAGTCAAGACCCAAATGTGGCTCAGTAACCTAACCAGAAAAGACATGCATTCAAATTCACCCGGGAGACCTGAAAGAGGACTACACCTGAACTTTGCCTCTTAGATCTCTCTTTATGCTGCCCTGCTGTTCCTAAACTAGCTCCTACATTCAGCCACTCCCCCATCCCAGAATCTTCAATGGTTCCTCATTGACTCTAGGATTAACTCCAAATTTATCTTCAAAGCACCTCATGACTCCATAGCATACAAACACTACTTGTGCGGGGCATGCATACATATACTGGATGGATGGATGGATGGATGGATGGATGGATAGTTGGATGGATGAATGGACAAATGAACGGTTGGATAGACAAATGATCTAATACTCAGTTTCCAGATAGAACATTTCCTCTGTGTCAGTGGAGGAGCAACAGTCTTCTGCCTCTGAACATACAAAGGACCTTCCCCTTTTTCCTGCACATTCTTTCCCCAAAGCATACACACGTACCACTATTGACATATAAGTCTCTATTGTTTCCATGGCTCATAATCTGACCCACCAGCCTAGCAGGGGTGAGGGGAAGGGCCGCATCCTAGGAGTGAACTATTCTGAAGCCCCACGCTCTAAGACTTCTAGGATTAATGGACAATGTTGACTCAAATAACTTCCTTCTCATAACTCCATTTCCTGTTTTGTGAAATTGAGGCCTTCAGGTACAGATTAGAGTTGGGAATTCAAAAGCCTCTCTTTGTTTGGGAATATGCAATATTCCCCAATTTCTCAGACACCAGCCATTTAGAGATGCAGCTGCTGAAAGATACTTGCTTGGAAAATCCCCCAAAGTATTTGCAAAGGCAAAGTATCCTTGAGTATAGCCAATGGATCATGACCCCTGATTAAGGCTATGTGAGAGGCTGAGGGAATCCAAACCAGGCAGCTACTTAAAGGAGCCCCAAGAGTGTCCAGGTAGATGGCCAAGGTCAAGGCCACCTCTGCTACCTGCTGCTGCTCCTGCAGCTGGGGCCATGAAAGAAGGTAGCCTTTGCCAACCTGAGAGACTCTCAGTCTTTCATCACTTCCCTCTGCCTTCCTTGACCCTTAGTATCTCTGGGACATAGTACATATTCTCCTCCAAGGTCAAATTAACCTAACATTTCTCTTTCATCATTCTTAATCTCTTTAGTCATTCTAATGAAGAGTTCTGGGGCCTATTTACTGCTCCCTAGTGAGCAGGAACTGGATTTTTATTTCTTATGAATTGTGGATAAGAGCTCTATTTGTTATTACTTTTTATGAGCACACACTCCTTCCCAGATGATAGTTGCTTAATGGGCCAGGGTTAAGAAGTAAGTGATTCTACAGATGCTCCCTTCCTTGCTCCTCAAGCTTCTCCTCGCCCGCCCTCTACCCGATAATGCTTCCATCTATGAAACAGGAGGAACTCTTACATGACCTCTCCACCATCCCGAGCTCAAAGGCAGCCTGTTCCCAGGCACAGCCCAGCACTTTTCTAATGGACACGTGAGCATTGAACAAAAACAGAATACTGCACCCTGGATCTAATGGAAGCTGGCCTAGTGGCTCCATAGGGCCAAGGATAGGACAGGGAGGAGGCTAGACACATAGGCTTGTATTCCATTAGAACCAGTTTCATGATTCTGTGTGGTCTCAGAGAAGTCCTTTCACTCTATGGGCCTGTTTTCCTTCCATAAAGGAGGAAGAACTGACTTATTTCCAATATCAATGACAGTTATAAAGCACCTCTGAAAAACCTACTACCAGGAAATGTAAAATAACATTATGAAGAAAGGCATACAGACGATCTAATTAAATGGAAAATACTGTCTTTGTGGGAAGATATCAGTTGTTCCAGATTAATCTGCAAATTTAATGCAATCATAATTTTCAGGAAACTTGGCCAGATGATTCTAAAATTGATATGGAAGAACAAGTGCATAAGAACAATTGAGGGGCGCCTGGGGGGCTCAGCAGTTGAGCGTCTGTCTTTGACTCGGGTCGTGACCCCGGGGTCCCGGGATCGAGTCCCACATCGGGCTCCCTGCATGGAGCCTGCTTCTCCCTCTGCCTGTGTCTCTGCCTCTCTCTCTGTGTCTCTCATGAATAAATAAATAAAATGTTAAAAAAAAAAAAAAGAACAATTGAGAAAATACTGAGTAAACGAGAACAAAGTGCAGAAGAGGAAATTCTCTCTATTGGATAACATAACTATAATAACACTACCCATGTTTAAAATTCAGTATTGGCTCAGGAATAAATGAATAGATCAGTGCAACAGAAGAGAAAACCTATGAATCAATTGTGTGGTAGAAAGAATAATGGCTTTCCAAAGATGCCTTTCCCTCCCCCACCATGCCTTTATCCCCAGAGCCTATGAATACGTTGTGTTAAATGGTGTATTCATTTGCTAGGGCTGCCATAGCAAAGCACCACAGATGAGGGGGCTTAAACAACAGAAAAGTAATTCCTCACAGTTTTGGAGGCTGAAAGTTCAAGATGTCAGCAAAATTGGTCTTCCCTGAGGTCTCTCTCTTTGGTCTACAGATGGCCATACTATTACTGCCTTTTTATATTGTCTTTTCTTCCATATTCATGCATCCCTCATGTCTCCTTGTATGTCCAAATGTTCCCCTATAGACACCTGGCAGATTATTCCAGGGCCCACCGAAACAACCTACTTAACCTTAATTACCTCTCTAAAGACCCCATCTCCAGATATAGTCATGTTCGGAAGTACTCAGGGTTAGGGCATCAACATATAAATTATGGGGAGACAAGATTTAGTCCCTTAATACATGGGGGGGGGATTTAGGTTGCAAATGGGATTAATCAGCTGACCCTGAATAAAGTAGGAGATTATCCTGGATTATCTAGGTAGGCTCATTGTAAATCACAAGGGTCCCTAAAAGTGAAAGAGAGTGTCCTGAGAGTGAGTTCCTGAGTAACCAATAAAGCAAAGGCTTTACTGGCCATTACTGACTTTAAAATGGTAGGAGGCCATGAACCAAAGACTGTGGACAACTGGAAAAGGTAAGGAAACAGGTTCTCCCTGGAGCCTCCAGATGGAATGCTGCCCTGCCAACACCTTAACTCTAGCCCCAAGAAACCATTGAGATGCTGATATCTAATTGTGAGATATTAAATATGTGTTGTTTCAAGCCACTAAGTTTGTGTAATTTGTTACAACAGCAAGAGGAAACCAATACATCAGGCATTATGAAGCAATTAAGATATGATAAAAGCATCATTTCAAATAGTTGGAAAAGGATAGATAATTAGCTCATCATCTGGTCAAAAAATAAATAAAATCAGATTTCTATGCCATGTCATTCACAAAAATAAAATCCAGATGGATTAAAAAACCTTAACAATATGCACATGAAAGTATTGGAAGAAAATATGGGAGGACGTGTTTATGACTTAGGAGTAGGGAAGGGGAAATAACAAAAATTAATAATAAAGTTTACAATATTAAAATATAAAACATTTGTTGCAAAAGATGCCATAAACAAAGTCAAGAGACAAGCAAAAAATGAGAGGAACATATTTCCAACATACATACTCGTTGAATTTTGTTGTTGTTTTTTCTTCTTGTCAGTGAGCGTGGATTGCTTCACTAATTGAAAACAAAAAAGGAAAAAGAGGTGGAAAGAATCTTCTCTACCATCCTCTTCTTCCCAGGAACAGGATCGAAATAAACGAAGAACCTCCCTGAAAGCAAAAGCACCATGGCAACATAAGGCTCTGTTTCACTGAAGCAAAAAATAAACTATGATTTTTTCAGGCATTTATTTCCTGCGCCTTCCCCACCTTCTCCGACTCCTCTTCCTTGCACACTCCGTGGCATGGGGTAGGCTCAGCTCAGCATTAAGATTGCTGAAAGACTAACCTGTCTACGACCTGTGGCTGAAACTGGCTGGTTAGTCCTTCATTCTCCCTTCTTCCTGTGCACACAACTAGACTCTATTCCCCTAACTGCTCCCTGGCACCTAGATGTGTCCCCCTAGGTTCTAGCCAATGGACTGGGGCCCCAGGTGTCACTTCTAGGCCGGGTGCACGGAAACTTCACATACTCCCTGTTCTTTCCTTTTTTTCCTGGCTTGATACAGATGAGTATGCAAACTTGATGCCATGTGCTAAAGTTACAGAGCCATAAAACAGAAGAAACTTTGGTCCCTGAATCACCCAGGGATCCAAGAAAAGAATCACTCAGTGATCAAAAATACTGTTATTGGACTTATGAGAGCTAGAAAAAAAATTATATTGTCTTTGAGCTAAAATACATTTTTCAGTCCGTGTTTATTTCAGTAGCTGGTGTTACATGAACTAACTCAGAAGCCAACCTGACTTCTTTTGGCAAATATCTTGGTCTGGCATCTCCTCATCTCCTCAACACCCCAACTGAGCCTAAAAATTGTTTGGGGTCAATTACCTCTGGTAGAAATCAGACCAGTTGTGGTCCATGATTGGACCTGATTGATACCCCAATACTCCCTCGGAGATGCTTGAGTTCCTCAGTGGTACCAATAGCACAGAAAGAACAAAAGAGATGACTTTTGTCTTCCCCTCCCCCCCTCCACCCAGTACCCTTACCCTCCCTTCCTCTTGCTGCACCCAGGCAATAAGCAAACAGTAAAGCATGTCCCAACTTCCTGCTGGCATTCAATAGACCTCTTACCCAGGGCTATGAACCGGAGATAGGAGGACTCCATGTTTTGTTTTCTGTGTCCTAATGTCCTTGCTCGGCCAGCCACATATTAGACGCCACTTCCACCCCATGAAAGGTTGGGTTCCCTACCATTGCCCCTGACACCCCTTCCAAGTGGTCACTCTATTCACTCCCTCTCTCTGATCCACCTTTTACACGGGAGCCAGGTGCACACATCCTGGAGAGAGGCTGCTAGAAGAATGGACGTTCCTTGAAGACCAGGCTTTGTTCATCTATGTCTCCCCCATCCCGAGGCACACAGCTCTGAGGGCACAAATATGAACTTGCACCTGAATAACTAGCTCTTCAGAGAACTTATATTTGCATCCATTCTCTTTGCCTATGTGGACTGGATTGGAATGGAAGTGGATTAGGAGGCACCTGCCAGCTGAAAGATTGCCTCTTTTGAGAAGGCTTCCCCTCTTGCCTCAGGAAGACCTGTTTTTTATTCCCCCCTTCTGCATTTCCATAGCTCTTACTTGGTGCTTCTATATAGTCCTTGCAATGCAAAATTGCAATTGCTCTGTTTCTGTGTCTGCCTTCCCGTTACACGATGAACTCCCCGAACACAGAATATCTATGCTTTTTTTTCATTTTTGTGTCTGCAGACTTGGTAAATAGTAGGTATTCAAAAGACAAGGGAATAAATTAGTAAACAAACACTGGCCTAATGAAACAACCTTTCCACCAAAAGGAATTATAAGCTCTAAGTTTACTGTCCTAACAAAACAGTCCCTTCCACTGTTCTACAACTTTGGTCGTTAGAATGTTCTTCCTTCTGGATGGCCAAAGTCTTCCTTCCGAAAAACCTCTGTGGGTTCTAGTTGTACCTGCAGGAAAAGATATCTCTGAAATATTCCTAACTCATAGCAGAGATTCTAGAAGATGCCAAGGTCCAGTGCCCTGGGCCATCTCCAATCTGTCACATCCAATAAGTATGATACACAGCCAGGGAGTTCATTTCCTTGCCTCCAGCTAGGATTCTCAAATATATAGCCTATTCCTTTCTGGAGAACATCCACAGGAAAGCAACCCAGCCCATTTCTCTGTTTGTCCTGGTGCTCAATTCTCACTTAAATCCTTTTAACTGTAATCTCTGTCATTTCCCTTTGCAAAGAATGAGTACTTTGGGTCCCTACACTACACACAGAGTAATCAATTCCTCTCTTTTCTTCCTCCCCCACCACTCCCGGGGCAACCCAGCCTTCTCTTTTATGAGCTTATTCAGAGATTCTGAGTGAACAAAGGCCTTCCTTAAGCACTCCCTACGGCCACATGTGGGTGAGCCTGCAGCCTCCCAGTGGCCAACGCATCCAGAAAGCAGAGGTTCCGTGTCCTGTGCCAGCACCACCCAGGACACATCCCAAGGCCCCTGTGCCCACAATGTCCCCACTTGGACAGCCATGTAAGAGGACCACCTCCAGCAGAGGATGGAAGGACGTGAGAACCAGCAGGTCCCTCCTGGCAGACCTATTATGGACTCTAACCCTCCCCTGCTGACCAGCCCTGAGGAGCACTGGCCCCCATGCCGTGAGCTTAATTACTTTGCGAGAGGACATTTGTAACTGGACTTCCTCTTTGTTGCAGAGAAAGCTGGAAGTGGGTAACAGAACAAAGGCAGGTCTTTGCAGAACACAAGAGAGGGAGAACTCCTGCTGTGAATTTGGGCCTGGGCCCCATGCATGGAGGGGGCTGGGGACATGGGGCTTGGGAAGCATAAGGATGGGACTCAGGGCACCTGGGTGGCTCAATGATTGAGTGTCTGGCCTTTGGCTCAGGTCGTGATCCTGGGGTCCTGGGATCGAGTCCCGTATCAGGCTCTCTGCAGGAAGCCTACTTCTCCCTCTGCCTATGTCTCTGCCTTTCTCTGTGTCTCTCATGAATAAATAAATAAAATCTGAAAAAAAGGAAAAAAAAAAAAAAAAGAAGAATGGGGCTCATAGAGAACTAAATCCCCACCTGAATGCTCAGGCAGCCCGGTCACTAGACCCAGCCATATCTGAACTAATTCATGGAACCCAAAAGGGAAAAAATGCCTTGAGGGTGTCTCTTTCCTGTCCCCCTGATCCTGAAAGCCCATTCTCTTAAAGCAGGGTCTCTTTCTGTTTCGGGGAAGGAGTGTAAAATTTGTATTGTGCCCCGATCTAGGGCCTGAAGTCTCATTGTTAGAATAGTCTTTCTCATATCTAGTCTAAATCCCTCCAGCTACTGGATGGTATGAGTCTACTGAGGCTTGAAAAGGCTACTGGGGCATCTTTTAATGTATAGAATGGGATAGATGGTTCTTCACCCCTTGACCTCCTGGCTCTGGGGAAAGACTCCTTTGGCGTAATAATTTTCTGAGCAATTCTCTGCACCAGTATTAACAAAGGAAAGGTCTATGTGTGACCAGTGCTCCACTCTCAGAAACCTGACCTAGCACAGCCTGCTGCTACAGAAGACCGGAGGGTTCCTCTGGCTCGCAGTGGCCAAAACAGGTAGGGAGCGATGCAGAGAGAAGACCCAGAAGTGGGGAAGAGGAAAGGTGAGGACAAGCGTGAGAAGGAACTCCTAGGTGCCCATCCACCGCTGACAATCTATGGGCAGGACTCCACAGAATAGGTCACCTTTGCTGCCCACCTTGATTCCCTGGCCCTGAGTGTTTGTGTCTACTAAAATTAGGTTCTTCCTCTGATGGGCTCCTCTGCTCTCCTTTCTCTAAGGTATAGTGTGCAGGCATGTGAGACTCCTTCCTATGTATGTCAAGGTCACTTCCAGATCATCCTTTGACCTTCTTTTCTCCAGAATGGCTCTCTCCTCTTTCACTTCCCTCAGAAATTTGAAAGAATGAGGAGAAAAGAACTCATGAATTGAATATATAACTCAAAGGAGGAAATGAGGGAAATGCTTTACATCCACGCTTTCATTTCACCCTCCAAGCTACCCCCAAAAGTGGGTGTGATTTTATCATGAAAGGGGGGTAAACCTTTCTCAGATATTGAAACTGAGGCTGGAGAAATGAACTGAGTAGCCCTGAATCACAAAGCTGGTAAGTGGCATCCATCAGGTTGAGCACTGGATCTGTCAGACTCCAAGGATGGGGCCTTCATGGTGCTTCCATCAGCTCTGAGTCTCTGCTACCAGCCCCGACCCACTCGCATGTTCCCCACATCTGTTAGCCCTACTATTGATCCAAGCTCTTGATTTAGATCTGAACATCATGTAGCCAAGTTGGGAGGCAGGAGATAACTCCTAGGTCTGGGTCAGAATCATGCATCAACCTATGGAAGTGGAGCTTCTAGGAGAAGAAGAGGTATCTGAATACAATTATTATCCACGGCACACAAGGCTCAAGGGCAGTAAAGGGCCCTGACTTGCTAATAGTTGAGCTTCTCTGAAAATCACAGTGAGCAGAGCTCAGGGCCCCACTTCTGTAATTACCAAAGTGGTATCGGGAAGATACATTTCTCAAATGTGGTAAATTCTCAAATCTCTGCTTTCCTCCTTATTTTTGTTAAAGATCTAATTTATTTAAGAGAGGGAGAGTGAGTGTGCATGAGTGAGGTTAGGGAAGAGGTGCAGGGGGCAAGGGAGAGAGGCAAGCAGATTCTGCACTGAGCATGGAGCCCGATGCAGGGCTCAATCTCAGGACCCTGAGATCACGACCTGGGCTGAAACCAAGAATAAGACTCTGAACCGATGGAGCCACCCCGGCAACTCTCTGTTTTCCTCTTTAAATAAAGTATGATTGTGAATCCCAGAGAGATCTCTGAATGCAAGAAATACAAAAGAGGCCACCACCACACTATAGAATCACAGAATATCAAAGCTGGACAAAATCTCAGAGTTCATCTAACCAGACTCCCTTATTAGAGCTCTGGGAAACCAGCTGTACCAAGTCTTTCCCAAGTTGGCCAATGACAAAAGGTTAACTCAACCCTGAGACCCCCAAACTGCCATCCAGCACTCTTTCCACTCCACCAGGTATCCCAGATTAAGTGATTTATTTAGGTGTCCATCCAGCTGGAGGGTGTCATGGGGGCAGTAAGAGATGCCTGTTACAGGAAACCATGACAAAGGACAAGCAGTCACCCCATTAGGAAAGAAGTCTATGCCTGCCTCCTCCTAATGCTGCCAGGATTTCTCCCACACCAGCACCTCCTCTTCCAGGGACCCAGGCAGAAATGATTTCTGTCCCCTTCCAGATCACTGACATCATAAATGCACAGCCTAAGCTCTCATTCTGCCCAATTGCTTCTGTGTCATCTCGGCCAAAAGAGACAAAGAAGATTCTGTGCTCTGGGGAGACAGGGCTCAAAATGGCAGAGGGGTGAACTCAAGGATAAAATCAGGCTCTTGTAATAGGATGGTAAGGTCAAGGTCTCTATCCAGGGCTCTAGGAAAATGCAGAACCATAGAGGGGAAGCCACTGAACTGCAGGAAGTCCATTTCTCTGTCTCCAGCCCGAGCTGTATGATCCTAATTCATAAGAGTTCCTTGATTCCTTGATTCTTGACAGACTCTGGCTTCAGTTCTTTTTTTTTTTTTTTCTTTTTCTTTCTTTCTTTCGTTCTTTTTTTTTTTTTTTTTTTTTTTTGGTTTTGGTTTGTTTGTTTTGTTTTTTTATCTCAAGAAGAAAAGGAACCAGAAGTTTGTTCCTTCCTTAACTGGGAAGAGACGATCTGAATCTACCTAGGGAAGGCCTAGACGACTTCACCAGACTGCTGTTGGCCTAGGAGATGTTCCTGAAGCCTGACAGCCAAGAGTCGCCTCCCAGTCCAGGGAGAGAGCCTGTCCTCCTTGTTCTGAGGGTGTCAGAACCTCCAAGTTTGTCTGCCGCCCACTGGCTTCCATGTCAGGTTATAAAACTGCTGGCCGGCCCACGGTTCCCCTAAAATATTCAAAGATTATCTTACCACAGAGGGGGCTATCTGACCCAGAGATCTTGCTGCATGGCTCAGGAAAATATCCTAACAGCCACAAAAAGGTAAATCAAGACGCCAAACTCGCGCCAGCCGGGGCCAGTAGCAACATGGCCCTTTGCCTGGCAATTCTAGGACAGTCCTCAAACATAAACACCTCTCCTCTGCCTCTTGTCTCCTCCCCCTTCTCTCTTTGTTTTCTTTCCTAAGGATTAAGAGATTTCATTTTCATTGTTCCATAGAGGTCTTTCTGAGCCAATGCCAAGCACTGTGTGTTCCTTACGGTTTGGTTTGGAAATAACTTGAAACTCTCTGTCCCTTACCCGCCAACCATCCCACATTGTATCCCCAACCCCTCGGAGCTAGCTCTCCTATCAGAATGTCATGAAGCTGCTCCAGAAGCAGCAAGCCTTTCTCCAAGCTTCCCTGACCATGTGGAAGCCAGAGAAGGCCAGTGGAAACATCACCAGCCTATCTGAGACATGGGGCGCAGGCTTCTAAGGAGGATGCACCCTGGGAGGAAGAGACAGTTCTACTAACAGTCTCTCTGGAAGTCCTGATGTCTCCACGCACCGATGAGACAGGGGTGGGGTCCCAGCCTAAGGGTGACTATGGACCTTAGGCAGTCCCTCTGCTCTCTTGGGTCGGTGGCTTCTAGTAAGCTTTTAGAAGAAGCCAAGGTTGACATTGAGAGATGGGACGGAGGGAGGAAAAGGAGCAGGGTCTTGCTCACTAGCTATGCTGGTCATTCTCCATTTGCACACTCTCACACGGCCCCACCCCAGAGCCACTCTCTGCTCTGTTCTGGGCCCTGGATCCCCTGGAAATAACTGCATCCATTGCCCTCCAGCACCCAGCTAGATTCAGCCAATGGGCCACTCCGGGGGCAATTGGAGAGTGGAAGAGCAGAGATCCTTCTGGAGCTACATTTCTGGCATGTTCCTGCACTATACCAATCACTCTCCTGCACCACCAACCCCCAGATAAAGCCCAGCCTCCACAAACACATCCCTCTCCAAGCCTGGAAACACTGTTTCCTTCCATTCCTGCCTTAGGATGGCTTCCTGCTGTTGGGGGGGGGGGGTGGTCTCCAGGTGCCTCAATTTCCCTTGTGTGCCCCTTTGACATACTCCCACACTTTGTAAGCAGCCCCTTCCCTGAAGTTTTAGTTGCACCACCCGAGATGAATGCTATTTCTTGCCAGGACCCTCGACTCATGCATCCAGTATGCAAGTGCGGAGGGTAAAAAGGAAAAGAGGGGAGCTGTCAACCCTGAAGAAGTCACGTGTAGTCCACAAGCCTCCTGGGAACTTGTTATTGGTGCAAATTTGTGGGTCTTGCTACAGACCTAGTGCCTCAGAAACTCTAGAAGCGGTCCTGCAATTCCGCTGTTAGAAAATTTCATCTCTGCAACCTTGTTTTACCCCTCGGCCCTGGAAGTCACCTCCGGGAAACTCTGACATGCAGGAAAGATGGAGGGACACAGCTCTTTCAGGAGCCAGTGACAGGCATCTCCCTCTTCTCTCTCTCTCTCTCTCTCTCTCTCTCTCTCTCTCTGCCTTCCCTATCTCCTATCCCATCAGGAAGGGAGGCAACTAAAGAGACAGAGGGTCCAGATTTTCCACAATCACATAAATTAGGTTTCTGCCCCACTTGGTCATCCAAAGATGACCCTCTGGGTGGCATTTACCCACCTGGTGGTGGCTTTAGGCTAAAGAGGTCACTGTGAGTGGCTAGCCCTTGGCTCTACTGTGCAAAGGGGACGGATGCTTTTAGATGCAGTCAGTAGCTGGTGCTCGACATGCCTGCTACTACTCTCTCAGATTCTTTGCACGTAAACGTAGTCCAGACTCTTTGTTCTCAAATGCATGAGTCCCCAGCACGTTGGCCACAGCTACTGTCTAAATGCTTTCTTCCAGCTGTGCCCAGCTGTGTCACATGGACTGAAATGCTGTGCTTTTTCAGAGTTAGGAAAATTTTTCTCCAACTCTCTCTGTTCACGCGTGGCTCATTCTGACCCTCCTTATACCAGCTGCTCCGGAACTAGTTCACATTTGCAATGGAAACACTTGGACTCCAGGGGAAAGACAGACTTCACTTGAAATCTGACTGCCCCTTGTGCCAGCTGTGTGCCACAACCAGCTACGTCATTTGGCGTTCGTCTCCTCCATCTGTAAAACAGGAGTAATAATCTCTGTCTCTCGGGGTGGGGTAAGGACGCTTGGAGATGAGACACATGCAATGCTTTAGCACAAGAGGTAGCACGTACTAGATGAGGATACAAACTTTTCCTTTCCAAATCTTTCTTCCGGGAGGCTATGCGCTTGTGTTTTCCATGATGAGGTAGGAGCGTATAGTAAACAGGAGGGAACCTGGGATCAGACTGCCTGTGTTTGCCCCAGCGCCGCCACTTACTCTCTGTGCATCTTTGGGCAATTTATTTAACCTTTATGTACTTCACTTTTCTCATCTACAAAATGGGAATGTTAATGATACCTACATCACTGGGTGATTTAACTCATGGTGTCCATAGAACCTAGCATATCTGTTCACTCTGGATGCCAGCTGCTCTTATTCATTATTAATAACATTATCATTGGGCAGCCCAGGTGGCTCAGCGGTTTAGCACCTCCTTCAGCCCAGGGTGTGATCCTGGAGACCCGGGATCGAGTCCCGCGTTGGGCTCCTTGCAAGGAGCCTGCTTCTCCCTCTGCTTATGTCTCTGCCTGTCTCTCTCTCTCTCTCTCTCTCTCTCTGTCTCTCATTAATAAATAAATAAATAAATAAATAACCTCAAAAAATAATACTAACATTATTATTATACATTCTAAGTGAAAAACTGAGATGCAAGAGCTCTTAGGGAGGGAGCAACAAATAAAGACAATGGGAAAGAATATTTGAAATTAGGACCACATTCATGTGCCTCTTTGTATCTTGCTCATCTCCAGTATTTGATGGGGAAAAAAAAGTTTAATATGCATCTCAAGTAAGAAAGAGTTTAGGAAGATAGAAGCAAGATCATCAGAGAAGGCTTCACGGTCTAGAAGTAGGAAGAAAATGGCCCAACTGGGCTGGTGGGAAGAGAAATAGCGAAGCTGAGCCAGAGCCAAGGACTGGGTCTTTGAAAGGTCCTTGCCACAAAGTACTTCTCATGGGCGAGTTTTTCCATTGCCTGGAGAAGAACCAGTCTGTTTTCCATCCCCGCGTCTCCGCAGAATCCTCCACCACTACCCACTTCGTTCACGCCCTTCTCTACCCTGTAAAGCTGTTCCTTCTTTCTTCTCCTTCCAAATCCTGCAGGACTCCGCTCTGTTCCCACTTCCTCTGGGCCACTCCCTAGTGGATCTGTCCCTCTCCTACCTCCTCCGCCCAAGACCCCCATGTGGGCTGTGGTCAGCTCCATGCCACTTAGCACAAATTTGTCTGCATTCCTAGCCAGTTTGCTGTGGTTTCACACATGCAAGTCTTTTTCCCCAAACCAATCATAGGCTTCTCTCCCTGAGGGCAAGGACCACATCTTTCATTGCTCCTGGGCCCAAGACTCTGAAAGCAATTAGACCCAAAGGGAACATGAAGGGTATGTAGAAGAGCTCTGAACAGCAAGGGACCCTTTGCACTAAGTCTTTCTACCCAGACTTTGGTGTCCCTAACCTATGTAGGCTCCCTTTTTCTCAGAGCCCTGAGACAAACGAAAATAGAAAAGAAAAAATTTCATAGTGTTCTTTTCCACTTTGGCAACTCACTGTCCTCCTATTGGCCTGGATCTTAATCCCACCCCCACGAAGCTCATGATTTTCCACTCACCAGGATAACTCCTGGGTTCTTCTGTTCTCCTTCCTTCACCAACAGAACAGCCATGGACAGAGGTGTCACCTAAAAGGGCTTTCCTGGGATCCCTGGGTGGCGCAGTGGTTTGGCGCCTGCCTTTGGCCCGGGGCGCGATCCTGGAGACCCGGGATCGAGTCCCACGTCGGGCTCCCGGTGCATGGAGCCTGCTTCTGTCTCTGCCTCTCTCTCTCTCTCTCTCTCTCTCTCTCTCTCTCTCTGTGACTATCATAAATAAATAAAAAATTTAAAAAAAATAAAATAAAATAAAAGGGCTTTCCTCCTCGGGACCTCTCCAATCTGTCCCCTAGCCACAAACAAGATGGCAGAGTCGGGTTGAAATATGGATCCAAAATAGAAATTAATGAGAATCAGTAGATGATTCTAAACTTAAAATTAAAAAACTAAGTGCAGAAGCACAGCATGGTGAGAGTTGACTGCAGCTTCAGTATAAAAAAAAAATAACAAACGCTATTAAGAAAATTAAAGCAACCTGGATACATCAATAAATACCTAATGTCCAAAACGTTAGTGGTGATATTTCTCCTCTACTAAATGCATTAGTCAGACCAGAACTAGAACATCTGGGAATTTTTTGTTTGTTTTTTGTTTTTTGTTTTTGTAGGGAGGGCATAGACCATAGCCAGGGGAAGACAAGGTCAAAAAAAGCATCTATAAACCAAATCACAAAAAGAATGCTGGAAGGAACTGAAAGCATTTAGCCTAGAGGGGGAAAAAAAGTCTTTGGGGGATGTGATCCCTATTTTCAAACATTTGAAAAGTGTTCATGTCAGAAGAGACTATATATTCTATTACTCCAGAATAAAGGGAAGCAAATTTCAGTATGAGAAGAAAGTTCCTTTAGTGCTCCTAAAAGTATAATGACCTACTTTGTGAGGTAGCGAGGCCCCTGCCACTGGAATATTAAGGAAACATGACTTCTTGTAGAAGCCTGTTACTTTCTATAGGAGTTCAAGTGCTTTCTTGCTGCCCTAGGACTGTTGGGGATAACCCCACGGGGGCACATAGGGACAGGAAAGCAAACTTGCTCCAACAGAACTGACTTATCCTGCTCGCCATCCGTTGGCCCAGTGAGGGTGCAGTGTTGTAGGTAAACCACACAGCATTAGGCTTGCTGATGGACTGACTCACCAGAAGACATGCACTCCTCTGCCCCTAGGAAACAAAGAACAGTAGTCAAGGCAAATGCTTAACGGTATTCCAAAATTATTTTAGTCCCTGGAGGAAGCCCAGGCATCCAGCAAGGTGGTGTAGAGACATTCGAAGGCCTGAGGCATCCACTTTGGTCTATTGCATCAAATCAAGAGTAGCTCCTGTTCCCTCTTCATTAGGCAGACAGTAAGGCCAGAGCTTAAGAAGGTCAGGCAAAGACTACATGAAGCCCAGCTCTCTTACCACCATGTGACCTGATGCGCATGACTTCACCTATCCATGCCTCCCTGACTCACCCACAAAATAAGGATGTTGATCCTCAAGGTACTTGTGACGGTTAACTTTGTGTCAACTGATCTGGGCCATAGGGTGCCCAGATATTGGGTCCAATATTGTTCTGGGTGTTTGTTTGAAGGTGTTTTTGGAGGAGAGTAACATTTAAATCAGTAGGTTGAGGGCACCTGGCTGGCTCAGTGCTTGAGCGTTTTTTGCCTTTGGCTCAGGTCGTGACCCCAGGGTCCTGGGATCGAGTCCTGCATCAGGCTCCTCACAGGGAGCCTTCTTCTCCCTCTGCCTGTGTCTCTGCCCCTCTCTCTGTGTCCCTCATGAATAAATACATAAAATAGTTTTTAAAAATTAAAAATAAAAATAAATAAATAGATAAATCAGTAGACTGAGTAAAACAAATTTCTCTGCATAATGTGGGTGGGTCTCATCCAATCAGCTGAAGGTCTAACTAGAATGAAAGGCTGATCACCACTCTCAACCTAGCAAGAAAGAATCTCTTGCCTGAAGGTCTTTGAACTGTGACATCAATTCTTCCTGATTCTATAGCATCCTGCTGACCTTGGGACTTGAACTGGGACATTGGCTGTGCAGATTTGGGACTTGCCAGACTCTAATCTCATGAGCCAATTCCTTTTAATGAATCTCAATATACAATAGATAGATAGATAGATGATAGATTAGATAGATGATAGATTAGATAGAAGATAGATAGATAGATAGATAGATGATAGATAGATAGATGATAGATTAGATAGATGATAGATAGATAGATAGATAGATAGATAGATAGATAGATAGATAGATGATAGATAGATAGATAGATAGATAGATGATAGATAGATGATAGATTAGATAGATGATTGATAGATGGATAGATAGACAATAGATAGACTGAGTGGGTGAGTGAGAGCCTTTGTCCAAACTTGAGGCATGTCATCCCTTCAACCCATTACCTCCTCCTTTTTTAGAGTGTCTGCCTTTCTAGGCCTGAAATCCTTAGCTAAGTCTACCATCCCCATTTAAATCACACCTACCATTCCAGAAGGGTTCACATCTCCCTCACTCCCACCTGACATTGTCTGACCACCCACCCCAGCCACTGTGATCATCCCTGTTGCCACTTATAAGACCTTCACACGTCCTTCGCATAGTCTATCTCCTTCAGTGTGTTCCCACTGCCTATTCTGATCCCTTCTCCATGATCCTCAAGGACAGAGAGCCCTGTGTCTTGCATCCCAGCACCTCAGGTGGTCCCAAATATATTCAATTGCTTCAACCAAATGACTAGCACCCTCACAGCTCCTCAGCCACCAGCAACCCCTCGGTTTTTTTCTGACTTGGATGAGTATCAGAATCACCTGGGCCTCACTGAAACCTCCAAATTCGAAATGGGGCCTTGGAATCTGAATATTTTTAAAGGGTTTCAGATAATTGTGATGAGTGGCTGGGTTTGTGGGGGGCCATTGCTTTTAGTGATATAGAAACATTTTCCTGGGGCCTTGGACTCTTCCCCAGAAGACTTCGTTCATCCAAGAACATGTTGTTAAGCCCATCCCCCATTGCCCTGTGGCACCCACGTGCCAATCTCCTGTCCCTCGCCTTTCCTTAGGCTGCCAGGTCCTCCAAACGTACTTCTTTTGTCACTCCCACCTTCTCCTTCCCTTCCATGTGACCACCTTGTGCACCCCAGCTCCAGCCCCCTACCGATGGACCCTCACTCTGGCACTGTCTCTGGCCTGGCCTTCCTAACAGCAAGTTTCCCCAACAATGACCTAAGGGGAGGTACAGAAAATTCCTTAGTCTATATGCTATTTCAGAGTGGTTCATCCCTGTGTTTGTTCCAAGATAAACACTCAAGAATATGACTGATTAGGTATAATATACCTAAAAGTCTATTTGTGGTCTCTCTTATCTCGCAATAGTTTCTCAAATGAGGAAGGGGGAATCCTCATTTAAAGAAATTTAGTGCCTTTGAGAGCATGAGAGGGGTTTCAAAAAGATGTAATCTTCCTAAATGAGATCTCCCATTCGAAGAGCTGGTGGCCTTTATCCCTGCCTGTTTATGACATTTAATGTGCCTGACATCTAGAATAGCAGGGCTGGAAGGAACCTTCGGTTCCATCTTATCCAAGGGCTCGGAGATTCACAAAAAGTTCTTAGACTACAAATCAAGCACTTAAAACTTTCCTTAAAATTTTGTTGTCAGAGCCCACACCTTTGTCTTGTCCGCCAGGAGATGGAAACAACTCTCTCCTCAGGCGGTGTTAACCCTGCGCACATCCTTGTGTTTCAGGGATTCCATCAGAGGTCACCTGATTTCCTGTGGTGGGTTTCTCAACGGTGGCACTACCAACATTATGGACCCAATAATTTCGTGTTGTAGGGGGCTTTCGTGGGTGCTGCAGGCTGTTGGGCAGCATCTCTGAACTCTGTTCACTAGAGGCCACCAGCACTCCCCCCCCAGCTCCTTGGGGGGAGGACAAAGTGGTTCCCAGAGAGAATATTCTAGACAGTCCTATCCTCTAGGAATCCACCATCCAGATGGGACATGGGCATCTCCACCAACACTCACCAAACCCTGTGATAAGCTCTGACAGGACAGGGGGAGGTCCAACCCAGCCGAGAAGAGTCAAAAAAGGCTTCACAGTGGGGGGACCTTGGGGGCAAGTCTTAAAAAAATAAGAAGGCCTTTCCAGAGGAGGGGTATTTTGGACAAAAGGAAGAGTTTGCACCCAAGGCATGGAATTGCCTGTTGTTTCCCTCGAAGAGAACCATTCAGAGGAGCTGGACCTTAGAGTCGCCAGCGAGAAGTGACAAAGGTAGCAAAACTGAACCAGATCTTTCAGAAGCTCCAGGTTAAGATCCCTGAACTGTACTGTCCTTTCTGAGAGCCCAGCCAACGCCGGAATTCTCTGACCGTAACTGCCATGGCCTTAACCCAAGAGCTCCACGTCCAGGTGTGCTCAAGTGAGGAGGCGACCTGCCAATAAAAGGGTGGATGTACTGCGACAGAACCAAACGTTCTGCCAAAAAAGAGAAGCTGCCTGTCAGGAGCCATTGCTTCTGGCCTTTCCGGGGGTCCCAGGGGCCCTCACTCCCCAGTCGGCCTGCCCTCCCTCCCAGCCCCTGTGCCCCTTCCCCTGGTCACCCACCCGCTCCGGGTCCCCCCTGCATGTGCAGCAAAATAGCTGCAAATCTGTAGAGGTACGTTTTCTCCACGTGTCAGCTTCCCTTCCCTCCATCTGTCCCCTGTGGCTCACTCGGGCCTTGCGCGATGCAGGCGCTGTCGGTGTGGACGGCGGATGGAGAAATGACCTCTGGAAGACCCCTCCAGCTGACATATCTGATCCTATATCACTGAGGAAACTGAAGAGAGGAAAATGTTTATTACAATCAGCGAGACCTAACAAGGGGGTGGAGGCAGGGGGAGCGCCTGAATTCCAGGCTCTCCCCACGGACAGAGGGTGGAAAAACCCAGGCCTCCCGGCCTGGACATCATCAGATCCCGGCCTCCCCAGAGCCAGGAATCAGTGGAAATGTATATATATTTTAATATACCCTTATTACCAATAAAAACAGTGTTACATCAATACAGGGGTTGGCTGAAACGCGTCCCAGCTCCACTAAACGGGGAACGCATCGCAACTCCTATAATAATATCATGCAAGGCGGTCCCCCTGCCAAAGGCCGGCGGAGGGGAATTCACGCTGCCAGAGCAAATCTGTTCTTCATCAGCCTTTCAATATTTGAGGAAGCCCGGGACATTTTTCTGCGATTGAAGCAAATTGCCAGCTGCCAATACTATGATTTAATTCCCTCTTTTTTTCCCCCCCTCTCATTTGAAACAGTTGCCACAAGCACTTGGTGGGTCGTGAAGCTCCGGGCATAGCCCACCTTGTCCCTACGTGGGAGGGAGGGACGTGCCAGTGGGGAGGGCAGGGAGAGGGGAAGGGTGGTGTCGAAGGGAGATGGGAGAGGAGTGGAGCGGGGGGAGCAAGAGGGCAACTGAATGAGGAGAAGGAGAAAGTACAGGAGAAGCAGAAAAGTGAGTTAGGGAAGGACAGAGGAGAACGAGAAGAATGTGGGGGAGGGAAGATGAGTAGAGGAGAAATCACAGCGGAGGGACCCCTGGGTGGCTCAGGGGTTGGGCAGCTGCCTTCGGCTCAGGGCGTGATCCTGGGGTCCTGGGACTGACTCCTGCATTGGGCTCCCTGCGGGGAGCCTGCTTCTCCCTCCGCCTGTGTCTCTGCCTCTCTCTGTGTGTCTCTTATGAATAAATAAATAAAATCTTTTTTAAAAGGAAAGAAAGAAAAAAAGAAATCACAGCCGAAGAACAGAACAGAGAATGCCAAAGTCAGACGGGAAAAGCCTCGAGACTGTGCAGTTCAGTTTCCTCTGAGGGACAAAGTGTTTGTTTGCCCAACGCCACGGAGCCCCGGGGGAGACCAGGAGCTCCGGATTGCAGTCCAGTGCTGTCCCCCTGCAGCAAGCAGAGAGCAAAGTGAAGAAAGGGGAATTAAGCCTATTCCGTGTGCGTGTGTCCACCTGCGGCACTGGGCTTCTTCAAACACTTGCATTGTCCAATATAATCTAATATTCCAAAATCCAACATGATCTCATGTTCATGGTGACAGTTAGGTCCTGAGAGCTTCTCATGAAATGCACCTGATAGACCTTGAGGACACTCTGTGCTCCCTCATCCAGTTGTAAATGATAGAATCTAAGCCCCCTGAGGCTTCCGGCTTCCCAGGGTGGTGGTACAGTGACAAGGCCCACCCCTCGAGTGCCTGGAAATCCCGTGCTCCAAGCTGGCGGTTCCAGCTTTGGAAGCCCCAGACAGCCTCTCAGAAACGAGGGTCTTTCTGGCTTCGGCCTTCGTTACTAGTGTTTAATCTTGTCATTTAGTTAATAGTATCATGCCAATGTTGATTTATTTTGATAATGGCTCTGTAGTTGTATAAGACATTAATATTAGGGGAAGCTGAGTCAGAGATCTATAAGACCTTTCTGTATTATTTTTATAATTCCAGTAACATTCTTTAAAAAAAAAAAAAATCCTTCATCATGACTTCAAAGACCAGGTTTGAATTTAGAAGTGGCGGTAAGTCCCTGGGTCCTAGCCTCTGGACTCTGGCCGATGGCTCGGCTCTCTTCTCTTCCCTCCTCCAGCTCCTTCCCATACAAGGAGACACATGTGGATGCTGTAGGTTGCTTGCCCAAACCCAGGCTGTGGCCCCCTGATCCTGCAAATCGCCTCTCCTTTGCCATCCCCGTGGCACACTGACTGTGGAGTCCACCCCTGGGAAGATAGACCCAGGGAAGGCTCAGGGCCTTTTGAGCAGGAAATTTCAGAGTTTCAGGTACCAGAAACATGGTCTAGAAGCAGGTGTGAGCCACAGGCTCCAGGGAGGCCCATCCTTGGCGTTGCCTCCTGAGAAGGGGCATGGTTAGGGATGGAAGCCTTATCAACTTTCTCTGTCTCCATGAAGACAGTGTCTGCACTCACTGTAAGGAGGGAGGTCCTATACATTCAGATCCTAATCAGATGCCCCACGCACCCCCAGCCCCTTTTAGGAAGCATCCCCAGAATCACTTCACATCACCTCCCTGAACTCCTACTGATTCCCTGATTATAATTCTTTGTGTTCAACCTGTGTCTCATCCACTAGATTGAGAATTTCTCAAAGGCAAGGGTTGTGTCTCATGTACCCCTGCACTCCCAGCCCCAGGTCCGGCACATAGATAGGTGTTATTAATGGAGAGTTACATCACCATATCCTCCAGAGAGCCTGGAGAGCATAGCAAAGAGGTCAGGAGATTATGTTGCCTGGAATCTCACAATCTGGAGTTCAAATCTGACTCACACATTTAATTGCTTATATGACCATGAAAAAGTTACTTAATCTCTCTGAGGCTTAGCTTCCCTGCCTGAGCTGTTGTCAGAATTAAATGAGGCAATGCTGTTGAAGCACTTGGCAGAGCTGCAGGTATTCAGCAAGCACTCCATAAATGTGATGGACGGGAAGATCCGGCTGCCAGGATCATGGGCTGGTCCGTGGATGAGCTGGTTTGCTCACACCTCAATAGCTGTCTCACAATTATCTTCAAGTACAGGGAGAGCCTAAGGAGAAGACTGACGTGCCCCACGCACTCCTGAAAGAAATCACCCCGGTGCCTCCCAGCCCCAGCAGCCGGGTCAGTACGATGCCGCGGCCCTCCCAGCCCCCTGCTGACTGATGGAGCCCTAGACGCTTTCCAGAGAGCTGACACTCTATCGTCTCCGGCTCTGGCCATCATATTTCAGGGTGGCTGGTGACAATGCTGAGACACATTGGGAGCTGACAAACAAGAAAAGGCTGTTTTCAAGAGATCAACACATCAACACCTGTTAGTCAAAACTAACTAACTCCAGCAGCCCGGGAATGCCAAGAAAGAAAAAGACATGAAAGATGGATCCCTGGATGGTAGTAACAGAGACTGAGGTCTTGGAGCCGATGGCCTTGTGTGGTCACTAGCCTGGTGTATGGGGAGAGGGTAGCAGTCCCTGAGGAGGTGTAGGAATGAGGTCAGGAGGAGAGTGGAGCAACTCCAAGCTAGACCAAATCAATTCCAATTGCAATTAAAATGACAAGAAGCAGAAGGAGTAAGAAAGTCAAGGGTAAAATCAAATCAAACCCCACATTAAAAAAAAAAAAAAGTTTGTAAGAGAATAAAATGTAAGCAAATTAAATTCACATAGAGGAATTTTGCTGGATAAAGTTCAGGTCTGAAATACAAACAGTTACAGATGTAACTAAGTGTAGGCATTCAGGGTCTGATTCTGGGGCAGTAAAGCAGTGATGTTCTAGAAAAGAACATCCATCTTACTCATCATCCCTCCCACCCCACCAGTGAAACCCTGCTCTGCAGCATTTGCTGGTTTCCATGGTGTGAACATTTGGGAGGGGGGGTGCAAAGGGAGAGAGAGAGAATCCCAAGTAGGCTCCATGCTCAGCACAGAGCCCAACGCAGGGCTCGATCTCACTACCCTGAGATCACATCCTGAGCCGAAACCAAGAGGCAGACGCTTAACCAATCGAGACACCCAGGCACCCCTGAACACACTTATTTAAAATGAGTTGTTTATCTTGTTGTAACTGAATTGTAAGAGCTCTTTGGTTACTCTGGATACTAGTCTTTTGGCAAATATTTTCCTCCAAAGTATAATTTGCCTTCTCACTTTCTTAGTAGTGTCTCATGACAAACAGAAATTTGCTTGTTTGTTTTTTAGTTTTGATGAAGTCCAATTTATCAATTTTTTTGTAATTATTAACAATGTGGTCTGCCTCAAAAAAAATCTTAGCTTACCCCACAGTTACAAAGGTATCCTCTCATGTTGCCCACTAGAAGCTTATTGTTTTAGCTTCCACATTGAAATATATACCCATCTCAAATTAACTTATATTTTTGGTATGAAGTAGGGGCCAAGAGTCTCCTTTTTTATCCTATGTATTTATATCCAGTTGCTCCAGTACCACTCACTTTGAAAAGACCATTGGTGCCTTTGTTGAAAAACAAGTGACCGTGTAGACGTGAGTCTAGAATCTACACCTTTCCAAAGCTGGTCTGCCCGTCCAGGCACCTGAAATTTCATCATTACAGATAATTATCTTTGTCATTTGCATGATCTGAGTCTTTAAAATCCCGAAGATCTGTCTGTGAAACACCTAATTAAGCTCTGTTCTCAATTTATACCTTAGAGTCCTGGCTTTCGTTAAGTCCCAGGTAGTAGATAGAAATGCCCTAGGCCAGAAGTCAGAAAAGCTCGCTTATCTTGGTTCCAGGTCAGCAAACATCCACCGAGGGCCTGCCTTCTCTTTGCCAGACTGGGTGCTTAGATGTGTTGGGGTTGGGGGGGAATGGGAAAGACTGAGAAACACATTCCCTGTCCTGAAGGCCTTCACAGCTGGGCTGCAGCTCAAATGGCCTGAGACCACCTCCACTGACTCCATGCCCTACAAAGAGCCCTGGAACTCAGAATGGAGAACTGGGAGGATTTTTTCCCTTGCTGGTAGCTTCAGGAATTCTAAGACATCCTAGTCAGTTCTGAACCGGGTCTTGTGGGCCTTAAATTTCTCCACTGTTGAAGAAAAATTTAAAATGGCCTCATCCCTGAGATAATTCAGAGAAGGTTCTTAGCTCTGAACTTGACATCTAATGATTGCTTAACAAATTAGCTATTGTGATGACGATGATGATGATGATAATGATGATGATGTTAATTCCTCTCAGGGCTGTGATAAAAATAAAACTGTAGGAACACAAAATCTCTGGGTTGGAAGGAAACTTCCCACTGGAAATCAGTGGTTAATTATCAGATTTGCCTGGAGATCTTATTTAAAAATACCATTTCCCAGGCACCAGCCCAGGATTCCATTCTTTTTCCTTAGATAAGGCCTAGGAACCTATATTTGGAACAAAAATCTCCAGATATTCTATGATCAATCAAGTTTAGAGGCCACTGTCCTCTGGGACAACCAAGAAGAGTGGTAGGCATGGGAGGATGCCTACATTGAGCTAGAAATACTGTTATTATACAAATGTAATTGGTTAATGAGATAAAATGGCTATAGCTGTCAAATACTTTCCAGAAGAACAGCTAGCACCAGGCAAACCCAGGGAAGGAAAGGGCATGAGATAGGAGGGGGCTGGAAAGGAAGGTGGTTGGGTGCCAGAGACACATTTCAACTATTTCACAATTTTACCTGGGGCTAGGCCCTGCTTAAGAACCAAAACCAATTTGTATCAAGTTGGTGATGGATGGAACCAACAGGTCTGTTAGCCAATTCAAACTCTAATACTAAATAAATAAATAAATCAGGCCAAAAACTAATCAAGTGCAAGATAAGACAAGCTGATACTGCAAACTCCTTGAAACATGGTTTTAAGGAACAGTAGCAAATTTCAAATTCTGACTGAGGAATGGTGACCCAGCAGGACTGCTGAGAGTCAGGGCATCTCCAGAGTTGTGCAAATCCTACAGATGACAGGCCAAAGAAAATTGATTTCGAGATGGAACAAAGCGGGGAGGGATTGGGACTGATTTTGTCTGCAATAGAATTTTCCATGGGTCACTCAGATTTCTTTTTCTTTTACAAATTTCAGGGTAGGTGAGCAGATGGCTAGAGCACAGGAAGAGAGGAACAAAGGATCTGGCTGAACAGAAATAGGGTGAAAGTCCTATAGGTCATGATTGAGACCAGGAAGCAGAATGATCCTGCCCTAAAATCTCCAAAAAGGACACTCACAAGTAGACAGCCTCACGGTTAAGGAGGAGAAGCTCTGGGCTGGGATGCACAAGGTCTTGCTTCAGCCGGTAACAACCAGAATGACCTTGGGTAAACCAATTCCATTCCCTTGACTCAGTTTACACTCACTGGTTGTTCATCACCAAACCCTACAGTCATGACCCCTAAGGTCCCTTGAATAGTGGATGGCTATTTCTGGTTCACTAGGCCTTACTGAAAGATTAGGCAGCCCACTGAGATCACCAAAAATTGCTTATCCACAAAGCTTCTTTCACTTTTCCTCATATCCACTTGTGCTTCTCAGGATGGGTGGCTCAGTGGCATGGAGCTGGGGAAGAGATGGTTCCATGGGTCTCCTGCCCAGCAGCAAACCTCAACAAACCTGAGTAGGACATGGTCTCAGAAGAGCTGCTGGGGTCTCTGCTAACACTTGTCCCACCTGCCTCACCCCCAGTTTCCATTTTCACCTCCTCATCTGGGCTGGGGAAATGGGGACATGTCTACCAAGGGCATTTGTGCTATGGAGAAAGAGAAAGTTAAGAAAAGACACAGGGAGCACTGCCTTGCATGTGCAGAAAGCCTGTAGCATACAGCATATTTCCTTTTACTGTCATAAGCAGACTCTGGAATGGCAAGTCCACAGTTACAGGAAACCAGAATATTTGGCAGATAAGCTCCAATTCCAATATTTCAGTATTCACTTTTAAGAGTTAAATATGGCACTAATATTCTCTCTCTTTCTCTTACACACACACACACACACTGTTGACACCAAGCCCTACCACAGCAACAAATCCCAAGAAGAACCCCTAACAGGAGTTGGAGAAGAAGTTGATTTTGTTCCTTTGAGTGTTTTCCCTGCCTTATTTGAATTGTTTCATGGTGGGGTGACATCTATATTAAAGAGTCTTTTTACCAACAAGGCTGCCCAGGTGACTTCCTAACCCATATCACCCTTATGACAAATGGCAAGACTGACTTGTTCGGTTGAATCCCTGGAAATGGTGAACTCCATTTCACCATTTCCCTCCAGAACTTCCCTCCTCATAGTACACATGCCACCATCTTGAGGGCTGCAGTGGAAGTTCAAATGACTCCTAATCATTGTGACTGGAATCATGATGATGTGGATGATCTGTTGAAACCAGCATTTCAGAAGAACAACCCTTTAGACACTCTGTCATTCTTGGAAACATTCCCATCTTTCCTTGGGTCAAGCTCACTGCCATGGTGGTTGGGATAAAGAGCAGGGCAGTTCTACACTTTGAGACTCACGGCCCTCTGTCGGCAGGTCACCCATCTGACTCACCTAAGGAAACCTGAAATATTGTCTATCCTTATTTCCAGTGCCTGGCGTGATTGTTCGTACACATCCATGCAACAGAATTCCAGAAGACACTAAGACATAGTCAAATTTAACCTGCATGAACAGACACAAAGACAGCTAAGTCAAGAGTAGATCTCTAACAGAGTCCCCTAGTACTTTTGTCCCTTTGTTAAGAACAGTTAGAGTATTTTTCCTTTGTTTCTAATTTGAATCTTCTGGCTATTTTCCTTTTTTTGTAAGATTTTATTTATCTTTTAAAGATTTATTTATTATGAGAGACACAGAGAGAGAGGCAGAGACATTAGACAGAGGGAGAAGCAGGCTCCTCGCAGGGAGCCTGATGTGGGACTCAATCCTGGGACCAGGATCACGCCCTGAGCTAAAGTCAGACACTCAACCACTGAGCCACCAAGGCGTCCCTCTTCTGGCTGTTTTATGAGCTCACTTTCTCCTTTTGAAGGAAGAAGGAAGAGGGTTCCCTAGTAAACAGAGAAGAGCTCACTCAAATTCTTTATTTTATTTTTTTTTAGAGGAGCAGGTGATAAGGGGCAAAGGGAGAGGGGGAGAGACAAAATCTCAAGATGGGCTCCACACTCAGCATAGAGACCGACGCCAGGCTTGGTCTCCGCAACCCTGAGATCACAACCAGAGCTGAAACCAAAAGTTGGATGCTTAACCAATGAGTCACCCAGGTGCCTCCCAAATTCTTAATATTAAAACTATTCATAACCTGGAAAGACATACAGAATTCCTCAAACTGTATTGCCTATTACTTATAAAATGTCTGTAGGCCCAGTCTTCTAAACGTACATATTTCCCCATATTTTGAGAGATAAGTCTCCCAAATCCCTTTTTACAGTCATAGTCACATTTGATGTATTCCCGAGGTCTCAAAAATCTCAAATCTACTGTTGTTGGTAATGAATCCAGAGGCTGCTCTACCAACAGAGGGTCTATATAAGTCAGTTCCACAAGATACACATTCTTATCCAGGAAGGATCGGACTCACTGTACACCACGTGTGAACACCATGTATTTGAAATATTTGCCATTTTTCCAGATAAGAATTCAACCAGTTAACTTCGTTCCACAGCCAATATTCTTCATGCAGTAACAACCAAATGGCCATATGGGAATCTAAATTGCTGGAGCTTGGTGTTTCACCCTGTGGGTGAAGACTGTGCATGCACACAGGAAATTTTTCCATCCTAGACCTCCTGGAAATGCCAAAATCTGTTCTGTCCTCATCTTAAGTGAACTGAATTATAAGCTGGAACTGTATCAGTTCCTTGAAGAAGGAGGTGTGCTAGGTACATTCCATCCCCAGATCAAATTAAACAGTTTACTCCAAAGCGATCCTCTTTCATGCACACCAAGGCTCATCTGAGTTGCCCTGCAGTAAGCACAGACTCTGCTCCGTGGGAAAAGCCCCCTTTGGCAACACATAGCCCCTCCTCTGAATCGTGTTCGTTTCCCCTGCAGATTTTGTTTATTCTTATAATTGAGGGGTTGTTAAATGGATATTCTCTTGTATTCCCTCCTGTTTCCTCCCCTCAGCACACCTGGCTCTACCTCTCCGTAAGCCATGAAGGAGAGAATGATTCTGAAGGGTCAGGAAAACTAGATAAGCCTAAAGCAAGTTCTTTGGACTTGGGAGGGTATGCCAAGCCCAAGGAGAATTGGAGAGAAATTTCACAGTCAGAGTCACAAGTGGTTAGAACTGCGTGGTCATTGGGCTTCACCTGCCTGCCCCCTGGGTTTCTGTCACCTGGGCTACCACAGGAGTGCAGGGCCCTCTCCCACCCTCCTTAGGAACCAGTCCTTCTCAGAGTCTGGTCACTTATAGGTGCTGTAAAGAGTGGAATAGGAACGTGGGAACTCCCTCAGCCATGTTTGATTGGCTCCATCATCTTGGTCCTTTGGGTGGTTTTAAAATCTGTTTTCGGGGATCCCTGGGTGGCGCAGCGGTTTGGCGCCTGCCTTTGGCCCAGGGCGCGATCCTGGAGACCCGGGATCGAATCCCACATCAGGCTCCCGGTGCATGGAGCCTGCTTCTCCCTCTGCCTGTGTCTCTGCCTCTCTCTCTCTCTGTGTGACTATCATAAATAAATAAAAAAAATTAAAAAAAAAAATCTGTTTTCAAGTATCTTTCCCACTTACCCATTTCCAAAGTTGTAAATGTCCACAACAGAGACTCAATTACATTCAACAAATCACGTATATGTAATTTGATTGCTTAGTATCTGAGATCTTCCTTGCTGGAGTATGAACAGCCTGAAGAATGAGAGCATGGCTTTTACTTCTGTATCTCCAGATCCTAGCCCAGGGACTGGCACATAGCAGGCGCTCAGTACAGATAGTTAAGTGAATGAATAGACCAATGAATAAAGGCTCAACATAGACCCAGCACGAGCTAGGCAGACCTTGGGCGGAAGCAAGGAAGGGAGAGAGGGAGGGAGGGAGGAAAAGAGGGGAAAAAAGAAAGAAAAAAAGGAAAGAAGTAGCAGCATAATGTACAGCACTGGTTCTCTAGAAAGATAAGATTTTCCTGCATGAAATAATTAGGAAACAATAAAATCCAATGTATGTCATTCCCTCCGTTGGCAGACAAATCAATCACGTAAAAAAAAAGTGAAACTGAATTTTCACAGGCAGAAAAAGAATGTGTGTTTGCTTGGGTGGTGGGGGAGCAGAGGGGAGGGTCAGGGAAGAAAGGTAAAGACCTATGGTCTACTGCCAAAGAAAAAAGGGTTGCAGGCCTGCTTTCCCAGGTCAGCCATCCCAATTCATCAAACTCACTTAATTGCTGTTGTCTGGACTCCTTTTTGCCTGAGTAAATGAAACCTAAAAGATTTTTTGAGTTTATACCCTTGTTTTCTTAGCTCTTCTGAATGTGCTGTCAGCCAAAGGCATTGGCCGCACCCCTCTCTTTCAACACTCTCCAGGGGTTTGCTCTGTTTATCCAGCAAACAACTGGTTTGCAGCAAAGACTATCTCCAGCTTTGGGGAAGCTGCCCTGGTGGCTGGCTAACCTGTTTGAGGAGCTGACAAAATCAGTGTTGTCTGTTGGAATCCTCAGGAGCCATACAGGTGCCTCCAAGCTCCTCACTCTTCGCCTTCTTGGATGATCAGTCCATCCCCTCCCCAGGTGAAGGAGGAGACTGATGAGACCCCCTTCCCAGTTCTTGTGCTGGCCTCCTGGCTGTCGTGGCCAGGCTATCAATTTAATTCCATCGCTAGATCATGAAAGTTAGCTACCTGTTGATGGCAGCCCCATCCATTTGACTGGCACTTCTTAGATTACATGCCGAGTATAAGGCATTTCTGTTAAACGTCTAGAAACCCATCGAATGTTGCAGAAGTCTATGCGTGTACACACACACAAACACAACCTGAAAAATCCCGTTTCTCACAGGATTCTAAAGCCCTGCTTCTCCTGAAGAAGCCCTTACACACTGCCCAGGGCTTACGCTTCCCGGTCTTAGAAACCACTTTGAAAGGAACTGCTTTGAAAATTGAGCAAACCAAAACGGTGGTAGGGAGGAAGGTCACCTTGTGTAGATTAAAAGAGAAGGCATGTTCCAGTTAAATGCCTACATATTTTGTCATTGTCTAGATTGATTGTGACATTCCAGCAACACAAATATATTTATCTTTGGGTTCTATGTAATGTATATATAAATCTTACATATTTGTTCAACATTTACTGCCATTATTTATCATGGTCTGAGAGCACTGCAGATGTTAGGTTGATGCTATCTGTTTTACATCAAAAACTTAGTCTAGAAGGTAAAATCCCAACCGTGAGTAATGACTCCAGACACAGAGGTTTCCAAACCTAACTGCACATTAGATTCAGCAAGGAAAAAAATTTTTTTTTATTTTGATTGCAGGTCCCACCCCCTGAATTTCTGATTCTGAATCTATCTCTGGGAGGGAGTCGTAGACTCTTTGCTTTTAACCACATTCCTTGGTGATTTTTAGCAACCAGCTTAGCCCTGTCACAAGTAGCAGAGTAAGGACTCAACAATCTAGTCAATGTAGCTACAATTATTAGCAGGGTCTTCTGGATGGAACAGCATCTGTCAGCTCCCCAGATCTCTCTGAAATCAGTACTCCCCAGGATCTATGAGGACAAGGTGAGGGAAACTCTGCATTCCTGGGACATGGGAGAGACCTCAGAAAAGGCATTTCTTGAGTGAAGACCCTGAAAGATCTTCATGTAGAGATCAGCTCATTCTGCTTCTTTCAACAGTGTCAACTTCTTCCCGTACGGCGTTTTCAAACTGTCCTACCTGCAAGGCTTCCCGTGGACATGAGGGAAAAAATGAAACCCTGAAAGATCGCTCAGGATTGCTCCAGAGATTCCCCCCACAACACGTGTTCTGAAATGACCTTTTCTGCTGTTTGCTCCAATTCAACATCTACCCAGGCTGTAACTTTTCTCCTTTTCTCCATCCCTAAAAGAGAGGTTGCTCAAGCTAGTGCCATAAGCAATGAGGACAATCATGAACCTAACATAAGCCTCTTGTCACTTCATTCTGCATCAGAAAACCCAAGAAAAGCTCAGAGGCCAAAATCCTTCCTCCTCACACCCTTCATATCCCCCTTACTTCTGGACATTCAAAAAGTAGATGAGAGAGATTCTGGGAATCCTTCCAGTTCTCACTTCTTTATCCTCTACTCTGGCAACATTCGTATCTTGCTCTCTGCTTGCTTTTCTCTGCAGTTTTCTTTTATATGCTGTGCAGACCACCAGCAAATCCTAAAATGCTATCCTTTAGCAAAGCAGAAACAGCTCAGTAGTGATGCTAACCTGACCTCATGTTGAGCTTCAGGCCCTCTCCTCTTTGAACCTCCTTCAGAATTTGTCAATCCAGGGACACAAACTCTTGTCTCTAAGTTCTTTATAGCTATGGTTCGTCAGCATCCACAAGGTCACTGACTGCCCTTCCCCATGACCTACAGCTGTATTTGTTTGCAGCCTTAAATAGTACTGGCTTCTCCTTCTAAACAACTTGCCTCCCTGCCCCACCTCCCACCCACCACTCCTCATCCTTCAGCTCCGGGTCAGCCAGTGGTAAGTCAAGGGCAAGTACAAAACAAATTTGCAGTTCTCCTTCCTGCCCCAGGTCTCTCTTAGTGCTAATTTTTTCCAGCTTTTTCCTTAATGCTCAGATATTTGTATCTGGGATTCCTGTCTCCAGATGTATTAGTTTGTGTGGTTCCAGGCTGGACTTTAAGTTCCTGTCTCTTCCCACCAAGAAAGAATCTCTAAATCTAGAAAGTTCCATCCTGGAATCTTTGCTGTTGTCTGCCAACAACTCTTATTCCAGAATCCACACATGTCTTGGAGAAGAGGTTGGGCAGGGGTGAAGCCCTGCTCCTCAATGGTTCAGGCTGCAAATATCCAGCCAGTCCATCACACAATACACACCAATATTGGCAACTGATATCATGGCTGCTACCACCCCTCCCTCTGACCTTCACTTGAGCAGAGAACTGGCTGTAGTGCCTCCCAAAATAATCTGCACACAGCTTAAACTGAGACTTACAAGGAGTCCTATCCCATTTTTTTTTCCTAAAATTCCAAATCCATAACATCTACAGAACTCCTTTTATCCAATTATTGAGTTATTCTGTGGATGGAAAAAAAAAAAAAAAACACAGTGGAAAAGAAGACCAACTTGTCCTTCATCCACCCATTAAAGATTCCATGTTTTTCTCTTTTTTTTTTCCTACCATCCAGGCTTTTGCACTTTGCCCATTGTTATCACAGTTTGGTTTTTCACAAGTGCTCTGGTGTGTATAGAAGTGATCAAGTTTGATTACAACTCCATACATTCACCATGCTCTTGAAATTAATGATGCCTCCTAGTTGCCATACTTCCCACCTTCCAGGGTCTTGGTGCTAAATATAGTCATCCAAGCACTCAAGGCAAGGCCTGTGGGTCCGAAAGTCTGTGATAAGGTGGCTCAACCTCACTGACTACTCAGCTCCCTCACGTGACATCCAGGGGATTCCCAGTTCTTTTGTACTAAGCTGAATCTGAATCTCTTTAGCTAAGAAAATGAAATCCAGCCATACAGCAGTTTCAGGAGTAAGAATGCACAATGAATCCAGTCACTACCATGTCACAGATTCTGAAAGTTGGGGAATTTCTGGTCTTTGGAATGTCAGTGGGCCAAAGTGACAAACGGATTGTTCTTTTCCATCTGGGTAGTTGGCATCATGTGGACATAACTGGTATCTGATTCTACTGCCTTGACAAATACTGAAACTATGCAGACCAAATTTTATTACAATAGCCTCAAAGGGCTGTCCATTTATATCATGCTGGATTTTGCTGCATCAAAGACTTCGCAAAAGAAGAGGCCACCTGCTTAGAATTCTTGTTGCTGCCTGGAGAGTTTGAAGAGAGCCGTAAGGGTCCCCTGAAAAGCCAGTCCTCACATGCAGACCTTCAATGCCTGCCGCGGAGTGGCACATGCTAGCCGGCACCTTCCAGCCAGAAGAGAAAGACCAAGAGATAGATAAAAAGTGAGACAGAGCAATTGAGCCCAAGCCACTCAGACCCCCAGGCTCAATCACCACACCCTAGTTACCCTGGAACAGAGTTTAACAAGGCAAGTCCCTGATCCAGAATGTGTCCCAAGTATTCTGATCTAAATTCCATCGTCTACCTAAGTTCCCTATGCTTATCCAGAATCCCCAAATTCATCCCAAGCTGGAACTCTGGATTCTGGGCCTGTGTGAGGCTTTGTGACTAGTGAGCACTTCTGGCCTTGGGTGAACCCCACCTTCTAGTTTGGATCCTAAATCTTTCCTGTCTCTTCCAACTTGACAGGTTTCTACCTTGCCCTCTGGACTCATTATAAAAACCCAGACTGCCCGGGGCCCTCAGGCATGAGCTTGCCTCGGTTCACTGACCTGGAACTAGCTATTTTTGATGAAGGGCTAAGTTGTGTCATACCTTTCCTGAATTCCAATCCAAATTGTTGTTTTTAGAAGCTCACTAACAAAGAATACACAGCTGGAGAAAGTTATCTCCTTTCTCTGTGTTTTCTAATCTCCAAATTAAAAGCTAGAAATCACAGCTCCAAGAAGGTATCTTGGCCTCTTGACAGGGTGACACACACACACACGTGCACACACACAAATTGTCCGTTATGAGATATAGTAGAAAAGACACAAGTCTGGATGTCCAGACTTATCTTGCTTGGTGACCTTAGGAAAATCACTTCACCTCTCCAGGATCCTGTGCCTGTGAGATCTAAGCAGTCACTTGCCAATCTGACCACCCATTTGGCTTAAAAGTAGGATTATAACTTGCATAAAATCACTTGGGTAACCCCTACGATGGTGAATTTAGGTGTCAATTTAAAGAGTGTTTTTGAATGACATTCACATTTAAATCAGAAGGCTTTGAGTAAGAAGCTCACCCTCTGTAATATGAATGGGCCTCATCTAAACACTTGAAAGCCTAAACAGAACAAAAAGAGCAGTCTCTTCGCAGAACAGGGAGATCTCCAGCAGGCTGCCTTCAGACTTCATCTGCACCATCAGTTCTTTCTGGATCTCCAGCCAGCCCACACTGCAGATTTTGAACTCGCCAGCCTCCATAATTGCATGAGCCAATTCCTTATAATAAATCTCTTTCTATATACAGGCACATCCTATTGGTTCTGTTTCTCTGGAGAACTCTTACTAACACAGTCCCCAAGGACTGAGCATCTGTCGTGTACTCAGCCCCATGGCAGTCATTGGGACATATGGTTCTGCTACCAAGGAGTATGCAACCTTGTGGGAAAGACAAGACTAACTTGGATGAAATAATGCAGAACAACATACACAGTGGTGAGGATGTGGGCCAGTTGCTGGTGCTGTAGCTCAGAAGATCCAGAAGAAACTTCGAGGAGGAGATGGCACTTGTGCTGGGCCTCCAGGACAGCTGGAATTTCCCAAGGGTAAGAGAAAAGGAGAGATGGCCTGAAGGTAGTGATGTGTGTGGTTCCTCTCCTCCCTCTGTCTCTCCTGCCTCCATGAATGCCATCCCTGCCCCCACACGTATCTGGGTCACATGGGCCTTGTCCTTTACTCCACCCAAGCACTCCAGTCTCCACTTCTTTCCCCCGCGGTCATTCGTCTATCTTTAGAACCTAAATACTGAGAAATGTTCTCCTGCTTCCCAGCCCCACAGTGACCTTTCTAGTCCAGGCCACCAGTTTTGATCCCTTGGACCACCAGTATAGCCCTTACACATTCACCCTTTCTTTAATCTTGCCCGTCCAACTCCTTGCTCCCCACAAAGCTGAGTGATTCCTCAAAAGTCAACACTGCATCATGCCTCTCTTAACTTAAAACTCTTCAGTAGCTCTTCATTTCCTACAGAATAAAATGCAAATTTAGTATGGCTGCACCATGCTATGCTCTAGCCATTGCTATGTCTGCATCCACATCACTTGCTGCTCACCTTCTTTTATCTACTAAACAGCTCCAAGATCCTCAGAAATGCCATCTTTCCCACCTCCAGGCCTGTGCAAATGCTACACCCTCTGCCCAGAACGCTTTTACCTTTCTTCAGCTACCTGGGTAGCTGTTTGGGTCTCAGTTCTCCTATTTTCCAGGAGAAACCGCCCCCCTAACTTCTGCAGATTTGTTTGGGTGTTTCCCCAGATACACCCTGTCCTCCATCTCTCCAAGCACTTACCGTGAGTGCCAACTGATAAATTTTCTATCTTCCCAACTGGGCCTTAAGCTTTGAGACTGCGTCCAACTCACAACCCCAGAAATACCCCCAAATACTAAAGTACACGTGACAGAAACTCAAATGTTTTAAGTATGCTAGGTCTGTCCTGTGCCCCCAAAATACACCAATAACAAGACAAGCCTGCCATCACAGAGCTCACACTCTAAAGACAATAAATGAGTGAATGAGGCATAAATATAGTTAGAATTGTGAATAGGGCCATAAAGAAAAGAACTAGAAGGTTGTCCTAGAGTATTCTGGAGGAGCTAGAGCCGGAGCACCTACTTTAGACCCAAGCAGTAGGGAAGGTCATTCTGAAAAGCTGACCTTGAGCAGGGATCTGCAGAATGAAAAAGAGCCAGTCATGCAAAAACCAGAGAAGTGAAGTCTCTAGGCAGGAGAAAGCTGAGTATATTCGAGGAATATCAGAAGGTTAGGATGGTAGCAGAGAGGAAAAAGAACATATTCTTCTCGCTATTAAGCCCATTGCACCAGAGGCTTAAACCACAGCCACTTTATCGCCTGTGGGATGAGTCACTCAAAGAAGTGGTTTAGTTCCCTCCAGTGGGAAAGGTTGTTGGTAACAGAAGAGCCCCATACAGCATTGCCTTTTCTAGAAAACATTTCAAAGCCTTAAAGGCCCTGCCTTGCAAGCTCATATTCCAACACAATGAGGTGAAACTGTTCTTATTTTAAATGTTCCATACGCTAAAATTAATTAACAACTAGCAAAGGAACAGGAATGAGATTATCAGTGGCCCTTTTTTGTCTGGATGGGGAAAGGTGAGGATGGGAAGAAGACAGGACTTCTGGTGTCCTTCTAACCATCACATCAGGATGTGCCTCTTTGAGAAGATGGGCTCTGAATATATCCCTGGGATGAGGAGACCTCTTTCTAAGGATTAAGAGTAGGGGCTTCCCTTATGGCCATGACATCCCCAGCCACATCCACTTTATTCCAGGGCTACCTATGCACACTGGATCTGGAATGTCCCCTGTGATCTGCTCATGGTTTGGTTCCAACCTTTCCCTGTCCCAGAGCAATACCCGTGGTCGACTGTGAGTAACTATGGATAACAGCAAGGATACTGGAGTCAAGGACTATTTACATTTCCTTCTGAACAATCTGTTCTCTTGTCCCACCATCAGAATCAGAGCTCCCTTCCTCCATTTGTCTCCTCCTCCAGCTCTCAGAGATGGTCCACCTTCCTAGCTTAGGCAATGCATTCTTGCTGCCCTGACACATACCACCAGAATAGGCCAGGCAGGCCATCGAGAGAGCCAAGCTACCCACCCAATGATTAGCTTTAGCCAAGGGCATCAAGCCAGGCCATGGCATCATAGCAACTAAGGTCCCTTGATAAGCCACATCAGCTCAACTCTTAAAATTGTTTATGCATTGCTGATGGATTTGATGAGGGTTACATCAGACTATATCCCTCCAAAGCCCATATTGAATGACTTATAATTAGGACAAGTGTGGTGGTTAACTCTCCCTTCACTGTGGAGGCAGCTGCTAGATCCAAACATTGGGTGGGTTTCAGTAGGGACAGGGTTTTTGGTTACAGGATGCACCATAACATAATGGGAACTTCTGGGTGTGGAGAGGTGTCTAAGAAAGCTCTTAGATCCGAATCCATTAGTACTAAACCACCACCAATTCTGGATTATTTTAAACCAATATCCAATGGCAATGCCTTCCATGAAGAGGCTTCAGTCATTCATTCAGAAATTGTAGTTAGCAGCTCCTGCATGCCATGTGCTGTGCTAAATATGCGGGTCAATGAGATAAATAAGACATGTTCCCATCCTTCAGAGATCTCCATAAAGGGTGAGTGAGTTAGTTAGTTAGTTAGTTAGTCAGTTAAAAGATTTGATATATTTATTTCTCTCGAGAAGGTAGCTAAAATACCTCTACATGAACCTTACAAAGTCAATAGCAACCAAAAATGTCATCATGAACTATAATGAGCACCCCATCTACAGGGACAGTGATGCTGCTGCCAGCCTGCCACCTTTGGATTGCTAAATCAAGCTAAATCAGGCTAATATTTTTCTCTTCCACAAGGACTCATTTGCCCTACATAGTTAATATTTGACAAATAGAATGAAATAGAGCTGCAGTCTCTAGAGCAAAAAAGATGTTACTTTTTTATTGTTATTACTAACTGTAACATCAATAACTAAATTTGAGTGCTTACTTAGTACCAGGAAAGTTCTCAGTGCTCTCTCTGAATTATTGAATCCTAACAACCTCAAGAAATAAATGCTATCATTCCCCTATTTTCATCTTGACTTTGCAGAAGCAGAAACTGAGGCTGAGATTGACTTGTGTACTTTATTCCCTGAAAGGATTTCCAGGGGCTCCAGTTGAGAACTGCTGACCTGGTTCACTTTATAAGCCCATTCATTCAAGCTTTATCACTACCAGTCAGTGGCTACATTACTTTTCCAAGTGGTGGCTACAAGCCCACGGGCCCCAGATTTTGTGAGGTTATTTAGTCATTCAGGGAATACCTATTCTAAATGCCCATGTGATGAGAAAACAGTGATTAAAAATTTAAAAAAATATATAGTCTCTGCCCTCAAGAGGCTTTTAATCTGGAAAAGCAGATCGAAGATGACAAGAAATAAGAGAGAAAACCAGGAGCAGGCCCTGAACCCACCAGACTGCCAGGCATGGGTGTAGGATCCAGTCTAAGCCCGGCCCTTCAGCTCACCTACCTCAAGCTCCCACAAATGGAACCTTGGGCTCCAGGTCTGTAGTGTGGATAACACCTTGGAACTGTGTCCTTCTGTGGTCCAGGACCCTATGACCAACCTCAGTCCACCGGCACCCGTGTCATCAGCATTATGGGCAAAACAATGCCAAAAATTTACCTTGTGCATTTCCATGGAACTAAAGACATAGTGAAAACACCCAAAGAGGGAGGGTCATTGGACAGACTGCCTCCCTGGCTTCTGGAATTGGAAATGAGAAGACACCCATAGATACTGAGATTGGGCATTTCACTTGTATTGCGGCAGGAGAGGCCACTTGACCAGCATCCTTTTCTTCATAAAGAAGTGTACATGAACTATGGCCTGGACTCCACCATCTTCCTCACTGATATCATTGTGGCTCATGAACCTGAGGGCCTCCTAGTCATTGTCACTGTCACCTTGTCGATGACAGAAAAATGGATGGCCAAGAAGAACTTCCTGGTGAAGAACCCAGATGCAGTGGAGACCCTCATTCCACTTCTATCATTGGCTCCAACAAAACTGAAACTCACCACAGGACCCACAAGCAGTCTGACAATCAGATCTACTTGGCTGACACAAATGAAGAACCGACAAACCAAGTCTCTGCAGGAAGCTCCGGAATCCAGGCCTCCTTATTCAAGATAATAACACTCTATGCCTCAGAAACTGCCCTTGGAAATTCTCAGAGGTCACTGTGGGTGCTATAATGGGAATTAGGAAATAAAATTGCAAAATACCTGAAATCTCTTTTAATTCTACCAACAAATTCCAGCTCCTTATATACGAGAGGGATGGCTCCAGTGATAAATATTCCCTCATGATGATGAGAGCTTCTTCCTGAGAAGGTCTTAGAGAGCACAGCATCATCATTATCAATGCCCTAGATTAGCCCCGAGACAAAGGCACAGCTGAGGCTTCCCTCACAGTGTGCATGGAGCTAGATGCTACGGGAGACACATTCTTGGCCTCTATCACCTCTACCTGCCAGCAAACAACTTCTCAGAAACCTCCTCAAATGACAGATACCATGACCTTTCCCATCTCCAACTTCTGCTTAGTGAGCTCTTGTCAACGACCCATCCCCTTCCATCCACTGTGCCTGATGCACTCACTGAATTCCAGAGTCCTGGGATCAAGGCCATTATGATTGCAAGTATCTGTCCTTCATAACCAAAGCACTACCAAGAGTGTGTAGGTACCATTTCAGCCAACACTGGGATGATAGTAGACATCGAAAAGTGCCTCACCACTGATGTGGAACAAGGTAGCAAACAGGCTGCTAAAGCCACTGCAGTGGCCAGTATGGAGCAGCAGAAGGACATGAGTCTCGAGCACCTGGGTGAGCTCTTAACCAACCACTCGGGAATCATCTTTGCAAAAGCCGATCATTGTAGTAGGCTGTTAGAGACAGGACACTGGGGTTGCCGTGACCAAGGGAGGCCGTGAATGACTTTCCAGTCTAAATAAAGAACGTAGATATTGGGATTGTCATGGAGGTAGCAGGTTCTGAGGCAGCTAAAAAGGCAGGCCACACAGTCTTACTGAGTGACAATGACATCTTTGCACCTGTGGTCACAGAGTGGAGGAAGGTCGCTTAACCTAAAGATCACCTAAAGATCGTTGCTTACACTCTAGCCTAGGACACTGCTGAGCTTTGCCCTCCTTTCCTAATTTAAATTTGATTAATTAACATAGAGTGTATTATTAGTTTCAGAGGTAGAGTTTAGTGGTTCATCAGTTGCATATAACACCCAGTGTTCATTACATCACACGCCCTCCTTAATGTCCGTCACCGTTACCCCATCTCCCTACCCACCTCCCCTCCAGCGACCCTCAGTTTGTTTCCTATAGTTAAGAGTCTCTTATGGTTTGTCTCCCTCTCTGATTTCGTCTGCCTCTTTTTGATTTACCTTACTGTTGAGCTTGCCCTGCCCATTGGCATCATTACCATCTTGTCCATCAGTTTAGACACAGACATAATTCCCTCATCACTTTATCTTCCGAGAAAGCTGAAAATGATATTATGAACCAGAAGCCTCACCATAGGAAGATGGAGCCTCACCATAGTACAAGCCACCTGCCCTGTACTGCTTCCTACACATTGGCCTCATACAAGCTTTGGGAGCTTTTGCTTTTGTCACTGTGTATGCAGGGGGAGATTTAGCCCCAGTATGTTCATTAACTCTGGGGCAATGGGAAAGGACAGCATGAATGACTGGGAAGACAAGAATGGGCAAGGTATCAGAGGAAATACCTAGAACGGGCAGGCTACACAGCTGCTCTCAGTGGCATTATTAGGGTCCAACACATAATATATCTGATCATGAGGAAGATCCGAGCAATTTCTTCCAGAGCATGATCTTTCCAGAAATAAAGCCATCAAGGCAGGGATTGTCTCATGCTTGATCATAGCATTATTCCTTTCCTATGGCCTTAGAAGTACCACGGCCCTGAATTTTACTGTGTTCCTAGCACAGGACTGCTCTGTGGATATGCCACATGCCATTCTTCTTTGGATGTATAATCATGTGTGAAAACTTTTCATCAGACTTTACTGTAGAAGCTGTGGGGATAATATATCACTAAGACCATCCTTTTCCCCCATGTCTCCCAACTTCATATTGGTGATATCTTCAGATCTCTCGTACAATGATCACATCATCAAAATTCACACTAGAGTATGAACAAAAACAAAAGTACATGAAAGGCATTCGATTGATGTTTTGTACTTTACAGCTGAGATTTGGCTGTTCATGCATGACTTTCATCTCCACTTCTATCTCCCGTTTTCAAATATGAGAATTTCAAGGCGATGCCGTAAGGGAAGAAAAACATATTTGTACATACACAGGTTTCCATGATATTAAATGGTCTTGTATAACCCCGATATGGGCTGGGATCTCCCTGCTCTTAAGCTTTAGAGAGGATTCCCAAAATGCCTATCCTAATTCCTGTTGGAGATCCAATGCCCTCCCCAATATTTCTGTGAATTTCTGGGGAAATTTGGTCCAAAACCTCAGCTCAAGATTTGCAGGAAATGGAGGTAGAGGCAGGGTTACATCATAAGAACTTGGGCATCCATCTTCATTACACTCAGAGATTGCCGGCATGCTTTCCCTACATGTGACCCCTTACCCCTCACCCCTCGCTGTCTCACTAGGCCATTTTTGAATTAGCTACTCCCATCTCACCTCCCCTCCTCCCTCTCAGATTGCCCTTTACCCCTACCCCTAGAACACCAATCTGTCTTCCTCTAACTCCTGCTCTAAAACCAGAGCTCCGAGTCCACTTTGCATATCCTAACTCAAGGGGCTCACCTGAACAAAAGGGTCTTTCATTTACCAGGAAGCCATTATGGTTTGAAATAGTAATATCTATTTCTTGTAAAGCATTTGCAAAGCCCTTTCTAGCACTGACATTTTGCCAATCCTGTTTCACGCTTTTGACTTTGGTTTATTCATGTGTAGAGCACACATCTATGTTGACAGGCCCAGAGAGAACTCATTTTAAAGTAAGAGACATTTTCTAAAACAAATAAAGATAGAAAGTATTAAGTGACATAAGAAAGGTCTAGGGATCAGACTTTCGGTAAGTGACTTCTGACATCCTTTTTCAATTCTAATTTTTCACGATTCTCGGTCGTGTACCATGATGTCTAGAGTTAGAGGAATGGAAGAGGTTTCAAGGAGCAGGTGCATCTGGGCCAGAGTAAAAGAAGGCACAGTGTCAAGATAAGGGAGTCAATGTTCAAAGAAAAATTTCACTGATTCCATTTTCCTTTGGATGAATCAGAAGACTTTACAAAAAATCAATATTGGGACTTTGATTTTTCTGGGACATTCTCAATTAAAGCTTACGTTTTATGACATAAAATGAGAAGATACCACTGTCTCTCCTTCCATCTTTATTTTCTTTAAGTGACATTTCTTGGGGGCTTTCTATGTTTGGGGCTGAGCACTAGTCACTGGAAATACAAAGATGCAGCCCCCCAGAGGAAGGAATTCTAATCAAATGGGAGAATAGAAAAGCAACAAATGTATCTCTGGCTCTGACAGTCTGTGGCCCCCTCCACTCAGGTTTAGGCACAATAGTTAGCCCCCTCTCTAGCACACCCACCCCCAAGCTCATTCCCACCAGCCATTTTGGTGATTTTAAAAACTTAAACCTTCAGAGGGAGTCAAGATCGCGCCCTTCCCTTCACTCCCAAGGTCTCTCCCATCCCCTGCTTGCCCCCTTACCTCTTCCTCCTTTACTGTGTCCTCACTGGCCTCTCAGCAACAACACAAATTCCCCTCCTTGCCCTACACATGCAGTTCCAAAGGTGTCTTTTGCTACTTCAGCACAGCCTTGGGTGTCACCCTCCACCCACAGTGACTCAAAACATTTCTTCCAACTAAATACAGGCCCTCCTCAAAAAAAGAATTCTGGGGAAGGAGGGCTGGGGAGTCTCCATCTATGCTCAGAAAATGTAGCTGTACTCAGAATGGGTGGGTCTTGTCCAGTACAAGGCAGATGAGGCAGCCTGTGTGGTAAAGACTAATGGGAATTCTGGTTGATAAAATGTATTTCTAATTCTCAGGAAGACCATTCCAGAAATGTAGGGAGTTGGCCCATGGACTCGCCAACGTTTGGGTTATGTTTCAACCTTGCTTGAACACCAGAATTGCACACAGTGCCAACTCCCATGTGCTTTGAGGAGGGCTGGGTACATTATGCTTCTCTGGTTTTGTTTTTGGTCCTTTCCCCATGTGTCTGCGATGTTTCTTCCATTAAAACCAGGATTTTTCCTCCCTCTGGGCTTCCACACAAACTCCAGCCCAAGCCAATACTCCCAAGAGATGCTAGGTCCACTTTGGAGCCAAAAAATAGAAATAATTTATTCAAAAGCATGCCAATAGCTCCACAGAGAACTTTTACGGGCCGTATCATTTCGCTCCAGATTTCCAGACAGGAAGGAGTTATTTTGCTCACTCATGACATGGCAATGACAGGTTGTTCTCCAGACACTTCTGTGATGGAAGGAAAGGCAAGTCCAGAGCATAAGGTAGGTCTGGGGAGCCCCTATTCTCCCTGCAGCCTGGTGTGGGAGTCTCTATTTGTTTACCTCTGAGTTATCTCTCCTTTTTTCTAGGTCCTTCTTAGGTGCAGGTGCCACATCTCAATTCAGGATTCCAGATACAGTTTCCCAGCAGACATGGCATTCTCGCTAAGGTAGCCAGAGAGAAGATTTCAGAAAGACATGATCACTGTCCTCAAACAGCTGAAGGCCTGTCACTTAGAAGAGGCGTTAGATTTACCCAGCTCTGTGACAGTGAGGAATGGTGACAGTGGACAGAAGCAGCTGGAAGGCAAACACATCTTCATTATGCAAAAGAGGGCCTTATAGTCCAACATTAGAATTGAGCTATTTCAAATCTCTGAAGCTAGGTACTCCCCTGGATTCCCCAACCCCCAATTTACTTACAGCACTGACTTGCATGGGGTGTTAGGATATCCTAGGGAAAGAACTTGAACTTGCACCATGGCCAAACTGGGGGTTCAGACATAGAAACAGATATGGTGAACTTGAAGTGTGTGAGTAGAACATGACAAGAAAAGCCAGATTTCAATGGGAGAAGCAAGGCAGGATCCACAAGGGGCAGGAAGAAAATCATCAAAGTGCTGCTGACCATAGCCCTGGATCTGGACTTCAAGAGTGAGAGTGGGGACTCCAGGAACAGTAAGGTGGTGTCCCTGCTTTAATCATCCCCAGCCCCAGGCACCACAGTGATACATACACCGAGAGGAAAGGGTCTTTTGTAAGCATAAAAAGAGCCGTGATATCTAAGGACCCAAGCAATTTTTCAGAAGGAACTACAAAGAAGTAGATCACTAAGACAAGGAAACCATTTCTGTCTTGGCAGAGAAAGAACTATCAGGTAGCTTGGAACAGTAAGGAACCAATCAGTACCCTAGAGAAAAGCCTGGAAAGGCCTTGACACAGGCTATAGACCAAGCACAGCTTCAGAGACAGAAACTGGGACAGAGCTGCAGGAACTTCAGAATTACTGGCCCAAAGAGAATAACGACCCGGTCCCTGAGGCAGCTGGAAGGATTCAGACACCCATGTGAGGCAGCGCTTGTAAACTTCCAGAAGTAGGAGGGGTCCTCCCATGACCATCCCTGCACAAGGACCAAGACTTTACAGCTACACAGATGGAGACCATCCAACTATCACTGACTCTTGTGTCTGCATCTTCTTTTTTCATTCAATTTAGTTAACATATACTGCGTGATTAGTTTCAGGGGTAGAATTTAGGGATTCATCAGTTCCATATACCACCAGTGCTCATCCCATCACGTGCCCTCCTTCATGCCCATCACCCAAGTACCCCATCCCCCATCCTCCTCCCCTCCAGCAACCCTCAGTTTGTTTCCTAGAATTAAGAGTCTCTTATGGCTGGCCTTCCTCTCTGTTTTCATCTTACTTTATTTTTCCTTCCCTTCCCCTATATTCTTCTGTTTTGTTTCTTAAATTCCACATATGAGTGAAATCAAAGGGTATTTCTCTTTCTGACTGACTCGTTTCACTTAGCACAATACACTCTACCTCCATCCACATCATTGCAAATGGCAAGATTTCATTCTTTTTGATGGCTGTGTACTATATACTATATATATATATATATATATATATATATATATATATAGCCGTAGGAAAAAATATATATATATTTGCTTACAGTAAAATTTACCCCTTTTAAGTGTACAATTTAATAAATTTTCACAAGTGCATACAATTGTAAAATCCCTCCCACAATCAAGACTCAGAACATTTCCATCACCCCAAAATGTGCCCTCATGCCTGTTTGTAGTCCATACTTTTTGTAGTCATGCCCCAGCCTCTAGCAACCACCTGTTTTGTTCTTTTTGTTGTTGTTGTTCCTGTTTTGTTCTTAATACATACAATTGACTCTTTTTTTTTTTTTTTTTAATTTTTATTTTATTTATTTATTTTTATTTATTTTTATTTATTTATGATAGTCGCAGAGAGAGAGAGAGGCAGAGACACAGGCGGAGGAAGAAGCAGGCTCCATGCACCGGGAGCCTGATGTGGGATTCGATCCCGGGTCTCCAGGATCGCGCCCTGGGCCAAAGGCAGGCGCCAAACCGCTGCGCCACCCAGGGATCCCCTACAATTGACTCTTGACCAACGAGGGGGTTAAGGCCACTGACCCCCCACAGAGTTGAAAATCCGTGTATAACTTTGCCCAAAACTTAGTTACCAATAGCCTACTGTTGACTAGGAGCCTTACTAATAACATAAATGATTGATTAATACATATTTTGTATGTTGTATGCATTATATACTGCATTCTTACAATAGAGTAATTTAGAGGGGAAAAAAGTAGTATTATGAAAATCATAAGAGGGTCGCCTAGATGGCTCAGTCAGTTAAGCAAACCATCTCTTGATTTTGGCTCAGGTCATGATCTCAGGGTTGTGGGATTGAGCCTCACCTCAGGCTCCATGCTGGTTATGAAGCCTACTTAAGATGCTCTCTCTCTCTCTCCCTCTTCCTCTTCCTTTCTCTCCTTTCCTTTCTCTACGAAAGGAAAGGAAAGGAAAGGAAAGGAAAGGAAAGGAAAGGAAAGGAAAGGAAAGAAGAATGGGGTGCCTGGGTGGCTCAGTCATTTAAGTGTCTGCCTTTGGCTCAGGTCATAATACCAGGGTCCTCAGATCGAGCTCCACATCAGGCTCCCTGCTCACCCTCTCCCTCTGCCGCTCCCCATGCTTATGCTCTCTTGCTCTCTCTCTCTCTCTCTCTCTCTCTCTCTGTATTAATAATAAACTATTTTTTGAAAAATAAAGAAAATCATAAGAAAGAAAAAATACATTAACATTACCATGCTGTATTTATTTTTAAAATCCAGGTTTAAGTGGACCCACACAAATATACTACCTGTCGCCCCTTCCAGGATGTCATATAAGAGGAATTGTAACTGTAGGCAGCCTTTTGAGTCTGGTTTCTATAGATAAGGCCTTGAAATTGATCCATGATCCATGATGTTGCACAAGTCAGCCATAGGTGCTTTTTACTTGCTGTGCTAGGAATGCTCCACATATGGGGACTCCATGGTTTGTTTATCATCCACCAGTTGATGGGCTATTGTTGATGTTGGGTGTTTCCAGCTTTTGATGATTATGAATGAAGCATTTGCATCCAGCTTTTAGTGCAGACACATGTTGTCATTGGGTAAATAGCTAAGAGTAGGATCACTGGACCCTATGGTAACTATGTTTAACTTCATAAGAAATGGCCCTACTCTTTTCCAAAGTGGCTGGACCCTTTGGCATCCCCACTCTTACGGGGACCTCGTTTGTACTCATCAGATCTCAGACTAAGGAGACTGACATTCTACATCTATGGATTCAATATCCAAGAAGTCAGACATGTCCCGAAGAAGTGGAAGAAGTAGAATTTGCAGCTTCTGGAAAATGGAGCTTCCTGACCGTGTGGGTATCCTGGAAGGGGCTAGGTAACCGCTTGTCATGGATGCAGGGAGGGCTAGATGACCTCACCTCCCGGAGCCCTCCCGCCTCTGCATTCTGTGAGACCGTGAATTGAAAGTTGCCCTGGCCAGCATTCTGAGACACCACCACTCACCCACATTTCTTACCGCTTGGCTCACAGGCACACAGGCATCTTGATGTTTGACATCTTTATCAGTTTGACTGATGTGTTTCCCTGAGTTGATATCTTTCATGCAACCAATTGGGTCCCTTGGCAGTTTTTGCAAAAGAGGTAATAAATTAATGGACCACCCACTTCTGGTTCGGGTTCATCTGCTGACCTGTTTGAGGCTGTAGATATTTCACTCAGCCTCTGCAAGCTTTAGCTTCCCCATCTGTGGCTGACAGCACCCAGCACTGAGAATTCTGTAGAGCACACTGAGAACTGGAATGGCTGAGCAAAAATGTTGGCATTTATGACTGCTAGAAAGACTGCTTTTACTGTTTCTTCTTTGCCATGAGTTCTAGAGTCCGACAGACCTGAATCTGGATTCTGACTCTGTGGGGAGCTGTGTGATCCTGAGCAAGTCACTGAACCTCTCTGAGTCTTGGTAAAATGGACATACTCTGCAGATGATTAGTTAACGTAGGTAAAGCACCTTGCATGGTGCCTGGTAGAGTCACCCCCCCGGGGAACATTGTTCTTTTTACTGCTGCTGAATCTACCCTCTCAATCACCACTACTTAAGGGGACTGTGGTCATCTCCGGGTAGCGCAATGGGAGATGTAAGGCTGGGAAGTAGCACTAGACACAGAGCAGAATGTGGGGATGGTGGGCAGGGCCGGATGAGTGGTGGCTGAGGTGATTCAGAAGTGACCCATCAGCAAGCATTGAGGAGCTGCCTCCTTGTGGTGAAGCTGGCCCCTAGTTCCTGGATTTGGAACCATCTTCTATCAGGGTCTCTGAGCTCCTGGCTCAAGACATCTTTCTGGTTAATGGCCTTACACTTCTGTGTCTCCCAAGGCTCTTTGACTCCTCCCAGCCATATTGGGCCTACAGGAACAGAATTTTCCCCAAATTAATTTGGGAAGACCCCAGGACCACAGGTGTTGAGCAGAAGAGTGGCAGAGCAGTTCTGAAATGCTTTTCTTTGACAACCAAGATAGTAGGTGGAGATCTGACTGGGCCCTGCCGATCAGTCTTTGCCAGAGAAATCGGAAACTTGTAATACCTGTGCACTTGTTTTTAAAGCGATTTCCCTAGACCGGGCCATTGTCATCTCCAAGAACATGGGAATGACAAAGGAAATATGCCCTTCACCTTGAGAAATGTCTATAAACGCTTCTTGAGACCAACACAACTGACTTCTCACGTCGCATCTCCACCCTTGTTCCTCCCATGCATGTCATCCCTCATCCTGACTACTCCACCTCTCCTAGGTTTGAGAGACAAATTAATCCCTTCCCTCTCCCAGTCATGTAATAACCCAGGACAATGAGTTCCAGCCAAGAACTGTGCAGTGAAGGAGCCAAGAGCTGGGTAAGCAGTGGCCATCTCTCCTCCCCGGTCCTGACCTGTCCTGGATCTAGAGGAGGATGGAAGAGCGAAAGTCTGCCCAGAGCACCAGGGGAGGAGAGAACTCTGGACTCCAAAGGAGAGCATACCACCTGGATCCCCATATTTCTGAATAACGCAGATTTGGCCAAGTGATAACTTCTCCTAGACTCAGTGTTCAGACTCTTAGCCTGTAGAATGAGGGTGACAACACTGCTCCTGCAAGATTACTTTTGGGGATCAGAAATTACACATATAAGGCATCTGGCACATAGTAAGCACTTAATAAACCATAGCTACTCTTATTATTGTTGTCTTTCTTCTTGCTGTAAAAGATTAAATAAGACAATCCGTTTGAAATTCTAGAACCAATTCTCATCAGATCCTCGGATGTATGACTGGCAAGGAGGGGAAGGATTGGGTTCATGAGCATGGGCTCTCCTGTCTCTGTTACTTGTGGCATGAATAGGGGCATAGACAGGTTCTTTGCCTTTTATCAACTCTAGCCTTGGAGGGCAACCTCACAGCATGGACCAGCTAGAAATGAAATTGTTTAAAGGTCACTTTTCAGCTACTTAACTTTAGAAACATCTTCTTAAGCAGGGGAGTTAATGCAGGTTGCTGACTTTTCATAATCATTATTAATTTGAGGTTCTAGACATCATTTCTCTGGGCTCTCCAAATGTTCCCTCACCCTCCCATACCCACCCTAAACCGTGGAAAATCTGGAGTTGGCCTTGGACAGCGTGTTCTGCCTTCGTGTGCTGCTCACAGATGATACCTGTTTTGGGGAAAAACAGAGGGGTCTGGTTTCCAAGGCTGTCAATCTGGAAACCAATCCACTTGCTAAAAAGATTGGAAACAGCGTCTCAGCAGCTTACAGCTAAGCATGAAGGCCTCGACCTCCAGGGAAGCTCTCACGTTACAAAATTTGACAGAAACCACTTGCATGGGAGCTTGGAGAGACAAGACCCAGGTCACTTTGTTCCTGCTGCAGGAATCTGGGGGTGGGGGGTGGGGGGTGGGGGGGGAGACAGAATTGTGACCAGATCCTGGTCCCAAATACCACCCCAGCCATGCAAGCTAGTTCGGCAAAATGGACCACTTCTCCTGAATCAGCCACCTCTGTCTTCCCTACTCTCTGCTCCGTCTTTATTTCCAGTCACTTCACGACAGTGTGCAGCCAGGATTGGTGGGGGCCAAGATCTGTTCTCAGCAACCTGGAAACCCCACACTAGTGCATCTTTCTGTTTTTAGCATGATAGCATTGCCTGCTCTGGAGAACATGTCTAATCAAGCCAGAAACCGAAAATGCCCCATCTTAGGCCGTGAGACTTCCCCCGCCAAACACATGTCTTTCTAAACCATCCAGAAGATTCCAGATCTCAGAACAGAAGTATCTTACAGCTCCAGGCTCTGCATGCTGACTCATTTCTCATGGACAAGTTAAACCTCCTTTGGGAGACAGAACTAAGGTACAGGTGCCTCAACCCCCGTTCCAAAAGCCCTCCAGGAGGGGGGCTCAGACAGAGCCAGGAGAAGTGGAGCCGGGGTGGCAGGGTTGGGAACGGGAAATGAGCTTCTGCCCTTGGGTCAGTTTCCAAGAGCGATTCCTTCCAGCCAGACTGATTGGGACGCATGCAGCTGCCTCCCTGGTGGGGTTTCAGCGTGTGTTTCCTCTCCAAAACTGCAGCTGGAAAGGACGGTTGTGCAAAAATGAAAACAGGGCTACGAATCCCTCTTCAGTTTTCCTTCAGCCCAAACAAAGTAAAAATGCGGTCAACGAAAAATAGTCGAAAATAATATCCTGGGCGAATTAGTACTTTAGCATAGGATTAATCGGTAAAATTGCTTAAGACTCATTGTGTTTTGCGTCTCTAGAATCCAGGGAAGCTAATCTAGTCTAAAGAAAGGGAAAAATAGGGACTTCGAGATTCTGATGGAAATGTCGGCTGGCCGCTATTCATGTCTGTGTTCATGGTCTCGATTTCATTTAAATTATTATGATTTCTTTATTAAAGAACCAGTTTCTGTTTGCTATAGCAAAACATCAAAATTCAGTCAACTAGAAAAGCTTTTTTTTAAATCCCCCTTAATTTCTTTCCCCTCCCACATGATGTACATACGTTCCAGACTTTTTTTTTTTTTTTTTTTTTTTTTTACGTTCCAGACTTTTTATATGCACTTGTTAAGGTTTGGTTTTCATAAACATGGAATCACACGTATTTTATAATTCTTTATCCTCTCAATTTTAACAATGTGTAGCCTCTAACCCAGGTCACCACTTTAAATGGCTCTGTATCATACCCTCATATTCCATAACCTACTCAACGAATCCTTATTACTGAATATTTACAGTGTCTCCAATTTTTTCGTATTATAAACAGTATAATAAGTCCCCCCATCTTGCATACATAACCGTGTGGATTCCCCTAATCGTTTATTTAGAATATATTCCTAGATGTTACGTTACCATGTGATATATTGTTGATTTTTTTGATACATATGCCACACGATCTTCTGGCACAGTTGGACCCAATTATATTCCCATCAACTCATGAGTACTCACCGCCCCCCTACACACACACTGTCACTTGACAGGACTTTCTGAGAGGTGTCAAGAAATCGATCCCTTTTAAACAAGCTAACTCTAAACAAATGACACTCAATCTGCTTCTCCCTGGAAAAGCTCCTACCAGGCCCAGGCAGCTTAGGCTGAATTGCTTAGAAATCATGGGGATCATGCAGGGACACAGGACGTGAACACGAGACATCGACCATTTGGCTTCCTCCTCGCCATTGCAGCTTTCCTCCAGGAGGCTATGAGAAGATCACGGCCACCAGATGTTGCTGAGGGTATGAAAGCTGGTGCCTGAACTTTGCCAGCGGCCTACCTCCAATCCTGCCACAGCCGTGGGGCTCCCTCTGACGATCACCATGGAAGCACATCGAGATGCTTCTCCAGTGCTTCCCACAGCCCATCTGCCTGGGCACCGGGGCTCAGAGGGGGCGTGACAGGGAGACCAGGTCATCTGGTGCTAAGTGTTTGTCAAGACTGAGTTGAGCCTGGCATGCTGGTTTGAGGGTTGCTGTCAGATACAGGAAAGCAATGAAAAAAAATAAACAAATAAGCAACTTTAAGATGTTCTCTGAGGTAGGGGGAGCCCTCATAAGCGAAAGCTGATAGAATTGTGTCATCCTTCCCCTTTTACCAAGCCCCATATTTTGCTGGATTCTCTGCCACTGTCCAAAACTTCTTTCACCTAAATTAGACCTTCTACTGGCAGAGTGCCCAAGCACTCCATTTCCCGGCCTCTCCCACCTTCTCCAGTCTCTTTTAAAGGGCCTAAATCTTCCCCGTCCTCCCCCAAAGACTAATGCCATATGATTCCATTCTCTAGCCTTCTGGTCCTTTCCCAGACCACCCCACATAGCAGAGTCCTCCAGCGTCCTACTTCCTAAGGTGCTTGAATCATACCAAATCCCTGACTCTGGGGAACCTCCTTTTGTCCCACACACCCACACCAATGGCCATCATCACCATGCACTCGGGCAAATTCCAGGGCAGGCGTTGACCACAAATGCCCCAAAGCACATCTGCTAATCCACACATTCACACGTCACATTGCAGGAACGCAATTACCTTGTGACTAAAATCAACCTCAGAAAACTTGCTTTCCCTGCATTCAGTAGATCCTCTCTTCCGTACTCGCCAAACTGCCTCATTCCAGCAGATTCTGAGAGCTTCTGGCTGTAAGAACTCCTAGGTCCTCCTTCGATCTCCACAACGACTAGCGGAGTTAGAGATCATTATCCCCATTTTACGAGGGGATGAACCTGGGTTCAGAAAGATTGAGTGACTTGCCCAGGTTCACACAGCAGCCTGGAGCCTGCGAGCTGAGATTCAAACTCTGATCTGTTGCAAGTACAACCCATGCTCTGACAACAACAGCCTGCCACACAGGGGACTTCCCCCCAGGTCGCAGGGTTGTTCAGTGGAGTTAGAAAAATAGAATTAAGAGGAAGATGGAGGCCTGAGGAAGGGTGTAGCTTGTTGTCAAGGCCAATAGATGAACTCTTACATTATAAGCATTTGACCTTTGCAGTTTTTAAGCAGGAAACTAGGTAGAGGAAGAAAAAATTTAAGTAGAAAAAAAATCCCTAAAAATCGTTATGTCCAGTCTCCTGCCTCCCTTAAGCCACACGGACCAGGTGGAATCATTTTTCAGGAATCTAAGATTCTCCTCACCTACGTGATATGAAACCCTTTGCAAATGCCCCTGAGCCCTCCCCCTTTGGGGGGCCCCCTCCTGTGACTCTCCCTGTCTTCAGCTGCCCCAGGACAGCGGGGCTACAGCAATGGCTTGGTGCTCAGCCGTGGTTCGAAGCACAAGCTCAACACTCCTGCTCGATTCTCAGCCCTGATATGGTTCATGGCTCTGGTTTCGACGAGAGAGCCCAGACCTCAAGAGCAGATAAATTCCACCAAACCTGCCACCCAAACCTGCATTAGGACCGAGATCTTATGCCTGCCCATGTCCCCTGGGGTGTCCCTGGCAGAGACACAACTGGGTCTCTGGGCACAGATTTTCATGGGACTCCCAGCAGCCGAGACCCTTATGGGTGGGAAGCCAGCACTCCCCGTCCCACTGTTCAAGCCAGCGCTCTCCTCCCATGTTGTGGTCAACAGGACACCATGATCAAGAATCAGGAGAACTGGATCCTTACCCCACGCTAGTCACCAGCCAGCTGTGGAGCCTTGAGCAAGTCTCTGACCTCTGACAGCCTCAGCTCCCTCCTCTCTGGGAGACCAGCTCTCCCTATTTATGGGGTTCCTGGAAGAACAGATGAAAATATGGACGAAGAAATAACAACCAACTTCAGGTCTTTCTATAGTTTCCACTTATTGGGATACAGCGAGAGAGAGAGAAATAATGAGGTAGGTAGATCAATAGATTGATAGATAGATGATAAACTGATAGTTCGACAGATCAATAGAAGGTAGCAGATGTTCTTCCTCAGATGCCTCAGAAACGCTCTATAGCTTTAAGGTCCAATCTCATGAAGAGTCACAGTCTGAAGGAGTGACTAAGGACATGGGCTCTGCCGTCCTAACTCTCCCTCTGCTGAGATACGTGACCTCGGACTGGTCATCCAACCTCTCTGGGCCTCAGTTTTCTTCATCTGCAAAACAAGAATATTGACAATACCACCTGGGTGACTTTGTTCTCACAGAATGGTGGTTGGTGATGTTCATGAAGGAATTCTGACTTTCAGGCACCATCTGTGCTGCTCTGTCCTTCCACTCCTCCCCATACCACACACCCCAGGACGTTACCTTGGGCAGTTGCCACCCACCTTGTGGGATACCTCCCTCTTGGAAAAGAGCAGCTCTCCTGAGGCAGCCACGGAGGTGGCCTTGCTACCTCCAAACTGCTGCAGCTCTACACGGCTGCCCAAGAGATTGAGCCACGAGGTGGGACCCCTCAAGGAGCTCGCCACCTCCCCTGGCACCCGACAGGGAGCTCCTAAGTGTGGGGCTCCAGAGGGCGCAGCTGCTGCCACCCAAGTTGTCTACAACACTCGCATGTGGTTTGATCTGCCCCTCCTGAGCCCCGGAAGACAAAGGCTGCATCCACCATATGGAAACAACCGGTTGAAATGTAAAGAGTTTGGTCAGACCCATAATTCGAATTTTTGCATTGTGGCTCCACCTCGCTGCCCTTGGAACAGTGATTTGAGTCTTCAGTCCCAGCAACTAACTTGCACCTGGGGACACGGAACCTCGAAAGACAGAGCTTCCAAGCCATCTTAGAGACCATCACTTTCCTGGTGGAGAAGGCAAAGCCCAGACGCGGCAAGTGACTTGGCCAAGACGGTAGAGTGGACCAAAGTCACACAAGACTCTAGGAAAGGAGCAGAGGCACCTTCACACCTGTCACTTGGGAGACAAGCACACCCCCAAAGAGAGCGATGGCCCGTTGGGAAGTGCTGGGTGGAAGGCTGAATTTCAGGGGCACCAGAGAGGGGTGGGATGAGCACCGGACCAGGGGTTAGAAGACCTGTGTCCCCCCTTGTGTCTGCACCTTCCCAGGTTGCCCCGGGCACTTCACCTCGCTTTGGCGCTCAGTTGTCTCGTATACAACGGAGTCGTGCCCACCTCTCAGAACTGCTGTGGGGACTAGATGAGAACCAGTCTGGGAAACCGCAAAACAGGCTGCACAGCCACCTTTAGGATTTGGGTCAGGGGTAGGGACAGGGCAGAGAGAGGGGTCAGGCCTGCGCTCCGAGCAGATCCAGGGCCAGGGGCTCTCGGCAGAGGGGTCCCGGAGCACAGGACTAAATCCATGTCACTGGAACCGGGCTCAGGTTGTGTGTGTCTAAGCAGCTTTGGTTTGAAAAGATTAGGAGGCCAGTGGGGCGGAAAGGAAATCTGATGAGGCAGCAGAGTTCTGCCCGCAGTACCACACTGCCCCCTGCAGGCCCTCGGGGAGAAGGCACCGCGGCGGGGCCAGGTAGGCAGAGTCCCCGGCCAGGGTCCAGGGATCGATCCCCCTGCCTGCGGCCCGGCCAGCCCTCCCCGAGTTGCTGGGTGGAGGGTGTCTCGGAGGCCATCCTCGCCCTCAGCAGCCTGTTCTGCGGAGCCGGGGTCTCGCTCCTGTCCCTTGGCTCCTGTCCCTCCTCCCTCCCTCCCAGCAGCCTGCAGGAGCCTCAGCATTCCTCTCTCCCAAGTCAGGCCTTAGTTCTGGGACATAGGGCAGCAGCCGGGCTCGCTGGATCCTCTTTGCCCCAGAATCGGGTGCTTTCTCCATACTCTGGACACATTCTAGGCCTTGGGGAAAACCCCCTGAGCTGAGGGGATCGTGGTGACCTGCCTAAATAAAGGGACAAGCCAGGGCCCTGCAGCTTTCAAGAGTGAACCAGAAATGCTGTGAACTCGAGAGCCTCAGGCCCAGAACCCGCAACCACTCTGCGATCTGGAGGCAGAGCCCCAGGGCCCAGAGCCTGGCCCGTGGCCCCTGACGGTGACCTCCACGGCCCTGCTGTGCCGGACCTTCGCCCACCCCCACCCCACCCCATCGCCTGTCCTTTCTCCACTGATGTAGCTCAGAGCTGTGCACCCTGCAGCCGGTTGCCCGGCCCCAGGCGTGGGCTAGGGCCACGCTCCCGCGTGCCCTTGTGCAGACCCGGGGAGCCGCTGCAGCCAGCCGGGCCATGTGACGTGGGTGATTCACACACGCAGACGTCCGGACCAGCTTCTCCATTCTTCCTCTCCAGGCCATCACAAAAGGCACAGTCTCGGCTGTTCGGGCTGGAAACCCTTCAGGACAGAGCTGCATTGTTCCCAGGGTCAGGAGGGGCTAGAGGCTGAAGGGAATTAAGAAGACAGGGAGCCCGGGCGCACGATGGTTTTCCAGGCAGCATATGCCTTCCTGCAGGCCAAGCCCACTTCCTGCCCTGGCTCGGATTCTGGGGCTCAAGTTTACAGCTCCTCCTTTAGAACCGATTTGGGGTTAGGTTGTTGGCTTTTCTTATTTTCCACTCTCTGCACGTGTGCGTTTCTCTGAAAAATACGCATGTGCTGTTTCTTTTGTCCCCTCCAACGCACATCATTTTTTTAGAGACCACAACAGAAAGTCGGAGCCCGGCCACCCTTGTCTTCGGGGGCCTGCTTGATCTGTTCTCTTCTGCTCCCGGCCCCCAACCCAACAGGGCCCCGGCAGGTGGATGGGGGCTTTCTGAGGCTTGGGAAATTATTCCAGTTCTTCTGATTCTCAGATTATGAAAATCTTCGATTCTGGGTTGTTAAAATAAGTTTCTAATAAATACTTAGGATTGGAAGGGTTTTTGGAGGCCACAGTGATCCCATTCTGCTCGCCAGGGAGGTGGTCCCCCCTCCAGAGCAGGCCCACAGCAGGCTAGTCCATCCGCCCCACTTCTAAGCAGCTCCAACTCATTAGAAAGTGTTTTTTGAATATCAAGTCCAAAAAATCTGCCCCCCGCCATGGTAGACTGGAAAAATGACCACCATTCCCCAGCCCTTCTTATTCCCACACTGTTTGCACATGACTTTGCAGAACGGAGCTTACACCTTGCTTTGGCCGACAGAATGCAGCAAAGGGGGGTAGCGTGACATTTTTGGAGTCTAGGGTTCAAGGGGTCTTGCGTACTTCCACTCTTCTGGAACCCTGTCAGTCCCATGAGAACAAGATCGGGGTAGCTTGGTGGAGGATGAACAAACACACGGGCAAAAGCTGAGTCATGCCAGCTTGAACAATCCTAGACCAGCCAGGCCACAGCCGGCCTGCCAGCCGCCCGCAGATGCACCAGTGAGCCCCAGCTGAGATCCGCCCAGCTGTCCCAGATCAGCAGAACTGCCCTGCTGAGCCCAGCCCAAATTGCATGCCCTCAGAATTAGGAGCTGAAGAAATGGTTGTTGTTTTAAGTCACTAAGATTTGGGATATTTTGCTATGCGGAAAATGTAAACTGATGCAGCCCCATAATAACCCTTGGAGCCATACTGAATAATCTTGATTCCTTGTCTGGGGTGGGGTGGGGGGGAACTGCCCTTTAAAGATTACATTTCAATAGCTGATTATGATTGCCCCTACACATCAAAACGGCTCTGGGGGGAGGTCCCACCCTCCAGCCCCTGCTTTAGAGGAACAGCACACCCCAGGCATCCTTCCCACCCAGAGCCAGCCCCAGGAGTGGCAGCAGGAGCACCTTTGTCTTCCATGTCTGCATCCTTCAGCTGCATCATGTCCACTCAGGAATCCCAAATGCCCCAGTGCTCAAATATTCCAGACTTTCTGGTACATTCTATTGTCAATTAAGAAACATTGGAAGATTAAAGTGAGGAAGGTGCTAAAAGTACAATGAAAATACTTAAGTCAATTAGGCTTCTTGAAGCCACTTCTGACCCAAATCTAAACTGCCAAAAACCCTCCAAACCAATGTCCTTGGCAGGTTTCCAGTGGAGCCCTGGCTCCATGGGCCACAACAGTGGGAGGGTGGTCAGAGGCTGCTGGGGCTTCCAGAATTTGCCACGTGGAGCTAACAACCAATGCGCTGAACTTGGTCTTGGGGTCTGATGTGGAAGGTCACCATCCCCACCACAGGAGATGGAGCGGGCCAATGGCAGCCCCATTCTTAACCAGACACAGAGGGAAGTGGCATTGTGGGAAACGGCTGCCAGCTGTGGATTTTCTGGCTGAAAACTTTGCTGCAGAGTTTGCCAATTCCAAACGAGCCCTTGCAGCTTGGCTTCCTGTTTTTCGTTTGCGCTCCCCGTGTGTCACGGCACAATTATTCCGGGAGACGTTCTCGAAATGGACATGGTCTCCAATTTTCTTGCCCTAATAACAGTGCGGGAAATAGGGGTGAGGGAGGCAGAGAGAGAGAGAGAGAGCAACCCCAAACCTCAGAAAAGGATGAAAACACTTCTAAACCCTATTTCACAAATGAGAAAGTCACGGTACACAACCCTCTACTCGTTCAATCGAGCCCCCCGCTCTGGGCAGGCTACAGGTGAGGAGATGCTTCGCTGAAGCGAGGAGGGGGAGCCCAACTTTCACGCCATATGGAATGACCAGGTCACAGAGACGAGAGGTACCGCGTAGGGAGTACAGTCAATACTATGGTAATGACCTTGTATGGTGACAAGGCTTGCCGCGGTGAGCGTGCGTGATGCAGAGAATCATCGATCCACTATGTGGCACACCTGAAATTCATGTCACATTGTGTATTAATTACATTTCAATTTTTTTTAAAAAAAGATATTTTGAAATCTCCTTCCCTGACATCCTAAAACCCATCAGCGTGGCATCAATGACAACGGGTCAAATGGCTGGTGGCAGGCTCCTGGAAAGATGCTGACCACCAGGAATTATTTTCCAGCCGCCTAAATGATACTGACCGTGGCTCAAAGTAGAACAAAGAAACATTCTTTTCTCTCTTCCACCAGACTAATGGCCCAGTCCCCAAATCCGTTTCTCCTCATGGCCATGAAAGCCGTTTGAAGGCTAGAAGTGCATATTTTAAAGGTCTTGGAGCTGCCTTGCTTGGGGATTTTTAGATTAAAAGATTAGAATATACGTAAGTGCGTGTGTGTGTGCCTGAGTTTATTCACTCTTTTATCCGTGTAAGTATGGACGTACATTGGCGCTTGTGAGAGCGCCAGCCGAGAAGTGTGGGTTTACATGAACGGATATCCCCATGATGCTGAGACTTGGTGCAGATGTCTGTGTGAACCTACGAGTTTGTGCATTTGTGCAAATGTGTGTGCATGCATGCAAGTGTGTGTGTGTGTGTGTGCACGCTCCACACGTATTTCACCGCAGCTTGTCCTCGGGACTGTGTTCGAGGTGGGTTTGCATGCCTGTATATGCAAATGCACGCCAGCCTGTGAGGTGTGCCTGTGTGTGCACGTGTCCTTTGCACACTCGAGGCCCCTTGCCCGCCCCATCTCCTCCTCCCTTCCCGTGAGCCCGCAGCAGCCTTTGTTCACCTCCCTTTGGGATCTGCCAGCTAATGGCAGGGGTCCCTCTCCCGGGAAACAACACTCCTCCCCTGCTCATTTGTGTCTCATCAGAGGGCTCCAGGCTCCAGCCCTTAAATGGCAGCCCACGACTGCGACGGACGACTTTCTTAATTGCCCGTGATGCTTGCGGGCACCGTGCAAACACCACGGTAGCTACCAGGCAGCGCGAGCTGAGGAAGGCTGCATTTTGCGCCTGTGTGAATTGAGTGTTCCCGGGAGCTGAGAGGCCAAAGCGGGTTGGAGCCACTGAGAGGCTGTTATTATGGCCTGGCACAGGCCCACTGGGAGCTTCTTGGGACCCTGAGGCCATCTCACCACACTCTCCATCTGCAATACCCCGAGAATTTCCAAACCAGAGCACCCCCACGGCTGCCTCCTCCCCCACTCCCTACACCCACTTTCTCTCTCTCTCTCTCTCTCTCTCTCTCTCTCTCTCTCTCTCTTTCTCCTTTCTCTCTCTTGTTCTTTCTCCTGGTTTCCTTCTGTGTCTCTTCCCACCCCCTTTCTCCATTCTCTCTTCTCCTTTCCTGTCCTCTCTCTTGGCCTCCCCACCAGTCCCTAGCTCACAGCTGGACCATGGCCTGAGAATCAGAGCCCCCAACTGGCCCAGTCTCTCCCCCTGGTCCTTGTCCAGCCCATTCCTTCAGCTCTCCAGATCCCCAGAGGGGGGATTTGTTCTTTATACTCCTCTCCAAAGCTTTGAGGAGGTCAGGGTGGCCTAGCAAAGGGGCCGTCTTGATCCCCTATTTCCATCTGTTCATTTTCATCTCTCCTGGATGCCCAGGATTGCTGTGCACAGCCCCTTGATTCCTGCTTTGGTGCCTTTCACTCACATGGGAGTAAGTGAGGATCCAGAAAGAGGAAGAAGACAGAGAGAGACCCATCAAGAGAGAGGAAGGGCCACAGGTGCCTGAACTCCCAGGTCGGTGACTTAAGGCACAGAACTCCTCCTCCCTAGGCACAGATCAAAGGAGATTTGAAGGATTTTGGAGTGATGACAACAGACCACCTGATTTCCTCCTGGGACTTGGCAGTAGGGGGTCAGTGAAGAGGGGTAAGGCTCTGTTTTATAAAGGGCTCAAAGTGCTCTCATTCAAACAGTTCTTCAGAACATTTTGTTTGGCTCCATAAATGTTCATGAGTCAGTGAATGTATAATTGAATGAATGAGAAACTACTAGGTGCCTCTCCCAGGGACACCGGGAGACTACAATAATGCTAAATCTAGATCGCTCTTCAAAGCACAGATGTGTGTGAGGCAACATCAGCAAGGCTTTCCAACAAAAGGAGACAGCAGGTCTTGGGTCAGCCCCTTCCCTTGATTGCACCCAAGGTTCCTTGCCTGTGAAATGAGCCTCCCCTGATTATTTCAATTGCTCTTCCTGCCAATAACGTCTTGGAGATGAGTTGCAGATGCTTTCATGGTTTTGATGCTATGGGCCTAGCACCCTTTCAGGTCCCCATCCCATCCAGGACCCCTGGAGACTCCCAGGTGGCCCTTACACAGATTCCTCGGTGCAGCTGGAAAGCATGAACTAGAAATGCTGATGCCCAGCCCTCCCCATTTTGCCCACCTTGCCAGGTATGCCTAACTGATAAAGAAGTATGAAAATTGGTCCCCTCCCTCAGTTGGGATGAAACTCTCCCACCCTCATCCCTTGGCAGGACCAAGCCAAAGTCTCCTCCATGCATCTTTCCCTGAAACCCCATACTTGCTTGACCTCACCCTTCCTCTGTCCTCTGTCCCACTCCATCTCAAGTTTCTCCCAGAAGTCCTTTGCTAACAAACCATGTGTACACGCATACACATCTCAGGGCTGCCTCTGGAAAATTGATCTTTGACAACAAGTACTCAAACAAAAGTGCCTTCAGTTAGGGTGTGTAAGCATGAGGAGCTGTAGAAATGTCCCATCCATCCAAAGAGAGTGGCCACTCTCAGGCTGTTTGTTCCCAGAGGGAATGGAAGCCATGTTGCAATATAGCCCAATTTTGTTTAATTTTTAAAGGAATTCATGGTTTTCATGAGATCTCTTGATTTTTTTAAGTATAAGAAACATCTGAAGGGATTTTTAAAGCACTGTGCACAATTATACAGTATACAGTATACAGACGGTACTCAACATTCTGGCAACTAGATGCCAATATCTGATTTTCTGGTTCAAAGACTCTAGTTAAGAAGTGATTGGGGCTGACTTCTAAAGAGGAAAACTAAAATGTCTGAGATGAAAAATACACTAGTTAGAATGAATGGGAAATCAGGCATTGCAGGAGGAAAAAATAGTAAAGTTGAAGGCATAGTGAGAGGAACTATCCAAAAGGTCAGAAAGAGAAAAGATCATCTTGGCGGGGGCAAGGGGGAAGGAAGAAAACAGAGCATCAGGGAGCTAGAGACAACTTCAAGCAGCTTAATATATGTATAATTGGAGCCATCGAATTGCAGGACAGAGAGGATAGAAAAAATATTTGAAGAAAAACTGACAGAAACTTCTCCCAATTTAATGAAAACTATATATCAAAAAAAGGAACAAATGCCAAGCAAGAGAAATAGGAAGAAAATCACATCATATAATTAAATTACTCAAAACCAGTGATAAAGAGAAGCATGTTCTTAGGGATTCCTAGGTGGCTCAGTGGTTGAGCGCCTGCCTTTGGCTCAGGGTGTCCCGGGGTCCTGGGATTGACTCCCACATCTGGCTCCTCATGGGGAGCCTGCTTCTCCCTCTGCTTATGTTTCTCGTGAATAAACAAATAAAATCTTTTTTTATCAAAAAAGACCAAAAAGATAGATTACAAAGGAACAAAGATCAATATCTGAGCAGATGTCTCATCCCAAACACTTTATGTGAGAAAGGCAGTAGGACCACACCTTTAAAGGAGTGAAAGAAAAAAACAGAATGCTATACCTAGTGAAAACTCTTTCTTTTAAAAAGGTGAAGTAAAGATGTTCTCAGGCATAAAAAAGCTAGAATAATCCATCATCAGCAGACTCACACTAGAAGAAATGTTAAAGAAAGTCCATCAGGCAGAAGGAAAATGAAGCCAGATGGATATTGAATCTCAGAAAGGAATGAGGAGCACCAGAAATAGTACCTTGCAGCATATAAATAAAAAAAATTTAACTCAGGGCTCCTGGGTGGCTCAGTCAGTTACAAGTCTGCCTTCAGCTCTGGTTATGATCCCAGGGTCCTGGGGTCAAGCCCCCTCTCCCGCAGGCTCCCTGCTCAGCAGAGAATCTGCTTCTTCCTCTCCCTCTGTCCCTCTCTCCTTTTAATGCTTGTATGCTTGCACACACACACTCTCTCTCTCTCAAATAAATAAAATCTTTTTTTAAAAAATAAAATAACTCAAAACAGAGACCTAAATGTAAAGTAGAAAACTATAAAATCATCTATAGAGAAAACATAAATGAGAAATTCTGTGACTTCTTAAAGACAATACCAAGAGTACAGGTGATAAAAGAACAAATTGATAAACTGGTCTTTGTCAAAATTAAAAACATCTGCTCTTCAAAATCAGCATGAAAAGGTCAGACACACGTTGAGAGAAAATATTTACGAGTCATAATTCTAACGAAAAGGACTTCGATACAGGTTTATGCAGAGAACTCTCACAACTCAATAAGAAAATAAGCAGCCAATAAATAAAACAGCCAAAAGATTTGAACGGACACTTCTCCTGGAGAAGAGACACGGACCACAAATAAGCACATGAGAAAGAAGGTCGGCGTCATTACTCACTAGGGGAGTGCAAATTAAAACCACGAGCACATACCACTTGGGAAGCTAATTAAATAAGATGGCCATTGGACTGAGGTGGCTCTAATGCCCTGGCACCTATGTAAGCAAATCAAACTTATAGGAGGCACATAAATGCCTCCAGGTTACAAAATCAAAACCCCAAAGATAGCTGATCACAAACAGCCAGTTTGTCTTTAAGCTATAGCCAATCAATAATCTCCCTACTTTGCTTTCATGTTTTCTTTATAAAATCTCTCCCTGTCTGAGCTCCTGTCTGTGGAGCACTCCTAACCACTTCCAGTTTGGTGCACCCGACTCATATCAATGTTCACTCAGATAAACTATTAAAGTTTGTAATATAGCTCCATGTATTTTTTAACACACTAAACCACTATTAGAATGGCTGAAATTTAAGAGATTGACCATATCGAGTGTTGGTGAGGATGTGGAAAAACTGGGACTTCCATAAACTGCCAGTGGGATTTAAAATAGGACAAGCACGTTGGCAAACAGTCTTAAAAAATTAAATATACACCTACCATATGACCCATTCTTGGGTATTTACCCTAGAGAAATAAAAGCATATTTTCGTAGTGGCTTTATTCGTAACAGCCAAACACTTGAAACAACCCTTCAAATAGGTGAGTGAACAAGCAAACTCTGGTTTATCCATTCAATGGCCCACTATGCAGCAGTTACAAGGAGTGAATTCTTTTTTTTTTTTTTTTTTAAGACTTTATTTATTTATTTGACAGAGAGAGAGAACACAAGCAGGGGGAATGGCAGACAGAGGGAGAGGGAGAAGCAGGAACCCTGCTGAGCAAGGAGCCCAATGCGGGGCTTGATCCCAGGATCCTGGGATCATGACCTGGGCAGAAGGTAGATGCTGAATGAGCCACCCAGGCGCCCCTGAGGAACGAACTCTTAACATGCATGATGACATGAATGAATCCCAAAATAAGCATGCTGGGTGAAAGAAGCCAAACAAGGTAACATAAAACATATTTTTCCATTTGTAGAAAACTCTAGGAAATTCAAACCAACCTATGGAGACATAAAGCAGATCACTGATCTCATGGTGGAGAGGAGCGTGAGAGGACTCCCAAGGGCCACAGAGAAACTTTGGGGGATTACGGACAGGTTGGTAACTTGATGCTGGCGAGCGTTTCACAGGTATATACGTATGTTGAAACTTGCCAGCTCGTAAACCTTGAATACATGGAGTCTGTGGTGTGCCCATTACACTTCCATAAAGCTATTTTTAAGAACAGGGTCTAGCAGGTAATGAGAACTCAATGAATAGTTGTTGAATTAAAAAGAAAAAGAAAACTAACAGTTACAAAGAGGAAACCATTCCCCACCTGGGCATCTTGGGACGCTCGGGCCCTGGGGCTCCCATATAGGGTCCAGCCCCATGGTGGTCCCCAGGTCCATACATTCCCTCTCCACATGCTTCCACATGGATCGAGGTGACAGTACAATTACTCCAAGGCCACTCTGTTAATATCTACGGGGAAATGAGAATGTATATGAATTCCCCCCAGGGACCAGAGTGGCATCAGCTCTTTATTTTCCATAATCCATATAAAAGTTTGCCTTTTATCCAGGCATAATACCTGACTTAGGCTAAAATAAAAGAGTTTACCCTTTACAATAGAAGCACAAATAACAGTATAGGGCAAAAAATGACGCATGAGCGGGCCATTTGTTTTTAACTACTCTGCACCATGGTCTTACTAAAAACCTAATAAGGATTTTTCAATATGTCTCTATTAAACTGCCTTTCCCCCTAGTTAGGAACCTTCAAATGACCACTGAAGGGTCTAATTTATGACCCCAGAGCTCACGGCTACTTCATTTATGTTCATTTATATTTAAAGCAGTTCCCACTCATCAACATGTGTTTCTTATCTCGCAAGGATTTTCACAGCGCCCTGTGGGAGTAAGTGGAGCGGACACATTATCCCCTCCTCACAGATGAGAAAACCCAGGCACGAATGTGAAGAGATGTGCTCCATATGTCACGGCAGAGAAGCTGCAGGCTGACAGGCCCCATGACTGCCCACGCGGCCTCCCAGCAAAGTGGGGAGAAGGAAGCCGTGCCGCCGGCCAGTGCCTCTCGGGGGCCGTGACCTTCTCCAGCTCTCTGGGGTCAGAGGAAGCTGTTCCATGAGGTCATCCATGGGAGTCCCGGGGCCCGAGCGTCCCAAGTCCTATCTGCCGCAAAGACTCACCCTCCTGCCTTTACTCTCTCATCAGCTGGGAGAGGATATGAATCTGATTACTGAAGGGGCCAGGAGATTCCATGGTTCTGGAAGCCAAAGTGGATGCCTTTTGTCCAACTCAGCTCTGTCCCTAGAGCCAGCAGGCAGTTGAAATAGATCTCAGACACCGACTGTGCTGGGAACCCAAGGTCAGAGAAGAGCACAGACCTCCTACGTTCCACCACCACGAGACCTACTGCATGGGGCTGGGGTCTCAGACGCAGAAAGCAGGAGGGACAGGGCTTCTCCAAGGAGAAATGTGGGAGAATGGAGAGCTGGTCTTACAGCACAAGGCCTGGGAACCTCCTGCATTCCAGCATCACGGGCTCTCTCCCCTACCATAAGGCCACAAGCCCAAGAGGTCAGTTAAAAGGCCAAAGGCCAGTACATCAAGTGCCAGACCCTTAGCCCCAACTGGCTTTAAAACCAACCAGCAGGGATCTGCCGCTGGAGATGGGGAAGTCATTCAGGAGGTCGGTAGAGAAGATCACCAACCGTGAGGTCAGACAAACCTGCTTGCACACCCAGCTCTCCAGCTTCTTAGCTGTGCAACCTCGGGCCAGTGGCTTTGCCTCTCTGAGCCTTGGTTTCCTCAGAGAATGGGCATGACAAGAAGGGCCTACCTCACTGGGTTGCCATGAGGATTAAACGGGTTAATGCACAAAAAAAAGAAAAAAAAAGAATTTAGGAAGGTGCAGAGTACACGGGAAGCACCCACTAAAGATTAGTTTCTGTTATAATTCCACTTGGAGACAGAGGAAAGGAAGGGGACAGTGTGACCTGATCGGGGTTTGCTGGATGGGTCCCCGTGGAGGAGGGAAGTAAAACAGGGCAAAGGAAGCCAAGCCAGAGCACGCGGATGCTAAAAGTGGACACAGGAGGCCACTAGATCCTCTACATCCTTCGTCTGTCATCTAATTGTTGTTTTCACTTGACAGATGACGAGATGAGACTCCGCTGGCTCCGTGGCAGGGCCCCCCAGCAGCTCCGGTTCCACTAGGGGCCTGCTCCTGGGCTCTGTCCACTGCTCTTTGTCGGCCTGGGTACTTTCCCATCTGGAGAGCCGCTGGGGACAGGATGTGCCTCTCGGCCACCCTCTTCCAGCACCGTGCAGAGAACGGATCACCTGCCTGGGGATCGTGCCACCTTCCCGCCATGGCACCTGTGGACGTGCGTCGGAGCTGCACAGTGACAGGCTGTGAATGCCACCCCACCATAAGGAGAGCACCGCCCCCAGGCCCCACCCCAGCATCCCTCCTGCCCTGCATTAGAACCACAGGACACAGACCTTCCAGCCTTCATCCTGCCTACTCTGTTGCAAGCCAGGCCCAGGCAGCTCGGTGCTAAATCAGTCCTTGGGGTGGGGAGTGTAGAAAGGTGCACGGGGATAAATCATTCGGGCCCCGCTTGCCAGCAGAACAAGTGCCGACCAAGTCACAAGGTTGGCTGCGACAAGTGTCTTAGAGGCAGAGGTGCAGATAAAAGGCTCCGGGGGTTCCAGGAAGGGAGGCGAGCCTTCCAGCTGGAGGGCAGGGAGCAGGCATTTGACCCAGGTGGCATTTCTGTGCCCCAGACAGCCAAATCCGTGGGGATTTAGCTCCTGACTTTCCCTGGTGAGACGTGGGAACAGGTGATGGAGGCGGCTGGTAGCACTTCCCTGAAAGCCTGGAAGGGGATCCAGAGCCGAAATGTGGGCACCCCCTCCTCCAACCTTGCTCCAGTCTCAGCCTGGGACTTGTCATGCCTCCCCCCTCCACACCCACACCCACACCCACACCCACACCCACACACACACCTGAGAGCTCCTAAAAGAGCCTTGCTGTATTTGCATGTGGAAAGGGTCTCACCGAGAGCCCTTGGGTGACTTCAGAGCCCACGAGACTGGGAGAGAGCTCTGAGATCTCATCTCCTCTGCCCTCAGCTCACCACGAGTCCCTGGGCTCTGGAGGACTCCTCACAGACCTCGGCCATTCAACGAGCAGGAACGGTGCCCCTCTACTCTCAGTCCCGGGTTAAATGCTGTGATCTCATTCAAAAGGTGGGAAGGGGTGGGGTACATAGGACTAGATGGGAAGTGCACACTTCAAACATCTCCAGGCTTCTTGGGTCCTCTTTCTCCCTTTACTTCCTTCATGCATCCATTTATTCAACAAATGTTTATTGAGCCCAAGCCCTCCCCGAAGCCTGTGGCCTCTCCCTCCTTTCAGAGTTTGCCTTCTTTGCAACAGTGCTTCTCAAATTGAGAATTTGAGAATTCACCCTCTGCCACAGAAACACAAGGTGGTTGTAAGCCAAGGACTTCCAAGGGTTCCTGTCACTCCCACCACATACTGCACCAGGACCTTAGCTGCAAATCTGGGACCACGGACACAAGGACTGGTGCCTCCACGTCCAGCTCCTATCTGTGCAACCTGTGCACACATGTGGAGCCTCTGAGCTCAGAAGCGCCCCACGTTGGCCTTGATGAGGCTCTGCTGTCACCATCTTAGTAATTTTATGTTTGTGTTTTATAAGTGAAGCCCAATAGGACAAACCGTGCCCATGAGCGGAACAGAGATGAGCATTAGCTCGCCCACCATTCTTGGCCTCCTCGTCTGCAGACAGCATGTGTAATTCCTCTGAGCACAAAGTGCCAGCAGGCTCATGATACATGGTAGCTCCCCAAGACTCAAAGCGAGCGCAACAAGGTAAGCGCTTATGTCTGTGGCGAGAGTCACACGGGAGCTGGCGATCTCAAGAAGCTGTTTTCCATTCAAACTAGAGCTTGCTTTGAACACAGAAAGAAGGAAGCAGCTTCTAAGAAACATGCACAACCAAGGGAATGGGAAGGGAAGGGGAAAAGAGGGCCATGCATGGATCTCATTCCTTTCAGGTCTTTGATCCCCAGCCAGGAAGCTAAGGTAGAAAGGGCTACAGAACGTGCGCACATCAAGAGACGAAATGAAAACCAGAGAGTTCATCTTGTGAGAGTTCCCACCATTCTCATGTAAACTATGATGTACAACTGTGTCATTCTGGTGGCTCCACCACTTAAATGCTCTTCTATTTTCATCTAAGACTGGCATCGCCCAATACAACTATAAAATTCATGCAAATCATTTAATTTCTAAATTTTTATTTACTTAGAGCTACGTTAAATGGCAAGTTAAAAACACCTCAACAGACCAGGCAGGAAAAGAAAAGAGTTTCATGTTTTAGTAGCTTCAATGACATTTTTCCCCTGCTGTTTGAACAAGGGGCCTGCCTTTTCATTTTGCACGGGGGTCCGCACGTTCTGTAGCCAGCCCTGTGTACACCTGTCCAGGTGCATAGAAGGTGAGGATTGGAGAACAGTCAGCTGGGTAACAGTGGAAGAGCTTTACAGGTGCCAGAGTCAGAAGCAGCGATGTGCTGGGCTGGCTCTCATGGCTCGTGCCAGCTCCCAACGGTCGGCAAGCATCTCTCCCCAAGTCCGCATTCGATGACATCACACCAGAACTTGAAATCTGCCATGGCAGGAGTATTTACCAGCGCACAACTGGTCAGAGACACTCTAGCTTGACCTCATCAGGATACCAAAAGTGAGGGAGGTGTGATTGTTCAAGGTCCTGCCTTTCCCAATGAGAGGCCTGGTATAGTCATTTTCTAAGGTCTTAACATGGGAAAGAGTGGTCCCCACAAGGCCATCGAAAACCAAAGGCCTGTGCCCGGGATGATGCAGGCTGTCCTGGGATAATGTAGGGGTTAACTGCACTGAGCATGTCCTCCCTGGGTTGTCCTGTCACCAGGCAGGAAGGGTAACCTTTGCTTATAAATGATGGGTCTCGCTCCAGAACATGCCTCTCGGCCCATAATTGCTTTTAGAACATGCTGTTTCCACTTAGGGAAATCTGAGCTTCCTTCCAAATGGCACCGGGCATGACCTGAAATTGCATGTTTGCCTTCTGAAATGGACACACAAGTCAAGCCGCTGCCCTAGAGCCCCGGCAGACTGGGGTGCAGGAGGCACTGGCGGGAGCCGGCTGAAGCACGAGAAGCCATGCACTGGGTGAAGCCCAACGGGAAGCAGGGCCTCCTACGGGTTCAGCCGTAGTGCAGAGGCCTACGTGGGTCCCTTCTCTACCCATGCCTGGACTCGCCCAGGGCACAGCGCTGCAGCTTGGCCCACAGGGGCTGCTCAGTGCCCCCACTCCACCTAAAGTTTTCGTTCATTAATGCAGAACACATTTGCCAACTGCCTGTCGTGTGGCAGGCATCCCTGGAGATGCAATCCCGAATGGAACGTTTATCCTATCCTTACGGGGCTCACGGCCTGCTGAGCAAAACAGATGTGGAAGCAAATACTTAGGATTTAAACGAGACTGTGATGTGATCCCGGACAGAAGAAGGAAGCCTAAGGTGATTTTTCCTGGCCTGGCAGGGAAGGGTGCGGTCTAGGGAGGTGTGACAGAGGAGATAATTCTCCATGTTGACATTGAAGAATGAATAGACTCAACACTTTATGGTTTCCAAGTATTTGCGTGACCGTCGGTTCACTTGACTCTAATAACCATGCTACCCTATAGAGTAAGGAAGATAGTGTTCGCTGCACATTCAAGAGGTGGAAATTAGGGGTCAAGGTGTCTTGCCCACGATCATATAACTAGAAAAGGAAGAAGAGATTTGAATATAGGACAGATGGGACAAGAGGTGAGATCTTAGCTTCCCTCCAACAGGAAGAGAAACTTGTCTTAGAAACCAACGCGGGAGAGGGCTGGTTCTCATTTCCCCAGATCCTGATACAAGGGCGTCCTCTAGTCCTCCAGTTTCTCCCCACTGGGAGACACTATCTCTGACCTCTGTCCCCCTCTGGCTTCTCTCTTCTCCACAAATGCTCCCCAGTATCTGGCCTCCAGCACCGCCTGATTCCTGAGGCCCCAACTCCCCTTGCCTGCCCCCCACCCTCCCTGGTCTCCCCCGGCCAGTGCCAGCGTGCTGGACAGCGAGGTGTGTGGAGCTTCTTCCTGGGGAGAGAATCTGGCAGCTCCTAGATGTAATCTCCACACCCATAGGTGTGCCCTGTCCCCACAGCTGCACAGAACCACCTGGATGACCTGGGAAATGCAGAGTCCCAGGCCCCACCTCCGACGACCCTGGTTTAGTGTCTGTGGTAGGGCTGGGATGTCTATGACTTTTAAAGTTCTCCAGCTAAAAATGAGAAGCCTACACGGGTGCTTTTAATTCTACTCGCACAGTTTAATCTCAGCAATACCTGCAGGTACAAGGGTGCTCACGGTGGTGCTTTGCATTTTCATTAACATCAAAGGGGGATGAAAAAATGTTAAAGCTCTCCAGGTAATCTGACATACCCAGATTTGGGAATGAGTCTTCGAGGCCCCTGGGTGTCATTTCATCAGTCTTCTCCATTGGTCTGTCTTCACGCAGAAGTGCTTTTTGGCCAAGCCTCCGAGACTGTGGCCCACTTCCCATCCAGGTCTCTGGGGGAGCAGCGGGGACGGCCTCCTTCCCCTCCATCCCCATTGGCTCACCGCCCTCCCTGACGGATGGCCCTCCCAATGGCATCCCTATTGACCCCTGACTCCAACAAAGAGACATTTTCCTTTTATACTCGAGGGGGACAGAAGCTTGCAGAGCTGAAGGCATAAGTGTGACCATAAATTTTTTGGATGGAAAATAATACAGAGCTTTGAAGTGTGCTTGTGAGGGTGACACAGGAGTGAGTGTGGGGAAGGAAGTAGAGCATGGGAAAAGGGGAATGAGGATTCTCCTGACACGTCCACAATGAGAAGAGACGGGAGGCATTTGTGGGCTTGGGCTGGAGGCTACAAGACTCAAATCAAGGGGTTGGCATGGTTGGCTCCTTCTGAGAGCCATGAGGAGGGAACCTGTTCTTCCTCTCCTCTCAGTTTACAGATGGCCTACTCCACATCATCTCTTTTCTGTGTGTGCCTCTATGCCTCAATTTTTTAAAAAGATTTTATGTATTTATTTAAGAGAGACAGAGCAGCACAAGCTACTGAGAGCACAAGCAGGGAGGAGAGGGAGAAGCAGGCTCCCCACTGAGTAGGGAGCCCAACATGGGCCTCAATCCCAGGATCCTGGGATCATGATCTGAGCCGAAGGCAGATGCTTCACTGACTGAGCCCTCCAGGAGCCCCCTGTGCCCAAATTTTTATAAGGACATCAGTCACCTTGGATTAGGATCCACCCTAATGACCTCACTCTAACCTCATTACCTCTGCAAAGACCCTGTCTCCAAACAAGGTCATATTCTGAGTTTCCGGGGGTTAAGGCATCAGCATCTTCATTTGGGGGAGACACAATTCAACCCACAATACTGAGCTAAAGTTTCCTCTCTTTTCACGACACCCAACGCCCCCAGCCCGTCTGCCTGTTCCACAGAAAGGCGAAACTGAGGCGAGGCGCAGCAGGCCGCCCGTCCACTGGGACTGCCGTGAATCGTTGGCAGGAGCCAGAAGCTGACCCAGCAACCGGACTCCCAGCCCGGAGCGGTCACCACAGGCTCCTGTAAAGCCAGAAAGCAGAGGCCTCAGAACTGGAATCTGAGTCCATCCAATACCGTGTGGTTTGCTCAGAGAGCCTTTTATTTACTTTAAAATATAGACATATAGAGAGCTGCGTGCCCTCCAACATATGTGAAACAACCTCTGTTCAGATGATCTGCAAAACCCCAAATTGTCCCCGTTAGGTTCCCAGGGGCCTCTCTGCGAGCACAGCCGGACCTCAAACCCCACGGCCTGGACGACCCCTAGCTAGTCATCCCGGCCACTGTGGAGTCTGAAAATCCCTCCCGTGACCCCCGCCCGCGCCTGCCCCCCGCCCCCTCGGCCACATCATCAACATCCACTAAGTCCGTACTTGGTTCACACTCAAAACGTGACCGTGTTTCCTTTTCTCCGACATCCTGAATGCCATCTTCTAGATGACATGGGCCAACCGTGTCCCAGGCCTCCCAAGGCTGATCTGACACTTCAGCACGGCCCGGCCAGCTCTGCTCAGCCTGAGCCGAAGGCAGCGCACCGTGACCGCGGCCGCGCTGGGAGGTACTCAGAGGCTACACTCGGTTCTCTCTGTGGCTCAGCTGCGTCCCTAAATGATGAACTCAGCCTCCCGTGGATTCCCAGAGTGAGGGCACACGGAGAACCAATCCCACTCTCCGAGGGAGCAGGACTTCCCGGGGAAGGCCCACACCATTGCGATCGTGGCCAGTCCCTTGCGAGGAGCTTCTGGGGGATGGCACAGGCTCGGTCGGCACCCAGGGGCTCTCTGGGGTTCACAGTCAAAGGCAGACCCCCAGTAGAATAAACTGAGTCTTCGACCACCAGAGTGAGGGGCATTTGCCCATTTGCTCCCCACTTTCTGATGGCAAAGAACTGCAGATCCCGAGCTGCCTTGCCCTCCGACATGGGGGCAGCGTCAACGTGGAGGCGCGATGGGGCCGAGGGGCAGCAGGGACACCGCGCTCCGTCTGCCCCTTTCTCTGCTTTGGCAGCACCTCGGAGCCCATGGCCTTATGTCCCCCACACAGGCTGCCCATGGTCTCAGCCCTGCCAGGTGACCCGTCCTGCACCAGCCCCCCACCTCCACCCCTCCAGCCCCCAGGGTGTTGGAATCCTCCTGATAGGATGATTTCCTGGTTTGGTCTCTGGGCTCTGCAATCTCTTGAGTCCAACTCTCTGCATGTGAAATACTCCGAGCGCTCTGTGTTCTCTGTCTGGACCGTGACTCACAGCAAATGACAGAAAGCCACTTCACACCCGCCAGGAAAGGGGAGCAGCGTGTCGCCTCCTAGAAGGGAAGCAGCTCAGTGTCAGGAGCCGCTGGCTTCAGTCCCCTTTTGCTCTGGGCTGCTCTCTGCAGGCCAGCTCCCGTCCCCCCACCTGGTGGCCCCAGCAGCTCCCAGGCACACCAGCAGGTCCGATGCTCGAAAGAACAACTCTTGTTCCTCCTGGTCCGACTAAAAAGACACCAGATGAGGACTGGTGGGGGCCAAGAACTGGGAACTGGTGGCCAGAGCCCAGTGGCATCACGCGGCTGGGGCGGGGGCGCCCGTAAGACATTGAGGCCCGAAATGCACCACTGAGGTGGTCAGGCTTGTTGGGAGGTGCGGCCCCGCGGCAGAAAGGTGGGTGGGCAGGAGGAAAAGTGAGCAAATGAGGGCAGTGCACTACCGCGTGGCGCTCGGCTCCCCTAAAGGCCACATGCACACGGGCACGGTCACTTGACTGCGCGTCTGACCACAGCCCATCAGACGGAGGAAGTGGGAAGAACTGATCTGCTGGACACCCCCCCATCGGCATTCGGGGCTATGGCCTCACTTGGCACCTTGAGGGCACCCCCGTGAGGCCAGGTGCCACACTGGGCAGCACTCCATCACAGACCCAGCTGGGGGGCGAGGGGGAATGAGGGCCTCCGGGGACCACGTCGGCTCAGGCCCACCGTGGCAGGAGCCATGGAGGCCACGACTCCTCCCAGGGGAGGGCAGCAACGGCAGGAGCCATCGCGGTGGCTGCAACAGGTGCATCTCCAGAAGCCAGTGGTGAGGGCCCAGGGGAGGGGAAAGGCCCAGCAAATTCGGAGGGGCTGCAGACGTTGATGTGATGGGGGTGAGGGAACAGCCCCAGAGGAGGAAGCACTGTCCCAGAAGGAAGGGGTCCTATGGGGACAGCAAGAGCTCTGGGGCTGGGCACCACCAGGTTGAACAAGAGGATGAGCCGACGCAGGGTATCCCCATGACACCCGCGGAGAAGTGGGCCATGCCACGAGAGCCTCGGAGGGGGCTTTCTGGAGCTGTGCCACGTTCTCTCACTTCTTTCCCGTTTCCGAGCACCTGCTCGCACCGGACCCCACGTCTGGTGATAATCCATGGTCTGCGCCCACACTCACATGCCCCAAGACAAGCCCTCCTCACGGCCTCCAGGCTGGCCGGCCACCGTCCTCCCCACCCTGGGCTCCCAGGCTCAGCTCCCAACGAGTCCGCCTGCTTTTCCAGCCTTCCTTTGCTTCAGACTCTTCCAAACGCTGCAGCCAGATGGGTCGTATCAAACCCAGATCGGATCGTGTTTGTTCTGTCCTCTTCTCCAAGCCCCCCAAGGCTTCCTTCCCATCACGCATTGGACAAAAGCCATACCCGTCTGCTCCTGGAAGACCCGGCCTCTAGACCTCTGGCTTCCTACCCTCCGCTGACCCATCTCAGCCACACTGGCCGTGTGCTGTTCCCGGAGCCCAGCCTGCCGGCTCCCACCTCAGGGCCTTTGCTCTTGCTGTTCTCTCTCCGTGAACCACTCTGCTCCCAGACACCATTAGGGTCCAGGCCCTCTCTTCTTTCAGTTCTGGCACTGAGTCACCTGCTCAGAAAGTCCCCAGGCCCAATCACCCAAGCTATAACACCACTTCTGCTTCACGCTCTATCCCCTTAAGTTGTTTTCTATTCCTCGTGCATTTACCACTCACTGGCTTCACTGTGTGTGTGCTTCTCCCTCTTCTCCTTCTCCCCTGGAATGTATGTCCCGTGCCCCTGGGGGCTTGTTCTATTCCCTGCAGTAGCTAAAACAAGGCCTGGCACTACAGGGTCTCAATAAATATCTGCACGATGATGGATCCGTCTGGTGGGGGATAGATAGACCACCGCGAGGCACGACAAGGGTCGGACAGATGGAAGAACAAGTGATCATCGTGAAAGGCTCAGGCTGGGTTCTGCAACCAGAGAGCTCTGGGAAGCCCCAAAGGCCACCAGCAGCTGGGACCCATCCCGCCTGCAGTTTCCTAAGCAGTACAGGGATGATAGAAGACCTCGCGATCAGAGAAGGAAAGCTGCCCAGCGAGGCCAGGCTACCCCTGGGGCGGGACAGTTCAAGGTGGGCATCAGGGGAGCACGGTGAAGTCTCTTGGGGCCAACACTTGACTGTTTAAAAGCGTTTGTGGAGGCACCTGCGTGGCTCAGCGGTTGAGCATCTGCTTTCAGCTCAGGGCATGATCCCGGGGTCCTGGGATCGAGTCCTGCATCCGGCTCCCCGCAGGGAGCCTGCTTCTCCCTCTGCCTGTGTCTCTGCCTCTCTCTGTGTCTTTTATGAATAAATAAATAAAATCTTTTTAAAAAAAGAAAAAAAATCGTTTGCACAGAACGGCAGGGAGGAAGGGGAGACTGAGTCAGCTGCCCTGCCGTAGAGCCGAAAAATTGAGTCTCAGAGAAAGTAAATGACTTTTTTTCAACTCCCCTGTGACAGATTTTTAGACACTCTTGGCCTCTCCATCGCTCGAAGGATTTGGTCCTAGGGACACACCTCCTTTCAGACAGAGACTCTGAGAAACTTTCACACCACTCGTGGCTAAGAGGGGAAACTTGGCTGTTAAAGAAGCTTCATTGTATTTAAACTTAAAGCAATAGGTGATTTGTCAGGAGACGGAGGATTTTCTTAGTCTTTAAAAAAAAAATAGGTTTTGCAGACATCATGAGGGTTGGGACCACACTTGTGGGATTCACATTGCTTCCTAAGAGCCAACCAGGTGCCTGGCACACGGTCAGCACTCAGTGATCGGGGTTGACCTAACGGGTTAAGGAGACTGGAGAGTCATTCCTCTGGAGGAATAGGGCCGGGCACCAAGTTTGATATTCTCTCCATTTTGTGTCCATATGGGGCGGGTGGCGGGGGTGCGGGGAGACGAAGGGATGGATGCGTTTCAGACGGGGCGTGGCAGTGTTTGAATGAGGAACCAAGGAATGTCCCTCATTCAAATAATCCAGTTATGGATTAAAACACAACTTCCACCACTCAGCACTCACGATGTTTTTCTCGATTTAGAGAATAAGACGAGCTGCTTGAAGCCTGGGAGTTATTCATACCCTTGCAGAGTTTGGCTGAAGCGGTATGTCATAAGAAACGTCCTACAAAAGCTTTGGTGACTTTTTCCGAGTGCCGTCAGCATGAGGGAGAAAGCTACCTCACTGCTCTTAAGGGCTCGCCTCTTTGCAAACTTGCTTCTTAAGACTTCATTTTGCTCAGAAATGGTTTTAATAAAGAGTCCTGCTCGTTTCCAACGTGTGGGTGTCCGGCATGTGTAGCGAAGGGCCACCACGGCCACATACCCTAATAGCAGTTCACTTCTTTTTAGGACAGGAACAGACTTCTTACAAGTTGAGTCAGCAAATCTAAATATATGGCCAGACAGTGCGTAGCCCAGTGGGCTGAGGCCAGCACCACCCTCAGAGCCAGGCCAGATGGACCCCCGCCCTGCACCAGGCCTAAAGGCCCTAACCTGCCCGTCCTTTGGCCTCAACGTTCACAGGGCAAGGACTTGGGGGGCAAAGGGAAAGTGCCAGCCCAAAGCTCAGCACTCCTTTCTGCACCACACTCTGGGTACCTGTGCCTGCCTCCACCCAGAGGCCCTCCTGCCAAGACCGGACCAAAGCTCTCCACTGGCACGCACACACCTGAACATGAGGGGTGGCCAAGCTTGGCCGCAGGACGTGGTGCCGCCTGGTGCATGCACACAGAAGCTCCAGGTTCAGGTTGGAGACGGGGCAGGGAGGGCTGAGAGGTGGGTCTGGTGTGCGGGGACCAGGGACAGATTTCCCTGTTCTGGTGTATTTTGGCACAAAACTCTAGAGTCTAAAGTTCTAGACTAGAAGCTGATCTTCCGAGCAGTTATAAAGGATTTTTTTGGTCAAAGAAGGAGGAAAGAACACGCAGTCTGCAACTCTGTTTATACCTTGTGAATACTTAGCCCTCGTGTAGTGCAGCCCAGTGCTATTAGGGAAGTCACTTCTCCCCATCAAGTCCTTGGGGGCCACTGCTTTGGGGTGCCAAGCCTTGCAAAGGGTGTTGGGGGAGGTAGGATGCGACTGCCCAAATCCCAGAGCAGCAACCCCATTTCCACAGGATTCACCCCAGTAGAGGCTTCCCTAAATTCAAGCTTGCAACCTTCCTCTGTCAGAAAGAAAAAGAGCTTCTTAGGGATACAGTGAGTTGCCGAGGTCACTGGGCTTACGTCAGACTCCTAAAGAGGTGGGGAAAGAAGGAGATTAGATCAAAGAATTCATGTGGCAAAAAGGGAGGTGATCTTAGGGACTTAAGAAGGGGCCCCGGGGGATCACTTTCTTTGGGGTGTGATTCTCTGCAAGGCTCGCAAGACTTTTGAGAAATGGGGAAGAAGTAGAGATAGTCCTGGTTTCCCGAACCTTGGAGCCAGTGCCCGAAGGCTCTATGCCAGGTGGCAGCAGGGGCAGCTGGGTCCAGGGCGTTCTCAGAGCCCAGGGCCGTCCCATCACGTACAGATCTCCCCATCAGGCACAGCGCCTAGGGCCCACGCTGTTTGGGGGATCCCTCAAAAACGTTCTTGTTTTAGTTTCTTTAAATATCATAGGACAAAAACCAGCATAATAAGAACGAATACATAATCATGCATTCGGCCTGAGTTATATTTGTCTTTATACCAATGTCATCATATAATGTTTAATTATTTTTCTACAGAGGGCAGCCCAGGTGGCTCAGCGGTTTAGCGCCACCTTCAGGGCCTGATCCTGAAGACCCGGGATCGAGTCCCACGTCGGGCTCCCTGCATGGAGCCTGCTTCTCCCTCTGCCTCTCTCTCTCTTTTCGTGTGTCTCATGAATAAATAAATAAAATATTTAAAATATATTTATTTTTTCCTACGGAGGAAGGGGCCCCTACTAGGGCAAAGTGCATCAGGCCCATAACAATCAGACCGGGGCCCCCACAGCAAGAGGCCCTGTCGGGGCTGGGGAGACATGGCCCAGGTGTGGGGACCTCCTCGAGTCGGGCACACAGCAAGCATCACCAACCACTGGGAGTTACTGGCGACTGTCATGTCCACTGGCGCCCCAGGGCCAGCAGAACGTGCCGGCTATGATCCTAGGCTTGGAATGGCAAATCGAGATCCCAATCCCGGCTTTGCATCTCCCCAAAGGTGTGACTTTGGGCAAGAACCTCAGTTCCTCAAGCTGTCAGATATGAATTACGTGCAGAGCCCCCACATAAGAGCTGCTCAGTAACACTGCTCACCGACATTTTCAGGGCCAGGTAAGAGGCAGGTGCCCACAGGGTAAAAATGAGAGGTACTTCCCATCCCAAAATATCTCCCTGCCCTTTCCCAGTCTTTCCCTCGTATCTTCAAATCAGCCATTCAAATTCTTGTTTGTGAAACTGTAGACAAGAATCTTGAGGACAAAGTATGGCAGTGGGCTTAGAAGGGACAACAGTAATGCCTGGGCCTCACCGTGCCTAGAAGCTCAACATCCACGAGGCATAAAGAGCACAGTCAGGTGTTTCAAACCCACATGCTGCATACCTTAAACTAACACAGTGCTAATATCAATTATATCTCAATTTTTTAAGTGGACTGAGTAAGAGTCTCTAGAATGATTTTTTTTTTTTTTTGAGTCTCTAGAATAATCTAAACAGATTCTCAACTCAGGACAGAAGAGGAGGGATCCCTGGGTGGCGCAGCAGTTAAGCGCCTGCCTTTGGCCCAGGGCGCGATCCTGGAGACCCGGGATCGAATCCCACGTCGGGCTCCCAGTGCATGGAGACTGTTTCTCCCTCTGCCTATGTCTCTGCCTCTCTCTCTCTCTCTCTCTGTGATGTGACTATCATAAATAAATAAAAATTTAAAAAAAAAAAAAAAAGGACAGAAGAGGAAAGAGAATGAACGAGCTGAGATCCCACTCAGGGAGAGACAGCTCACGAAGGTCTCCCCTCCAGCAAATTACGCGGTTGTAATCCTGTGCACTCGGCCCGAGAGGTGGGCTCCTCTACCTGTTTGCATCAACAGGCCCTCTGGAGGTCACTTCACCCACCCCCCTACCTCCAGGCGAGACTCCTAAGAAACCCCAAGGACACCAGGAGACCTTCTTGCTTTTTGGTCTCTGGGAAAAGGGGGACTTTGCAGCCCCTACCTCTCCATCTGAGCATTTCAGACAATTTACAAATATGCCCCAGAAATGGTGTCAAAGCCACAGAAATCTCCAGGGACCTGAAAATCCCACACTGGCCTGTCTCCCTCTTCCTTTCCGGCCACTCCCCACTCATCTGACTTGTACAGCAGTGCTCCCGCTTACAGAAGACCATCTTAGCAGGAAATTAATTCACAGAGACCATTTTTCAAACTTTTTTTTTTAAATAAAGGCTGATTTTTTTTTTTTTTTACCTTTTATGTTAGGGCGAAAACAAAATTCAGCTATATCCAGACCAACAACCTGTCTTTCTAAAAAAAAAAAAGAAAGAAAGAAAAAAAAAAAAAGAAAAAAAATTACTTTCTTGGACTAAAATCAACCAAATGTTTTGTTTTTAATTTCCCAAACCAAACAACATGTGTGGATCTAGGATCTAAGTTTCATACCCTTTCTCCCCACCAACTCATCCCTGACGCAGAACACAAGTAAAACCAAACAAACAGGGGAGAAGGGTGGGCAGGACAAGGCTCATTCCTTCCGGGCCAGCTGCCTGATTTCCATCAGGCCAAGCCTGAGACTTTTGTGGTCCAGCCATTGTTGGTTAGGATTTGGAGACTGACAAGGCTACCCAGGCATCTGCAGAAGCTAGAAATTTCTGATGGCTGCCCCGAAACCATCGCAAAGAAAAATCACACCACGATGAAGCATCCATCAGCCAGCATCAGGGCTGTGTGCAAAGAACCTTTATCCAAAAGATCCCCCCACCCCCCGGCCTTAGAAAATCAGCAAATCAGTTTGAAGAGTTAAAGCACCTTGACCAGCAGACCAAGAGGGTAAGACCCATCCTTGCCAGAGCTGGAATCAAGGGGTCCAGACCCCCCGCCCTGAGCTCTTTGCTTTACATCACTTTCCTCCATCACGCCAGCTAAGATCCCAGCAGCCAGCGGGAATGTTCTGGGTCTCACCGTGCTGGCATGAGAAATATCAGAAATAAGCAGAACCGGACTGGCTCTCCCACCCACCCTCTCCCACCCGACAATAGCTAAATGAACTCAGCTGAAAGTTTCCGAAGAATGTCACTTTGGGGCCAAGCCCAGAGATGGAAACTTTTAGCCTGGGAAGGGAATTTAGCAGGAAGCAGAGCAAGTGAAAACAGAAGGGCCAAATGAGGAGGTAATGAGAGGGGCATCACCGCTTCTGCGCATGCAGCCCGCAAGGCCCGGCACCACGCCTGGTCCATCCACCCTACGATCGTCCCCCAAGTGGGGCATCCGGCTGCCAAGTCATGGCCACAGAAAGGGTGCGTTGGCAGGTAGGTGCTGGCCTCCTAGCCCTAGGGCCTGTATAACGGGGGTCTCCAGTCTTTGTCCTCTGTACCTGGCCACCTCATCACCCTGCACCCCACTTTCAGAGACACCCCTGGGAGCTCTGAGTTGGGCTTGCTCTGCAGGCTCACAATCCCTGACCTAGTGTAGAGGTCATTGGAGGCTGCAGGCGACAGTGCCAGGGGGTCTACGGGGCCTCTTGCTGGCCCCAGAGGAGGCTCTCAAATGAGCAAAAAGTCTTGAAGGCAAGAAACCCCTGTCTAATGGGGAAGATGGGGACAGCAGGGCAACCTCTCATTACTGGGGCCTCCAAGCCTCCCATTCGCACCTCCAAATAGACTTAAGCATCTCCCCATGGCAAAAACACATCTCCGAAGGTGAGAGCCCCACACCACCTACCAGGGCTGCCGGCAGAGCCCAAAGGAGGAATGCAGTGAACTCTCAGGGGGGTCCCGGCGCTCAAAATTGACCCCTGACCCTGAGAACGAAAACCCCTTGAAGCAGGGCACCATCTGGCTCTGCACCCCCAGTGCCTGGCAGTCTACCAGCACACAGAGGTGCCTAATTAATACTAGATGGATGTGCAGTCACACCCTGGGACCAAGTGGAGTGCTGCGGGAACCAGGAGGGCCCTACACACGGGTCACCAGCAGCCAGGCCCCTGGTCCCCAAAAGGTGTAGGAGATACTACATCTCTGCTGCAGAGAGGCTGCTCCCTATGAAAGCTGTAGGGCCCAGGGCACAGAGGGGTCCCCCGGGGAGGCTAGCCTCTCTTCCAGGCAGCCCCTCTTCCCTGTGCACCACGTGGGCAAGCTTGGAAATACCCCAGTGGGAGAGCTGTCCCTTGCCCAGGGCTATTGCGGATACACAGCCCAGCCGGGGGCCAGGACGTGGTTGTGTGAGCGCCGGGCAGAGCACGACCAGCACGGGTTGCTGGCCTCCGCATGGCTGGTGGAGACAAGTATCATCATTACCTACAAGGAAACTGAGGCACACAAGTTCAGTCACTTACCCAGGTTCACAGAGCTGCTGGGCAGCTGAGCCCAACCCCACCCCTCTGGCCCCAGAGTGTAGGTCTCTCATTACCACACTCTTCTGCCCGAGAGGAAGAGAGCTGGCTTTGACGGGAAGTAGATGGACTCAGTTGTCTGTCCTTGCCTAATCCCAGGAGGGCATCCTGGAGGAGGCGTGTCCTGGCGAGTCCCGAGGAAGCCGAGGCAGAGGGGCTAAGGAATTCAGGAAGGAACAGGCTTCCCAGAACACGACCCTCAGCGACAATGGCCAAGCGGGAACCAGACAGCCCGCCACCACCTTTGGGGTGAGAGGTAACAAAGACTTGGACGGCCACCAAACACCCCCTACAAGCTTGTGCTGGCGCCTGGAATTTTTGTCCCTTTTAAAGACGAAAAGAAAAAGAAACTTGCCTTCCTGTAGCAGTATGCTGAGACCCGAGAAGAGAGGAGAGCTTGGCACGTCAGCCACCAGTCTGGTGCCAGCTGCCCTGGCATGGGCCCGGCGGCCTCGCACTCCGACCCCGACCTTCCTGTCCTGGGTCGTGTCCTCCGCCTCCCCTGGCTTCCCACAGGCCAGCCACACAGATGAGCCCAGGTGCCTCGACCTCACGCTCTCCCCGGGCTCTTACTCGTCTCTCCCCGCAGCCCGAGCTGGAAACACGTACGTGGCCTGCAAAGCCCAGCTCACACATCACCACCCGGCTTCAGGCAGACTTTCCAACTCCCCCGGGCTCCCCAGAGCTCCGTTCTCAGGACTAGGACAAGTCCTTAATGGGATGCACTACGGCCATTGTGTATGGATCCATCCCTTGCCCCAAAATCCCTCACCTACCTCCGTCCCCCCAACCACAGGGCAGGAGCACTTCGGCGTGAGCACCCCTCGCAGAGGGTCTCAAAAGGCAAATCTACTATTATTACTAGTCATCTGTACATCTTTATTTCTGCCTTTTTGATTGTGGTAGACTATGCAAAACATAAAATTTTTCATTTTAACCACGTGTCAGTGTACAGTTCGTTGGCACCAAGTACGTTCACGCTGTCCTGCAACCATCACCCCTACGCATCTCCAGAACTTCCTCATCATCCCAAATGAAAACTCTCCACACATGAAACAGTAAACCCCACACCCCTCGCCCCTGAGCCCCTCTAACCACCTTTCTCCTTTCTGTCTCTGCATCTGACTACCCCAGGGACCTCCTAGAAATGGGACCACCCAGGGTCCCTTTGTGTCTGGCTTGTCTCATGTAGCAAACTGTCTTCAAGGCTCATCCACGTTGCAGCACGTGTCAGAATTTCATTCTTTTTAGGCTGAATAATTTTCCACTGGAATGGAATATTGCTCCATATAATATTTATAAGCATTACATATAAAACCCCGCATGTTACTTATCCACTGATGACATGTGTCTTGCTCCCACTTTGGGCTACGGCGAGCAGAGGCCGCCGCTGCAAACACGGGCGTGCAAATAGAGAGGCGACTCTTGAGAGGGTTGGGGAAGGCCACTGGGTCAGGGAGCCCAGCCTGGGAGGGGAGCCTTGAACTTTAGGGGCTGGGGAGAAGCCAGGCCTGGCCCCTGCCACCTGGGTCTCCCTCGGGCCCGCCGGAGGAAGGGGCCGGGGCTGCAGCGCGTATCAGCCACACGCACAGGAGAAACCACGCCGAGCCTCCCCCTGCCAGGTCCCCGCTCACCACCCGCCACATGCGCTCCCCGAACCCCCGGGGCAGCCTTCTGCACAAATACTGGCAATGTGCCCATTTTCAGGGACAGAAGACAAGGCCCAGAGAGGTGAAAAGCTCTGCCCATGTCACCAGCTAACAAGAGGCAGAGCCAGGATTAGAAGCTGGAAATTCTGGCTTGGGGTCCGTGCTGGAGACGCTTACAGAGACCTCCCCTGCCTTGATCTGCCTCAGCATCTCTCCCAGACAGACAGGAGGAGCTGCAGGCGAGGCATCTGGGAGAATCAGATGGAGAGATGTCTGGCCCCCGGGGCTGAGGCCTTGGACTTGAGAAGATGAGGGGCCCCAGAGGGGGCCCGAGGGGGTGGCCAGTCTCTGGAGGAGCAAGGGTGTAATCCTGAGGCCAACAGGACTCCTGGACGGGGAGCCCTCTTGGCAGCCCAGGCTTCTGTGGGCCCCGCTTGCCTTGGGAACCACAAAGCCAAGATGTAAAGGAATCCATTTTCTAAGGAAAACACATACTTATACATTCTGAGTAATTTCCCGTGGAACTAGGAAAAAATAAACACAACACCCCAAATGGTTTTTTGCTTACAAATGGTTTCAAGCAAAGAGAAGTGGCAGGAGAAAATATAGGGTCAGGGGAAAGTCTGTGCTGGTTCCAAACCTCAGAAGCAGCCGGGAGGCTTGAGGGGGCTGGGGGGATGAGGAGGGGCGGGGAGGGATGAGGAAGATGAGGAGGGATGAGGAGGGATGGGGAGGGGTAGGGAGAGATGGGGAGGGCTAGGGAGGATGAGGAAGGATGAGGAGGGATGAGAAGGGATGAGGAGGGGTAGGGAGGGATGAGAAGGGATGGGGAGGGCTAGAGAGGGATGAGGAGGGATAAGAAGGAATGGGGAAAGATGAGGAGAGTTGGGGAGTGATGCGGAGAGATGAAGAAGAATGAGGAGGAATAGAGGTGGCTGGGGAGGTTTAGGGGAGACAGGGAGGACTGGAGAAGGATGGAGAGAGACAGGGAGGACTGGGGAGTGATGGGGAGAGACAGGGAGGACTGGAGAGGGATGGGGAGAGACAGGGAGGACTGGGGAGGGATGAGGAGGAATGGAGAAGAATGGGGAGGGATGAGGGTACACGACAGCCAGGCGTGGGGCTGAGGAGAGCTCCCCACTCACCTGAGAAGACTCAAGAGTCACATGTCACACATGGAAGGGGGGTGGCAGCTAGAGGGGAGATCACAGAGGGCTAGAGCACAAGCTTCAGACTGGGTTCAAGAGCCGAGTACAGGGGTGCAGCAGGGTTAGGGCGAAAGCTAGGTCATGTGGCCATAGGCTGGACGGTCAGGGAAGAACAGGCTAGGGCAGGCCTGGGGGCCAAGGAAGGACAGCTACGTGGGGTCTGCCGGTGACAAGCATCACTCCAAGAAAACCAAGAAGGAGGACACGGGTGGGTAGAGCACAGTGTCATTGTGGACAAGCACTTCGCTTCCCCGGGCCTCAGTCTCCCCTTAAACAGTGGGTACCCTCTTATTTCTACCGCCCCTTCCATACAACTCCAAATTTGGCAGGGAGATCACTGGGGGTGAAGATTTGTAGAATCGGGGTCCTGGAGGATGGGTGCTTAAGAGTCAGGAGAACTTGCAACAGCCAAGAGTCCACTGGCACCGCAAATCGGACCCAGGGGCACATCCTGACCGGCAGGGGTCCCGGGGGGTTGAAAGTTTGGCAGCTGCAGCATTCTGAGCAGCTGGCCGGGATTTGCTCTAGCAGAAGGGTCAGTGTAGGGGTCTCCCAGGTCTCCATCCTGCCCAGGAACAGACTCGGAGTTTGTTTCCCTGGCCAGCCATGACCTACCTGCTCCATGTAGGAAGCACTTCCCTGGTGACAAGCCCCCCCACCTCATCTGACCGCCCCTCCATCCCATCCCTCGTGAGGAGGGATGCTTGACGTGCCAGAAGACTGAGGCCCAGGCCGGCCACGTGCCTAGCAGAGCGAGGAATGGGCCCGTGGCTCCCACCCTCTTCCCAGAGGATGCAGGCGTGTGGAGGGATGTCACTGTGCCAAGGGGTACGATGACAAGGGGCACAACGCCAAGGGAAGACACCCCTCCCATCCTCTGCCTCGCTCCTAGCTCTCTTCCCCAGGGCCCCCTGGAAGGCGCTGGAGGGAAGAGGCTCCACAGCCAGACCACCTGGCGGAGCCCAGGGCCTACTCGCAAGGCTACTCGCCCTTGGCCAAGCCACTCCGCCAGCCTGAGCCTCAGCCTCCTCGTCTATGAAAACAGAAATGGCGCCAGGTTAGCAGTTTGTGATGTTTTACAGTCAGATCCTGGCTTCTCCCCAAACGAATCTTACCCTAAACCCCAACCTAAAAACAGAAAAGGCAGGACCATGAGTCAGACCAGAGGCCTGGCAGGCCTAGCTGCTTATCAACCTCCATCCATCCACCCAGTCCCACTCATCCTCCACTGGACCAGAAACGATGCCGGACACGACTTGAAACCCCCGTCCTCCTCCGCCACCACCGAGCCCCTAAGGGACAGAACTTCTCGCGGCTCAATCTGGGGCTCCTCTCTCTTCTGATGTTTTCCTAAATGGCTCAACCACCATCAAAATGCTGTCAGCTCCCAAAGTCTAACTCCAAGCCCCAACGCATGGCCCCCCGACGCCCGCCCCCGCTGTCTGTAGTAGCGCCTGATTATCCCTCACGGTTTCCGCCGACGGGGAGTCCGGGAGCAGCGTGGCTGGGAGGTTCCGGCTCAAGATCTCTCATGAAATGACAAGCAAGACGTTGGCGGGGCCACAGTCCTCTGAAGGCTGGGCTCGAGCAGGGGGGTCCATCTCCAATACGGCGCGCTCAGGCGGCTGGCTGGGGGTGCAGGCCTCGGCTCCCCGCCACGCGGCCCTCCACGACCGCGAGTGACTCAAGGGACAGTGACAAGGTGAAAGCCACGGGGCTTGTTCTGACGTAGCCTTGGAAGTCACAGAACCTCCTTGGCACCGTATTCTGTTTATTAGAGGCAGGTTACCAAGTCTGGTCCCCACTGGGGGTGTGCTCCTGGCTCGCTCAGTGGGCACCGGTTGCTCTACTAGGCACCAGGCGGCTGGGATCGGGTTTGGGGGAGGAGTTCACAGGTCTGGGTTTGGACAGCGTCGTGGTTTCAAACAGGTCCTCAAGGCCTCTCTCCAAAGGCGGAGCTTGATGCCTCCTTAAAACCCACCTCCGAGCCTGCCTGCGTGACCTGATGAGGCCTTCTCTTCCCCGCTCCGCGCTAAGCTCCCCGCGAGCAGAGACCGCACCTGCCTTTAACTCGCCACTGTTGACCCGACTCGTGAGCCAGCGCCCGGCCCGGGGTCAGTTTTCAGTGAGAGTTTGCAAAACCAGTATCCGAAATGGTCTCTCGCGTACTTTGGGCCAGGATTCCAAGACCCAGCGACGAGCCGACAGAAGAGGGCCCACCCTCCACAGCTTCGTCATCCCCCCTCACCCACCCCGAGTCACCCCCCTCGCTGGACCACCCTGCACAGCCTGCAGACTGTGTGAGCATAAACAGAAACCGGACCCCTCGTGGGAGCACCGGAGGGAGGCTGGGCGTCCCCACACCTCTGAGAAAGGGACGGATGGGTTTCACCCGTGGCTTTCAGGTGCCTGGGAAAAGCACACATTTGCCCGGCTTGCTCAAGGCCGGAGTTCCTGATGCTCCAAGCCCCCGGCTTGCTCTTCAACAACCCTCCTGAAACTGGGGTCAACTTTCAATATCCCCATTGCTTTCTCCCCCACGTATAGGCCGCAGTTGGTTCCCTACAGTGCACGACCCAAAACATTCCCTAAGATAGCCCGTCACAAGCATTTCTAGGACTCCAGGGTAGATTTGGAAGAGACTTTCAGTTCTTTCCCTAAGATGCAATGTTCCTCTCCTTATACCCCTGCACTCAAATTACTGACTCATTCAACAAACTTTTTCCTCTTGAGACCCTAATCTGTACTTGCCTCTATGTTACATACTGAGGTTGAAGCAATGAACAAAACCGACAGGGACGCCTGTCCTCTGGGGTTTGTGTTCTAGTGAAAGCCCAGCAGAGATGGAACCAGAGTCCAGAGCGTTCCCCCTGCCCAATCTTGAAGCCTCTCCACTCACCAGGTGGAGTCAATCTTTCTAGCACCGTCTTGAATCCCGGAGCATCTCGCCAGTTACTGTCTCCTTACAAGTTCAATTCCTGTCCTAGCTGTTGCTCTCCATGGCTTCCCTTCCAGAAGGAGACAATTGTGCCCCCTTAGGCTTCTCTAATATCTCCCTTGTTTTTCCCTCCCCGTGCCTGTCCTCTCCCTGCCTCCCTCGGTCGGATTCACTAGTCAGCACTTCTAGCCAGCCCAGGGGAACATCTGTCCGTCCCCTCCTCAGTAACTCTCCCCCCTTTTGTTTTGTCTCATCAGCATGGCGAGGCTTCTCCGCCCTCCACGAGGATTTTCTCCTCCCTAGAGGCTGCTTCTGGAGTCCACAATGACAGGAGGGCTGAGCATTTCCCAGTCTGCTGCCAGCCCTCAGCAGAGCTTGGCCTGGGGCCTGTGCAAGCATCTCAGGAGACGAAAATCAACTTTCCTGGACCGAGCCCCTGGCTTTCCAATGAGAGCCCACAGTGTCCACAAGCCGCTGGCATACCCTCTGGAAGGACATATGGGATGGTAAACAGGACTGTGTATGTCCCCACAGCCTGAAGGCTCCGCAGGGCAAAGCCTGGCCCTTTCCACAGGAGTGGACCTCCATGCACATTTTACCTCTGGTTCCCACGTAAATGTGACGTGTGACCAACCCGGGCCAAGGTATGGCCTTTGGGACCCCTGACTCCCAGGGCAGCTGAAGGACCCCTGAGGGCTCTGAGGCTGTGACAAGATCTGGGACCTACAGCGTCACACGCCATGATGCCAAGTTCCATTGGCTCTTCCCTCCCCAGCAGGAAACTGTCCTGCAAGGCCTGACCCCTCAGGGTCATCTGGTCCCAGCGTGGACAAGAAGATATTGCACGTTCCCCCATTTTCCCTCTCATGCACACTCAGAGAGTCATCCACACTCGTGGGCCAGGCAGCCAGGCAGATGCCAACTTCCAGGTGAGTGGGCGCTCCAGAGTCTGAACATTCGTAGGCCCCTGCACAACGTTCAGGGCCCTCCAGACTTAGTTTTGGACCATCACCAGCATCTATCCAACCTCTGCAAGGGCAGACCCCACCTGGGTAGAGAGGAGAGGCTGGGCTGAGAAGGGTGGCTTTCCCAGAGAGTCAAAAAAATTCCCTGCAAGTGAACACGTTAGGACAAAAAGGGCTACAGAAATCTAAGTGGAGCCCTGGTGCTGGGGTGGCCAACGTGACCCCTCGGAATCGAGGCTGTGGGAGGATTGCATCTTCCCTCACCAAGCGTCTCCTGCCCCAGTTAGAAGAGCCTCCAACAAGGGAACATGGGTTAGCTCTGGCGTAAAACCGGGATGCCCCAGAGATGGACGCTCAGGAGAAAACAGTGGCTTTAGGAGACCAGCTGCACTGAGAGGAAAAAGGGGCTGGTAAGACAGCAAGGTTGCATCAACCTTGGGAACCCACTAAGACTCGGGTTGAAGCCATCATGGCAGAAATTACGAAGATACGGTGGCAGCTGGAGCATGGGACGTGCTTCCCAAGGAGGCAGAGTGGGATTCAAGAGCAGCTGGTGAGCAGAGATCATCCTTCCAGGGTGGAGGTCAATGACTCCAGCTCCCAGACTCCAGACACAGGACGGGGATGGCATGTGATTCTGAGGGTCCTAGTCTCCCCAGAGCAAAGAAGGTTCCACCATAGAAGTGCCAGGTAGGGGTGAAGACTAGCTCAGAAGAAGAGAGGGTCCAGCCATACAGCCTAGGGCTTGAGCCTCGGCAGCCGCCAACCCCCTATAAACAGGTCCCATGGTACCTGCCAGAACAGGAGCCGTGACACACCGAGCAGAGGCACGTAGCAAAGATCTGAGGACGTGGCTCCGGATGGCCTCCCTTGCCCGTAACAGCGAGGGCCAGAACGAGATCACGCTCTCCTGGCCTCCCCATGCCTGCTGCAACTGGAGTGCTTCACTTCTCTCTTTTCGTCTCTTCTAGTGGCCTCCATTGTATCCTTCATTTAAAGAAAAGGAATCTCTAGACCCAGCGATGCCCAAGGACCCTTCCAGCTCTGATGTGTGGCGTCTTCCCTTCTGCTGCCCCGTCCCACGCATCCTCACGTCCTGAGAGTAAAAGCTGATGAGCCCAGGCCCTCAAGGATCAGAGCCACTTGGCCCCCCTCCAATATCCACATTCGCCGTTTTTTAGTGTGGGTGCCAGCCCCCTGTGTCAACAGCAGGTCATTCCCCCGGGGGGCACACCCCGGAGAGACGTTGGCTGCTGAGGCTCTTGGGGGCACAACGGGATGCCCTTGGCACAATCCTGGGGCCAAGCGTAGCCTTCTCCCCCCGCTGGAGCAAATACCCCTGATCCAGAGCCCCAGCTGGTCCCCAGTCGCTGGGTGGGCAGCCTCCACTTTCGTCTGGGCTGTCAAAGTGAGAACCTTGGGTTAACAATGTTTCCCAGACCAGGAGCTCAGGTACCCTAATCCCATAGTGCACAGAAAGAGGTTTCTCTGGGCAAATGATTCTCGGAAATGCTGCCACTACCCCAAGTCTCCTGGAGCTGGCCCTGCCCCTTAGCAAACCTACTGAGCTTTGAAGATCCTCCAGGAGGGGCGGTGACATCTAGCTTCAGGTGATGCTTCGCACCGGTTCTGTTCCAAGAGCTTCATCCCAAAATCTTTGAAGAAGGCACTACCGTTAATCCCATTTATAAAGGAGGAAACGGGGACACACGTTTTTTGGATATTAAGCAGCAGCGCTAAGGATTCACTTGGATCCAGGGAGCCTGGCTCCAGAGTGGAGACTCCCAGCCCCCACCCCGCAGCCCTCAAGCAAGCTCCCTGGGGGTCGAGCCGTGAAGGGGGGCCCACGTGGCTGGCGCCCTGCCCCCCGGGGTCGGCTCTCTGCCCCCCAGACCGAAGGCACTGGGGCTTCAGGAGACCCGCACATTCTCTGGCCTCGTGCTAGTGGTCAGGCTCTGCGACAGGCTGCGTGGGCCCCTCTCCAGTCCGGCCACGCGGGGGACTGCAGCCTTCTCCTGCTCACCACGCGGCGCTCGCTAAGGCTGAGGGGCAGGGAGAGAACACCCCTGTAAAAGCCCCTCCGAAGACAACACCCTGGGGGGGGGTGAGGATCCAAAGACGGAGAAGGAGCAGAGTCACCCTCAGGATTCCCGTCTGCCGGCTCCTGGGCTGCAGGTCCTGAGAGCAGGGGGTGTGGGCTGCAGCAGGGCCGGGGACAGGGCCCGGGAGGGGGGCACATGAGTGTTTTGGGGGAAAACATTTCTTGAGGAGAATGAGCAGATCTCTGGTCAGTCTGCGCCTCCCTGGGGAGCAGCGGGGGCTCCCTTCCCTCCTCCGATTCTGGCCCCCTCCTACCTCTACCTCTAAACCTCGGGCCCAGAAGCCCCCCACAGGCAGGTGGCAAAGGAACCCCCCCCCCAGGCTCCCACTCCCTCCTCACCCAGGCCAAGGTGCTCACAGGACTCAAGAGGGAGACGACGGTGTACCTGGTTCCTCTGTGAGGTCCTCCCACACTAGGCAAGGACCCTGCCATCCTCAGATCAAAACACGCGGGGGGGGGGGCGGGGGGTCTGGCCTGCCTAGTCCAGAGGGGGAGCCGACCCTCCGTCACCTCCCTCCTCCCCTCCCAGAGCACTACTTTAGGTTAGGACACTTGGCTCCTTGGTAAGGGGGCGCTCCCCTTTCTCTCTCCCTCTCTGTCTCTCAGTGTCTCTGTCTCTCTCTCTCCCTCCCTCTCTCTATTTCAGTGGGGCCTTCCCACCGTGAGCCAAGCATCTAACTGGTCTCAGAGGTCCTCCTGCCCATGTGGCTCCAGCTGTATTCCAGGATGGTAATAAGTGTTTGTGACAAGTGTCCCAGGTCCCATCCTGACGTGTGGGCAGCTCTGGGGGCAGTGGTTATGCCTGTGAGCTCTGCAGAGTGCACGGGGGTGCCAGGGCGAGCCCTGCAGATGGAGGGCGCGGGGTGCTGGGTGAGCCCTGCAGATGGAGGGTGTAGGGTGCCAGGGTGACCCCTGCAGATGGAGGGCGCAGTGCGCCAGGATGAGCCCTACAGATGGAGGGCGCGGGGCACCAAGGTGACCCCTGCAGATGGAGGGTGCAGGGCGCCAGAATGAGCCCTGCAGATGGAGGGTGCGGGGTGCCAGGGCAAGTCCTGCAGACGGAGGGTGCGGGGTGCCAGGCGAGCCCTGTGGATGGAGGGCGTGGGGTGCCAGGGTGACCCCTGCAGACGGAGGGTGCGGGGTGCCGGGGCAAGCCCTGCAGACGGAGGGTGCAGGGTGCCAGGCGAGCCCTGTGGATGGAGGGTGTGGGGTGCCAGGAACCCTGCAGACAGAGGGTGCAGGGCACCAGGGTGAGCCCTGTGGATGGAGGGCACAGGCCTCCAGGGAAAGCGCTGCAGACGGAGGGTGCGGGGCACCAGGGTGAGCTCTGCAAACAGGGTGCAAGGTGTCGGCGTGAGCTCTACTGTTGGAGGGTGTGGGGTGCTGGGCTCCTGCCACCCTGGTCTGCACCCTGCCGCTGGTAATCCTGTAAAATGCAGGTGGTGGCCGGGCACCTCCCTTGTGAGGAGGTCACTCAGCACAGAGCACTCACTACCAGCTCTTATTGTCCTTCTCATTTGAGGAAGGGGAGGCCTCCGGGCACCCCAGAAGGACAATACCATCGGCAGACACCCCTGCCTTTGTGGCCAGGCCCAAAGACAGCGAGGAAGGGTGGGAGCTCTGGGCAGGCGGGGGAGCAGTGCCGCGCAGTCACCGGGCGGAGGGGACGCACCCCGGGGCACCTCCTTCACCATCCCATTTTACAGATGAGGAAACCGAGGGAGAGAACCAGGGCTTCTCACCAGCCGGGCCCAGAGCCCCAAGCCCAGCGTCCCTGCCGCCACAGCAAGACGGCGCGGAGCGTAGGAGAAACCCCCGGGGTGCCGGGGGGCGGGGGCCTGGGCCAGGAGGCAGGGGGGATTGGGAGGCACCCCACCCCCTCCAGCGAGCCGACCCCCCAGCGGGTCTCTGCCGGGGTGCCAGGCCTCCCCCACTGAACAGGCCCGCGATTCTCCCGATCGGCTCGGCTTCGGGTGTTCCACATTCGGCGCTGCCCTCTCCCTCCCCCTGGGAGCCACCCGGGCAGGCCTCTCCCAAGCCTCCGCTCACAAAATTATAAGCTTCCTTTGTCCTCGGCCTCCTCTGGTTGCAATAATACTCCTCGCGCTCCGGAGCTCGCGGGGCACGGAAAATGTGACTTCACCGCTCAGGGATTTTCTGCTCTAACAAAACGGCACTGGGGAGAGAGAAAGAGAAGGAATGTCCATCCCTGACGCAGCCTAGGAGCCGAAGCCCCCAGAGGGCCCGGCGGAGACGACAAGTGACCCGGCTGTTCCCCGCCGGCCGGTGGGCATGAGCCGAGCGGGGAGGCAAAGGCCCCCTGAAGACACGTGTGGAGGCAGGAACCGCACGCGGCCTGCCTTGCCATTCCCTGATCTAATTTATTATTTCTGCACGTGGGTGCTTGCGCCCATCTACTTCCTTGCTCCAGATGCTTCCAATGACGGGCTCTGGGCTCCGGCCGCCCAGGTCAGCGCCCTGGCTCTGCCGCTTGCTAGCGTCTTTACTTCGGGTGCTGGACTTCACCTGACTAGCCTCAGCTTGCCCATCTGTCAAATGGAGACGCTGCAGCATGACACTAAGCAGATGATATGCCCAAAGGGGGCTCAGGAGCAGGCCCAGCAGACTGTAGGCACTCGATCCCCCCGGGGGGCTGTTCTCATCGTCATGCATCCTCGCACCTTTCCCGAGAAGCCCCACGAGCTGGTGCTGGACCCCGGGACACGACCCCCAGGCTCCTGCGGTCTGGGGAGCCGTGCCCGTGGCGCTGGGCCTCGAGCAACCGGGAGGTGTTGACAGGCGGCCGGCAGCTAGGGAGCGCGGCTGCGGGAGCGTTTGCTGTGGACAAGCCGTGCGGGAGCCCTGGGAGATTCAGAACAGGCAGCTACAAACGGCCTCCACAGCTGGAGGTATGCGAGAAACGTGATTTTTAAAAACATCTTGGGCAACCCGGGTGGCTCAGCGGTTTAGCACCACCCTCAGCCCAGGGCCTGGTCCTGGAGTCCGGGGATCGAGTCCCACGTCGGGCTCCCTGCATGGAGCCTGCTTCTCCCTCTGCCTGTGTCTCTGCTTCTCTCTCTCTCTCTCTGTCTCTCATAAATAAATAAAAATCTTTAAAAAAAATAATAATAACAATGTCTTTGTATCAAGGTAAAGCTGTCTCTGAGCCCCCAGCCGCTGCAGGCAGAGAATTCAGTGTCCCTCGTTAGTGAGACGCCGGCCCCACCTCTCTGTCAACAACATCATGGGAAGGTCACTGGAGACCTGCCCCCTGCTCCGGTTACTGCCGAGACCCCCGGTCCAAGGCCACACTGTCCCCAGGTGCCCAGGGCTCTGCAGCTTCCAAGCCACCCAGTGCCCAAGAAACCTGGTCCCCAGCACGTCACGCTGTCCACCCCAGGCCTGCCCACCGGGTCCACTGGGCCTCAGGGACTCCTCCCTCAAAGGGCTCACCTCTCCAAGAACTCAAGCCTCCAGAAAAAAAAAAAAAAAAAGTAGAATCAAAGGCCAGAGACACCTGGCGTGTGAAAGCACACGCTGCTCTCGGCCCGCAGGGCCAGCTGCCTGAAGCAGAGGCTCCCGCAGGAGCTCGCTGTGCACACGGGAGGTGGGGAGAGTGCAGGAAAACACAGCGGGAAGAGTGAATGACCCCACTTTCTCACACAGGTAGGCGACACGGCCCCACCTCCAAAGAGGTGGCTTCCAGGGGACACGCCACCTCCACCCCTGCAAGCCCTGCCCCTTCCCGGCTGGCAGAGAGCAGCGGCCCAGCCAGACCTGTGATATTTCAGGGGCTCAGGGGCTCCCTTGAGCTTTCCCAGACGCCTGCACTCTCGCTGTCCCCTAAGGGCAGACGTCCTGGAAGGATCTGCCACACGTGGGATCAGTTGACTTGGCACTGTGACCTCCTGCACATCAGAGGGACAGCAGACTCAGTTTGGGGGCAGCAGCCCTAGTCCGGGAAAGGAACTTGGAATTTATTTAGGATCTACTCTGCACCAGGTGGTCTCACAAACATCCTCCCTGTTCCTCACGACTGCACAAAATGAGCGCCGTCCCTCTCCCTGTTGGCGAGGAGGAAACGAAGATCCCACAGGGACAAGAGTCAAGGTCACAGAGCTTTAGTATGACGCAGCCGAGACTAGAAGACTCAACCGTTAATAATAATTCATTATGATGCACAGGAATAATAGTGATACCAGGACTTGTGTGGACATGACTGTTCCCATTTCACAGATGAGATCTGAGGCACAGCCATCAAATGGCCAACGAGGACGAGGAAGGCTGACCCTGACGCCTCCACTCTCTCCCCTCTTCACTTTTCTCTGCTGCGTACGTAAGGGGCACTGGGTTGGAAAGTCCCAGTGGTTCTGAGAATTAGTGATGGGGCCAGATTCCTGCAAATGCGTAGAGAAGCACCATCCAGGGGCCCTAGTGCCTTTGCACAGGATTTACAAGCTCTGATTGTTTTGAAAAAAAAAAAAAAAACTTTGGCTGAAATGAAAATTCAGATTTTTTTTTTTTAATCAATTAAAGTATTGCTTTTGGTAGCAGGAAAGAACACCTCTCCCATTCTCTCCACCGAGTCCCCACCTCAAATCAGTGGCCTGGAATTTTGCATTCTTTTAAAGAAAGCGAGAAATTTCTAGAGCTGACCCAAAGGTGGTGCTGAGCGACAAAGGCACACAGACTCAAAATGTGGGGAAGGGGGGCATTGGACAGGTGAGAAAGCTGAGGTCCGGATGACAGGAGCCACCTGCGCAGGGCCAGGCAGCTGGGCACACACCTGGGCACACACCTGAGCACACACCTGGGCGCTCACCTGGGCACAGGCGCATGCGCACACAGGCAGGGCCCCTGCACGCCCCGAGCATCCCCAGCAGCCCCCTGCAGGGCCCTACCGTGCCCTCCCGCACGTACACACGCCCGCCCCTTGAGCCCACCCTCACCCTCCCAGGGCCGCGGGCTGCTCACCTGTGGGTAAAGACTGCCCCCTGGTGGGCACGGCGGTCAGCACAGCGTGCAGGCTGGCACCCGAGCTCCTCCCAGGTCCTCCTTGCAGTCACCCCCAGGCTGCTGGGGAAGGGAGCGGGACCTCCACCAGCGTGGTCAGGGGTCTTAGGACCAGCGAGAGAATAAAGCCCAGACTCGCCGCTGCGGGTCAGCGCCCAGGAGGCCGACTCTGAGGTGGAGACCGGCAAGCAGGAAGTTTCTGGACGAGCAGGTAACAACACCTGTGCCGCAGAAGGGCGCGAGCGGGGCAGGGCTCTGGCGCAGGCACCCCAAGGCCTCCGCTCACCCCCCTTCCCCAGGGACACAGAAGTTGGGACAGCCCTTCATCCAGATTCATCAGATTCAGCAAGTAAAAATAGGGCATGCTCAGTTGAACTGAAATTTCAGATAAACGGTGAATAATTGCTGAATATAGTAAGTATGTCATGTGCAAAATAAAGAGGGTGTCTGGGCAAGAGGGGTGGGGGTTGCGTGCAGGTCACATTAGTGACCCAGAGAGAGGGGACAGATAAGGAGTATACCCAGGATACTGGGAGCCAAGTTTCTCACTTTGGGCGATGGGACCAGGGAATATGGAAAGGGAGAAGACGGGAGTAAAACCTAGGGAAGTAGATACGTTGGTGTGACCTCGGCTTTCAATATAAGGAGATGTGAGAATAGATACAGATATGGATGAGTATAGATGTGTGCGTGTTTGACTACGGATATAATGTCTGAGCATATGCCTGCGTACAGATGCACCCATATATAGTTTGAATATGGCTAAGTATTTCTGTATGGGAGAGGCTAGACTGACAGCTACATTTCCCAGGTTTCCATACAGGTAGAGTTTGAAATGTGATTTACGTTCCATCAGATGCACTCAAAGTTTTGAAAGCAGAGGTGGGGTTGTTAGTGCTGATGCTGCTTCCAGATGGTGCACACAGCACTGGAAGTGCTGGTTTTTCTGTGCCCAGCGCTAACAGATGCCCAGGTGTCCAGCGAAAAGCTTCAGGGGCGCTGAGATGGGGCTGGAGGCAGCCGTTCTGCTGCTGGTGAGTTCAGAGCAGCTCCGCATGGTTCTAGAGCCAGTGGCAGTGGTGGCTTCCCCGTCAAGACGGCTCCCTCCACATTAAAGGAGCAGGAATTGGCTAGTGTGGTTCTGGAGATGGTGGCTCCCTGACTGTGGAAGTCACAGAATCCTCAGGGATGGTCTCTAAAGCAGTTCCTGAAATTTTAACCTCGATTCTGTTTTTTCTCCTCCTCACAAATGTTGAGATTCATTGAGTAAATTCTTTCCCATTTAACCTATCTAGAGTGGCTTTTGTCCTGCACAGGAACCCTGACCATACAGTTGTGTTCATGTCAACCCTGGACATTGACTTTCAGCTTTAGAATCAGCCTATGAAGGAGAACCCAGAAGTGGACCCTCAACTCTATGGTCAACTAATCTTCAACAAAGCAGGAAAGCATATCCAATGGGGGAAAAGGACAATCTCTTCAACAAATGGTGTTGGGAAAATTGGACAGCCACATGTAGAAGAATAAAGCTGGACCATTTCCTTACACCACACACAAAAATAGACTCAAAATGGATGAAAGACCTAAATGTGAAACAAGAATCCATCAGAATCCTAGAGGAGAACACAGGCAGCCTCCTCTTTGACCTCAGCCACAGCAACTTCTGGCTAGCCACGTCTCCAAAGGCAAGGGGGGCAAAGGCAAAATGAGCTATTGGGACTTCATCAGGATAAAAATCTTTTGCACAACAAAGGAAATAGTCGACAAAACCAAAAGACAACCTATGGAATAGGAGAATATGTTTGCAAATGTATTATCAGATAAAGGGCTAGTATCCAAAGTCTACAAAGAACTTGTCAAACACAACACCCAAAGAACAATCCAGTCAAGAAATGGGCAGAAGACATGAACAGACATTTCTCCAAAGAAGACATACAAGTGGTCAACAGACACATGAAAAATGCTTGACATCACTCAGCATCAGGGAAATACAAATTAAAACCCCAATGAGATACCATATCTGACTGGTGAGTCAGAATGGCTAAAATTAACAAGTCAGGAAACAATAGATGGCGAGGATGCAGAGAAAGGGGAACCCTCTTACACCGTTGGTGGGAATGCAGGCTGGTGCAGAACAGTGTGGAGATTCCTTAAACAGTTAAAAATAGAGCTACCCTATGACCCAGCAATTACACCCAAAGATACAAATGCAGTGATCCGAAGGGGCACGGGCGCCCCAATGTCTATAGCAGCAATGTCCACAGTAGCCAAACTATGAAAAGAGCCTAGATGTCCATCGACAGATGAAGGGATAAAGAAGATGTGAGATAAATATATAAAATAAATTACTCAACCATCAAAAATGAAATCTTGCCATTTGCAACGACGTGGATGGAACTAGAGGGTATTAGGCTAAGTGAAATAAGTCGATCAGAGAAAGGCAATTATCATATTATCTCACTCATGTGGAATTTAAGAACAAAACAGAGGATCATAGAGGAAGGGAAGGAAAAATAAAATAAGACGAAATCAGAGAGGGAGACAAACCAAAAGAGACTTTTAACTCTAGGAAACAAATGGAGGGTCACTGGAGGGGAGTGGGGTGGGGGGACAGGGTAACTGGGGGATGGGCATTAAGGAGGCAGCTATGGAACGAGCACTGGGTGTTATATAAGACTGATGAATCACTGACCTCTACCACTGAAAGTAATAATACACCATATGTTAATTAATAGAATGTAAATAAAATAATTTTTTAAAAAATAAATAAATGAAAAACTATCAGTCTATGAAGAAATCAGTGAAGAAGAGAATAGAAAGACTACAAAGTTGGTGAGATACAAGGGACAAAGACTGCTACTTATTAACCAAAATTAACTGTTTTGTTTTCTTCTTCTTTCTGGGCAGCTAAGCACAATACATCTCCCAAATTCCCCTGCGATAAAATGTGTCCGTGGGGGGCAGCCCCGGTGGCGCAGCAGTTTGGCGCCGCCTGCAGCCCGGGGTGTAATCCTGGAGACCCGGGATCGAGTCCCGCGTCGGGCTCCCTGCGTGGAGCCTGCTTCTCCCTCTGCCTGCTTCTCCGCCTGCGTCTCTATGAATGAATAAATAAAATCTTTAAAAAATAAAATAAAAATAAAATAAAATGTGTCCGTGGGTCTGAGTTCCAGCCAAAGGGATGTGCATCTGTCTGGCCCACAGACATCGCCCGTGTCCTCTTGTCCTCTTGTCCATGCTCGTTACTCTTCCCTGCTGGCTGAGAAGCAGATCATTACCATGGAAACCCGCTGTTAGTCGACTGAATTCACGAAACTTCCATCAGCCTAAGTCAACCAATCAGCTGCCAACCTAGGCATCCCCCAGTGCCACTCTGTGAGCCGTAAGTAAACTGTCACTGCGTTCGAGACATATTTGTCTCAGCATCTAGTTTTACCCCAACAAACACAGCCAGTAAAAGCACACGTGAGAAAAGATAAATGTGAAAGGGGAAAAATTGGCGAAGGAAAATGGACCCAAATAGCCTCAACTTCCAACGTGAGGGAGTCAAGATACACTTTTAGAGCTTATGTAACAAGAAATAAAGAGGTGCCTTCTATAAAGGTCCAAAAGTAGGCAAAAGAGGGACTGCAGGTGATGATATTGGTGAGAGGTGGAAGGCCAAGGGAGCGGGGATCATAGGGGTTGGCTGTCAGCGTATCCCTGTGGAAAATAACTGGATAATCTCTAAAATTCTCATCAGGAAACAGGAACGTTTTACAGAAGAACAAACCACAAATAAAACTTTCAAACAGAGACATTGATTTCCACCTGGATAAGGCACCCGGGATGCGGAAGAGCGGCCAGGGCAGAAGAGTGGGCCACGAGCTTGGGCAGGGCCTCATGCTCATCCTTTCGCGTTCTGCGCTCCCTGCCACGAATCCTTGATGAATCTGCCTTTGAACCCGTGTTTCCTACGTGAAGCCCAGGGGCCAGTGGGGCGTGCCCATGAGCAGAGAGGAAGCTTGCCCCCTATGGTCTTTGCAGCCCAGACACACACAGCTGTTGGCAACACTGGAACGCAGCGGGACCGAAGGGGGTACAGGGCGAGCCTGTGGTATCTCCGGCCGGGTGAGCTGGGTGGGCACTGGCAGCCCTGGGAGGCCACACCCTCCACTGGAACCAGAACTTTCTTGCTCTGAAACCAGGCAAAAGGAAATAGTGTTCTAAGAAGCACACGCCACCAAGGAACCCGTCACCTACCTCCTCGTGAGCGCGAATCCCCTGTATCCGCCAACCGCCCAGGCTGAACGTGATGCTGCAGAAGGAGAGAGAGGTGAGCCCTTCGACAGCGCCCTTCATTCCTGTTACTGTGGCTTCTATCTCGAGCCTTCCCGTTGGGTGTTTCCCGTCGCTTCCACCTCACTTCTGACACTTCCCATCTGCTCATCCATGCAATAAGTTGGGTGAACGTCAAAATCATACGGCTAAGCAAAAGTAGCCAAACTCAAAAGGCCACACTCACCTTACGATTCCGTTTACAGAGCAATTCTGGAAGAGACAAAACTAGAAAGATGGAAAATAGGGTAGCCCGGGTGGCTCAGCGGTGTAGCCCAGGGCCTGATCCTGAAGACCCAGGGAACGAGTCCCACGTCGGGCTCCCTACATGGAGCCTACTTCTCCCTCTGCCTGTGTCTCTGCCTCTCTCTCTCCCTGTGTCTCTCATGAATAAATAAATAAAATATTTAAAGAAAAAATAAAAATAAAAATTTAAAAATAAGATGGAAAATAGATCTATGCTTGCCAGGTCCTGGGGTTAACGTAAGGGATCGACCATAAAGAGAAGCAGGGACCTTGGCGGGGGTGGGTAGGGTGGCAGTGGAAATTCTATGTAACATTATTACAGAAACATATAGGTTAGTGAAAATTCATAGATCTGCAGGCCTACAATAGTGAATTTTGCTATATATAAGTTACATATCAATAAACCTTATTTTTTAATAAACACAATGAAATTCCTGCCAGTACGCATACTCCAGAAAAACTGACATTCAACAAAGTGTCCGTATGAACTGCTGATGAAGATGGAGACCAATGGGAACCCTCTGGCACTATGGGTAGGGCTGTAGATCCCTACACGAACTTTGGAAAATTATGTGATGAACACACACATACCCCACGACCCTGCCGTTCTATTACCAGGTTTATGCCCCAAAGGAGATTTGTAAGAATGAACCCCAAGAGACAAGCACAAAAATGCTCATGGAGCTTTATTTATGGTAGCCAGAGGTGGGAACACCACCACATGATTGATAATTTATTGAGCTCTGCTTTTGTATACGTTTGTGTTTTGTGCATGTTTCTGGATGTATTTTGTGGTTTTCTGTACTTAATAAAAACCTACTCCATAGCAAGGCGTGCAAAGCCTTCCGTGCCTGACCCCCCACCTCCACAGCCTAATCTCCCTGTTGACGCACAATCCCTGCCTCAGACACACTCGTGCACCATGCGCTCATGCCCCGTACAGGTGCACGACGGCCTCTCTGCTGCCATGAGTTCGCACACTCTGTTCCCACTGCCCCATAGTCTTCCCCATGTCTGACTTTGACACCCCTCACCTGCATGAAAACCACCAACTTATATTTCAAGCCCAAGTCAGATATGACCTCCTTCCGGGAGCCTTCCTTGAACTCCCGCTTCACACAACCTCCCCCCACAAGGCTGAATCGGGCACCTGTACTGTAACTTCTCGTAACACCCTATGCCTTAGGACCAGGCTTCTCACTTGGGACATTTGGGTTGAATAAATTTTGCTCCGAAGGTCTGTCTTGAGTATTTTAGGATTTTTTGTTTTAGCATCCCTGGCCTCTACCCACTAGCCACCAGGAGGACTCCACCCTTAGCTGTGACAATGGTCACCCAGGCAGGCAAAACCACCACTGGTTGAGAACCAGTGCTCTAGGGCTTTAGAGAAACGATAAATAATGCCCTTTTTCCATACCTGAGTTCAGAAACAGTTGACTGACCCAAAGTCGAGAAGATGATCAAAACGTTACCGGAGGAGCAGACTGGAGAAGGTGACTTTGGAGCAGTGGCCACACTAACTTGCTCCCATGGCTCTCAGAGTTAGACCCTCCCATAGCAGAGATGAGCGGCACCAAACAACCGCGGGGCCCCTGCCCAGGACAGGCCTCCAGCCACATGGGAGAGGAGACTGGAATGCAAATGTTCTAGAAGCCTGCTGACTCTGAGGGGCAGAGAGAGGTAGAAGGAGCTCCATTTCTCCTCCCGAGCTCCCCAACCCGACGAATCCCTCCTCCTGACAAAAAAGATAGAGGGGTATGGAGAGAGGCCAGGGAGGGTATTCCTCAGAAACCCCTCGGTAGGAGAAGTGGCTGTGCCCCTAACACAATGTCCCTCCATCCTGGACAGGCTGCGTGATGGTCAGCTGCTCCCCCGCCTGGGTCCTGCGGGGACGGTGGAGGGCAGGGTCCGGGTCCTGTTCAGCTCCGGGTCCTTGGTGCCCAGCCCAGGGCCCGGCTCATGCAGCAGCTCAGTGCAGTCCTTGTCACCCCTGCTCCTGGAATGTGCCTGGGCCCTCAGAGCCCCGGGGTTCCTGCGGAGAAGACCACTCACGGCAGCCGCCACCCTCTCTAGGAGGGAGCCCCATGCCTACCTAGGAGGAGCAAGTGCGACAACCTCTGGCTGCCTGGGACGGTCCTAGGACTCCATCCCTCTGCTCATCCGGCCTTGGCTTCGTAGTCCCACTGCCATGGCCACAAGGAGGCGACATCCTCCTTCCCAAGGCCTCTACAGCCTCCTTTCCTAAAACCACTGCAGCCCCAGCCTGGGGAGGAAGGCCCCACTTGACCCCCGGCTTCTCCCCACCACGACCCCCCTTTCCTGTGCGCTCACAGCCGGCCACGCCCTGGATCCTCCCCTAGAAGCGCCCACAGACGACATCTGGCCTTCTCAGCCTCCTGGTGATGGTCCTAGAACTCTCAGTCACCGAATCTTTGCACCAGCCGGGCTCTTCCTTCCAGGCCAAGGGACGTATGGAGAGCCCCTGCCCCTCTCTGAGCTGTCGGCCTATCAAGGGCACAGGGAGATGAGCAGGTCACCAGGTCTCATGAGCCCCGAGGCTCCTCCCCCTGCTGCCTTCCTCCCTCCTTCCCGTCTTGCTCTTCCCTGGTCTCACAAGGACATGCCTGCCTTCTCAGGACTCTGCCCCCCGCAGGCTCCTGCCCCCACGCCCTCTATACTTTCCCCCATGAGCCTTTGGAAGCAGACAGCTGTGAGTTCAAATCCTTCGCCGGGCTCCTAATGGAACTGTCAGGTCTCGGGCCTTGGTCTGTTCATCTGTGAAATGGGGCTGATAATGACCACCTTCCTGAGTCCACCGTAAACGGGATCCTGTGCATGTCACCCATAGTGGGCAGTCCCTAAACGTCACTTCCCTCCCAGCGTGCCACACCAAGCTGGACACCCTACATAAGGACTGCTAATATTTATGTGACGTTATCATTGCTGCCCTGTGTCACAGACCAGGAAACTGAGGCACAGAGAGGTCAAACAACTGGCCTGGAGTCGGGAGCTAGGAAGACTCCCCCTCCCCCACTACGCACTTTGCTCTCACGATTCTCATCTCTGTCACTTGGGGTATCCGAACTTCAGTGCTGCCTCTTCAGGGGGGCGCCCACCATCACTCCTTTTTGGGGTGGGAAAGAGGCCTACTCACTTACTCATTTTTATCTTTTGTCAGATTCAGTTTCTCTCTCATAAAGACCGGGGGCAGTTTGGTGAGCTTGGTGGCCTGGGAGCCCTCAAGAGGAACGTGGATGCCCAGGCTCCATCTCCAGGGGGGTCACTGACTTTGCAGAGGAGGGAAGTGAGTGACCAAGTCCAGGGAATGGGGATGCTTGCCTCCTGGTTCCTGGACCTGCCCACTGCCCCTCCCACGCCCCCTCCTGGGCCCTGAGAGTGGGAAGCGACTGTTTCCCCCACTCCGTAGGGGCCGGACCCCCGCAGAAACGTGCTCCCGTCCGTCAAAGGCAGAGACACAAGGGAGCAGAACACAATCTACAGAGTGTCGGGTGAGTGGAAGGGCGCCTCGGAGACACTCGCCTGCCCCGCAGCCAGAGGAGGGAGAGGAGCAGGCGGGCTCACTGGCCTCGTGGACGCAGGGGTCAGAACACGGGGCTAGGTCACGCAGGGCTGTGAGAAGGCACCAGAGACAGGGTCGGGCCCAGAGGCACGTGTTAGAGAAGAGGGCGCGGAGGTTGAGGAGGAGCACTCCCTTGGCCAGCCCCCAGTGTACCCAAGTGTCTTGGCTGCTAGTCCAGGGCCCCTCCACGGAGCCTCACCCTGCGGCCACGGTCTCAGTGGCTCCGGCCCCCACTGGCCACCTGCAGGGTCTCCTGCCCGGCCCCCAAGCAGGTCACCCAGGAGCTCTGGACCAGCTCCACTTCTCCAGGAAAGGATGGAACCAGGGCCTCCAGGTCTCTCTCCCGCCTCTCCGCTGGAGCTTTTAAAGACCCGCCTGCCTCTAAGCGCCCAGCTGCCCTCCGCTTCCAGCTCAGCCCTCCGCCCTCTGCCCGGGGCCCGCAGTCCCCTGTCGGCCACTGGAGGGAGCCCCCGGCCCGGGGCTGCGCTGGGAAGCCCGATTGGTCGCTCCCAAGACCGCAGCCTGCCGGGTCTGGACTCCCAAAGCCCTCCCGCGGCCCCCCACCGACCCCCCCCAGCGCCCCCAACCTAGACCCCACCTGTCCCCTGAGGGCCCGGGCCCATGCACCCCGAAGGACCACAGCCAGGAGCTGCAGCCGGTCTACGGTGACCCCACTGGCCGGGGATGGGGAAGGCGGCCTGAGGGACAAAGCAATGAGATGGGAAGCGAGGGGACAGGAGCCGGGAAGGAAGAGGGAAGGAGCAGCAAGGATGGGGAAGGGGAGGCGGGGAAAGAGCAAGAAAGGCCGGTCGGTTGGAAGGGCCTGGGGATGGGGGCAGAAGAGGTGGGGGACGACTTGAGCAGAGCCGGCTTCCCTGGGTGTCCTCCCCGTCGGGCTGGGCTGCCCTGCAGCGCGGGCCCGGCCTCCTCAAGGCCCCCCGGGGCTTGGGTTATCAGCGGCAGGAGCAGGAAGTCCAGCCGAGGAAGGGCGGGAGGGGCTGTAAGGGAACCCGGGCGCGCACAAAGGCGCCGGCTCTCACCTGATTTCCACCTCCCTTATCTGCCCACTTGGGATGGAGTCGGCCGTTCTGGTTATCTGAAGGAGCCGCATTCAGAGAAGCCTTCTCCCTCCCCGCGGACACCTGCCCACACTGGCGCAGGAAAGAGCCAGGTGCGGTATCAGACAGCTCCCCTGCAGGCCACCCCCAGGGGGCTTCGGATTTCCAGGACAAGTCACCTCCCTTCCCCGGGGGCTTAAGCAGGTGGATCCCAGGCCAGCCTGAAGGCAGGCTGACCGCGTGAAGCAGAGCAGCGCGCCGGGGAAAGAAGGGAACCGCAGCGGGCTGAAGGCAGGGTTCTTTTTTTCTTAAGATTTTATTTATTTATTCATTAGAGACACAGAGAGAGAGAGAGAGAGGCAGAGACACAGGCAGAGGGAGAAGCAGGCTCCATGCAGGGAGCCCGATGTGGGACTCTATCCTGGGAATCCAGGATCACGCCCTGGGCTGAAGGCGGCGCTAAACCGCTGGGCCCCCGGGGCTGCCCTGAAGTCAGGGTTCTTGGAGGAGCTGTGCACACCTGCTGGCCGCCCCCCACCTCCTGTTCACCCATGGAGTCACCGATTCTAGAAGTACCGTGGGCCTCTCAGAGCCAGACGTCTGCTAAGCCCCTTCCTCAGCCCCGGGCCCCCACACCCTGCTGTCCTTCCCCCAGGGGAAGCAGGGATGACCACCTCCTCATGGTCAGCTTCAGTGACCTTGGGCAGGATCCTAAGCTGGGGGGCAGGGGTCTGGACGGTCGATCGGCCAATTCCTCCTCCGAACTCTCACCTCCTCTGCTTGCCAAGACCTGAGCGCTTCCTCCCAGGCTGAGACCTCCCGTCTCCTCACGGGACCCTCCTCCTCCACCTCGTCCCTACACACCATGCGCCCCGGTCCCATTCATGACCCTCCTCTGCCTCCCCTCCCTTTAGATGGGGATGAATCTCAACCCCCACACGCATGCCAAACCCTTCTGTGGTTCAACTCATTTTCTCCATCACCCCGCCGCCTCGACTGCCGCAGTGGGGCACTCCTGAGCCTTAGGGAGTACCGGGGTGTCATCCAGGCTGCGTGGCCCTGGGTAGGCCGCTCTTTGCAGTCTCTGGGCCTCAGTGCAGCCCCGGGTCCTTGTCCTCGGGACTGAGCCACGCACCATCCTTCTCCCGTGTCTTGTTCATGCAGCCACACACCCTCGGGGCCCACCTTGAGTCAGACACTGGCCCCTGGACTGAAGTGGTCAAAGAGGCCCCACCTTGAGTCGGAGCCTGGCCCCGGAGCCACAGCGGTCAGGGCACCCCCAATGCACCGACACGGCTGTGGGGGCTCAGCCCTGCACATCAGGCCCTTCCCACAAGAGAGGGAGAGCCCTGGGCTGTGCAGCCGCTCCACGTGGTGCCACGGACTCCAGGATCTTCTCCCCTTGCTGTGAGGGGCCAAGCAGGTGCCACACCTGCTTCCCTCAGCACGTCCACCTCCAAACTCCTCACCTTCTGCTCAGACCAATACCTCTCGACTCAGTGCGCTGTCACCATGCCCAGTCCTCGTCACCCGGCCTTCACGGCCCCTGTGTGGGATCAGCGGTGAAGCTTTCCCACATCTGTGTCTTTTTTTTAAAAAAGATTTTATTTATTTACTCATGAGGGACAGAGAGAGAAGCAGAGGCACAGGCAGAGGGAGAAGCAGGCTCCATGCAAGGAGCCCGACGTGGGACTCGATCCTGGCTCTCCAGGATCATGCCCTGGGCCGAAAGCAGGCACTAAACCGCTGAGCCACCCGGGCTCATAAATAAATTTTGTTTAAAAAGTAACAGTTGCCAGCACCTAGTTGAGGCCATGGGACAGTTTGGGCCCTTGTAATCCAAGTAGAAACATCGTAGGCAATGTAAGCAGCACGTTGTGTCCTTAAAGAGGAGGGCACGATCTTTCCTTCCCCTTTCTCTGCTTTCCACCACCTGGAATGCAGCTGCAATGGCAGGAGCCGGATCAACCTTCGCGGCCACATACTGAGGATGGCTGAGTGACAAAACTGAGTTCCTAACCCACTCCATAAGTAGAGCCCTGGTCTGAGCTGGAGCCTTTACTTGAGAAAGAGACACCTATCGCGGGGAAGTGTTTGGTAATTTGGAATCTGCTACAGAAGCCGAGTCAACATCCTAAATGATGCAGAGCTAGGGGATCCGAAGTCCATTTCTGTAGCTTTTCGACCTATGCAATCTCAGGCCAACTGCTGAATCTCCCAGGCACCCGGGTGGCTCAGTGGTTGAGCATCTGCCTTCCGCTCAAGATGTGATCCAGGGATTCCGGGTTCGAGTCCCACATCGGGCTCCCCGTGGGGAGCCTGCTTCTCCCTCTGCCTGAGTCTCTGCCTCTCTCTCTGTGTGTGTGTGTCTCTCATGAATAAATAAATAAAATATTTTTTAAAAAAATACTGAATCTTCCCAGCTTTCATTTCCTCAGCTGTATTACCTATTTTGGGGGTTTTATAAGTAAACGAGGTAATATCTAACCCAGCGTCTAGCACATAGCATAACACATTTCAACAGATGTTGAAACAGCCCCAGTCTTTACAAAATGCCATTCTGTTCCCACCACTTCCTTGATTGAGATTTTTCAAAAAACATCCACCGCTCCTACGACAAACACCAAACCCTTCCCGTGACCAAAGGCGCCCTGCCAAACACCCACTCTCCCTACTCCAACCTCCTGACCCCACCCCCCCCAGCCCTTATCAGCTTCCTCTGGCGACCTTGCACTTAATTAACTCCTTCTATGAACCTCGATCAAGGGCCCCCCACAGGCTGGGCATTGTACTGGGGCTTCAGGTACAGACCTGGGTCCTTGCCCTGAAGGATGTAATGGTCTCGGGGGTGGTGGGGAATCAAATAAGTAGATCATAAACATAGCTGACATTTGTTGAGCACTTACTATTTGCCAACTGCTGCCCCAAAACGTTTGTACAGATAGAGACTCTCAGTTGCTACAACCCCCCGAGTTAGATACCACCGTTAGCACCCCACACTGACAGAGGTGGAAACAGAAGCACAGGGAGGTCAAACAGCGTGCGCAGGGTCATACGGCTAACAGGGGTGGAGCAGCACTTGAACCCCGACCCCACATGTGCATTAGCCAGTTTTCTCTCTGGCCTGCAATTGACTGTGAAACTAACGCTGTAAAACACGCGGCCCGGGGGGGCCACGAGGCTGGAGCATGCCGTGCCCCTCCTGCCCCTGACCTTGGCACGTGCTCGTCCCTCTGCCTGAAAGACCCTTTCTCTCCTTTTCACCTGGTCAACTCCTGTCCACTCTGCGGACCCTAACATTTGGAAAGAGACACTTCCCAGAGGACACCTTCCCTGCTCTCCCCAGACCATCGGGATCCATTTACAAACTCTTGGGGCCTGAGGTACCTGTTCTCCGGGGTGCCTGTCATATCGTAATTACACATTAGCTGCTCCTTTATGCTTCCCCCACTCCCCCTTCCCTGCTGTCGTTAGACCCGGAATGCTGCAAGAGAGACACACGCCCCAGTGCTGCTTAGTGCCTGATACCATGCCTGCACCTAGTGGGTGCCCAGTACGTCGCAGGTGACTTTACTGACTAATTGACTTGCCCCAAGGGAACCCCGAGGTCTCCACCGGCTCTAGAGCCCCACATCTGCTGCTAATATGCAGCACTTGGCAAATAGTAAATGCTCAATACATGTCAGTGATGTTAATTATCTACGTATTTTATCCACCCCCACCCCTTCACTAGAGTATTATGTCCTTAAGAGTTTTATTTTGTGGGATCCCTGGGTGGCACAGTGGTTTAGCGCCTGCCTTTGGCCCAGGGCGCGATCCTGGAGACCCGGGATCGAATCCCACGTCAGGCTCCCGGTGCATGGAGCCTGCTTCTCCCTCTGCCTGTGTCTCTGCCTCTCTCTCTCTCTGTGACTATCATAAATAAATTTAAAAAAAAAAAAAGAGTTTTATTTTGTTTCTTTTTTTTTTTTCTTTTCCTTAAGAGTTTTAAAGTCTCGTTGTTTTCTCCATCTCTCCCTGGTGGTCTCCTGCCCTCCTCAAGGACTCCTGGCCCACACAGCCTCTCTTCTTGACGTCCCCCGCCAGCCCGAGTCCCCTGAGGAATCAGGGGCCATGGTTTTCCAGCTCAGATTCTGCTCCTGCAGGATTTGGGGCCGAGGGGAGGTAAGGAGCCTGTGACCTTCTGTGCGCCCCCTGGTTTCCCAGGAACCAACCCACAAGTCGGGGAATGGGCAGGGGCTGAGAGGAGGGGTCCAGAACCCAGACATCCTGTCTCGATGGCCAGAGATGATCTTTAAAGCCCACAAGAGCTGGAGCCGTGGAGGCGGCTGGACCACCCCCACCCCAAGCGTGTGGTCTGGAGTCGGGAGCCGGCTAGATCAATATCGTTAGGGAGGCTTGCAGCTACAAGTCCTTTCTGCTGCCAAGTCCCCCCAGAGGCCAGAGCAAATGGTAGGGAGGGGACGAGAGGCACAAGAAGAGGCACGAGGAATGGGGGTGCACATTGCTGAAGGCCCCAGAGCCCAGGAGTACACGGCGGTCCCTCTGCACACCCTGCCTCTGGGGTCGGAGCTCTCCCATTTTACAGACGAGGAAACTAGGGCCCTCAGAAAGGAGAAAGCTCTCCTGAGGCCCTAGCAAAGCCAGAGCCAGAGCCAGCCACGCCTGGGGGGAGGCCAGGGGTCCCAAGGCAGGTCACACCTGACGAGGCTCCTCTCTGGGCCCACGGCCTGGCCTCGTCCGGCTCCGGCTGGAAGAGGGGCCCTTCCGAGGCTGTGCCTGCGGCCACAGGATGGAGACAGTCCTCACTGCAGCACCCGCAGGGGCTCACTGGTCCCAGAGCGCACCTTCCAGGAGCTGCTCTCTGCTCTGGGCTCCCCAGGGTGCTCACCGATGACAGTGCGGAGCCCAGGGCTGTGAGCACGGGAGGCCACAGGACGCGGCTCAGCCAGCACCTCAGCCTCCCCACGCCTCCGCGGCTCCAAGCTGAGCTGCCCCAGACGTGGGGCTCCCGACTCCCACTGCCCACGTCCTGCGTCCCTGTGCGCCGGGGCCCTGACCTGCAGGACGCGGGGGGCGCTCTCCGTCTCCTCTGACTGTGCCGCTCTGCTGGTCAGTAGAGCCAGGGCTCCGCTGGCCGTGGGAGCAGCCCTGCCCCACTGCTGACTCAGTCTCCCCGCCAGAACGTGGGCGGCAGGCAGGTAGCAGGGCCTACACGGCGACACAGCGCAGCCCAACGGGCTAGGGCCGTGTGCCCGCGCGCAGGTGCATCTGGTCCCACACCTGCTGTCCATTGTTTAGAAGCGGCCGTATCCTTTCCAAACTCGGAATTGCTTAGAAACTGCCGAGACGACCGATTAGTCATCTTCTCCCATGAATGAGGAAAATCCAAGCCTTTGGCAGAATTTAATGCCCACGAGGAGACAGAGCCGCCGGAGCTGGATCTCCCAGGCCTGACCCTTCCGCCCACATGTAGAGGGCCTGGGCCTGGCTCCCAAGGGACAGAAAGCTTCTCCTTCCCCAAGGAGCTCTGCCTCCGGCCGGTTGGGGCCCACACCCCCCCTAGATGCAGGAGGAGGGACATTTGGGCTCAGCTTCTGAGGGGAGGGAGGGCCCCAGGGACACCCCAAGCCCATCCAGAGGGGACTTCCTCCTCCCCAGTGCCTACACGTCTGTGGGAGGGCACATACACCTGCCACACAGGATCCCATCTGCACAACAGTCCTCCCGGTGGTTGTGGCCATGGGCTATCCACAGAGTCCCCGGGGGAGAGGTGACTAATTCCAGAGAGATTCGCTCAGAACCTCAGGGTGGGACCGGCCCAAGCTTCGGTACTTTTCAGCCAACTTTGAGGCCAAGTGAGAGACAACTCGTCTTCGGTCCCCAACCCCATCCCTCTGCCCCTCCCGCCCTCCTACCGATGTCCCTGCCTCTTCCAAGGGTGGATGCTGCCCACACTCCAAATGCCTGAAACAGCCGGAGGCCCTTGTGCCAGGGCTAGGCCTGGCCCCCACCCAGCTCTCCCCAGCCCAGGGCTGCCCCCTCGGGGATCCCGCCAGCAGGGGGGCTGCAAGGGGAAGCCGTGGACTACCTGGGTCCAGGGGAGGCCCAGATGAGCGCAGTAACCGTATCAATCGTCCAGGTGGTGCCCAGGCGAGCCCTGCACAGTGTATATCGGGCCCTGGGTTTGAGTCCCAGCCGGGTGACACTGGGTCAGGCTGCTTGGACACCTGTGCTCATGCGGGTGTCCTGGGGGGTCTGTGGGCAGGTCTGGGGTGATGCCTTTCCAATAAGCTCCCGGTTGATGCTGGTGCACAAGTGCAAGGGGCCGCACCGGCACAAGAGGTGAAGAGAGTCTTCAGGATAAGGTGCGTCTGGAGGACTGACGTCCCGACCCCGTAGCCCTCCTGCTGCAGCCCGTTCACCACCCCCCTCCTCCTCGGGGCACACGGGGACACAGCTGGGCCCGCACACTTGCCTCCCTCAAAGCCAAGCTGGATGAGCCCAGCCTGCAGGCCCCAGCCTGTCACTCTCGTCCCCCGCCCCAGGCCCTGCCGAGGTAGCCATGTCACTCCACAGCTGAGTGGCATCAGAGGGTGCCCTCCTGCTCACACACCTGGAGCCCTGGTCCCCTCTGTGGGATGCCAGCCAGACTACCTAGCCCACTAGCTCCCTCCGTCTGCCCAATGCCATCAGTTTGGTCTCCTTTCCGCCCCTCACTCGTCAGTCTTTCCCTCACAGACAAAACCCTAAGAGCCAAGGAGGAGGTGTGAGCTAAGAAAGGCATAGGCTTTTAGGGTTCACAGGCCGCTCTGACAACAACCAGGCTTGTGGTGATTCTGAGCAATCTCCCAACGTCTTTGAAGCTCACTTTCTTTCTCCGTAAACTGAGGACCAGAAGAGCCCTCATCCCACTGGGTGCACGTGCGTGAGAAAACACACATACGTGCTCAGCACCGTCTCTGGCACTTGGCGGGATTGCTAAATGCAGCTGTCACCAGGAGGGCAAGTACCAGTTCTGCCGGTTAGAAGCTCTGGGACCGCTTACAGACTCGGTTTCCTTCTTTGTCACTTGAATGTCCTGACACCAACCTCCCGCATGTGTTAGAAAATTCAGTGGTGACAATGCCCAGCCCACGGCAGGTGTGCAGGACCTGCTGTCCCTGTGGCCCAGAAAGCCCCAGAGGCAGTCACAAGAGGCAGGTCTGCACAGACTAGTTGGTTCCGAGTTGGTCATATGACCCAGGCAGGGTCTATCCAAGCCTAAGAGCACTTGTCCCAGTATTTAATAGTTGCTTAAAATACTAGGAGAAAATGAGAAGTCTGTACGGGGGCTTCCCGTGCCAGTGGGATGCAAACTGGGAGCACCAAGCAGCCAAACGCCGGAGCAGGTGGTGGTGCCACCCGGGGGGACAGAGCCTGCCTGAAAACTAGGCCAGCCCAGAACCAAGTGATGGAAACAAACTCATGATTCCAGCGTTTGAGCTGCTGGATCCAGCTGGACCTGCCTCACCTCTTGTTCACATTGGGTGGGCCAACACAGTTCTTTTTTCTTTTCTTTTCTCTTTTTTTTTTTTCTTCCTTAAATCAGTTTGAGTTTCTCTCCTAGCTCAGAGTCCAGACGAAAAACTCACGGCAATCAGAATCATGAGGCCCGGACGGTGGGGAAGCCGCTCGGAGGGTTACAGGTGAGCTGTGTGCGAGAGACGCCCCGAAGCCCACCACACACCCGGAGCCTGGGCGGCGAGGCTCGCCCGGACACCCAGCAGACCCCTTCCCAAATAACACGGCAAGATACAGGCACAGGGTTTTCTTTCGCTTTATCATTTATAAAGCCATACAATGGGTTGCAAAGAAACAAAGCAGCTGTACAGGATGGGCCAGCGTCGGTGTACAATACATTCATATCCAGGGGAAGTAGCGCAGGTCAGGGTTTATACAAGGTGGCAGAGTTATAGGCACGACGATACAAAATAGAAAGGATATTTCCATCTATATAAATACACAGCCAGGGGATGGGGAGGATGCCGGGTTACTCTGTTTCTCCTGCAGAGGAGGCGGGCAGGTGTGGCAAGGTATTTATTTCTTACATTTGCTATGAACGGCTTGTCGGAGGGAGGGGAGAAAACGGGGAAACGCGGCATGCACACAGGTGTGCTCACTCTCGCACGCAAACCAAACACGGACACAAAGGAGAGTCTCAAACCGTTTAACACTGATTAGAAACCAAACCGGGGACACCCGTCCGCGATCACCTCGCTGCTGGCAAGGGCCCAGGTGTGGGACACACGCGGAAGTCCTCCAACGGCTTGGACCCCCGAGGACGGAGGAGTCAGGAAGGAGCAGATACGCCCGAGCCCCAGGCCCCCAGCCGGCGGAGCCAGTCCTCACCATCCACAATACCGAGATTCCGCCGGTCGGGGGCCCTCCCGAATTCTTTCACTGCTGGGTGGTGTTGAACTGGACATCCCACCGCCCACCTACTACCTTTGACCCTAACCCCACGTTTCCCAAAGAGATCGGCAAAATATACACACATAGACACCCGCACTCGCACGCACACGCACGCCTACGCGTACATCCTGTGTCACGCCAGCCAGGAGCTCCAGTCTCAGGGGCCTGGGGCCTGGACTTGGGTGAAGAGTGACTCTGGGACTCTGCCCCCAACCTCTCCAAGGACCCTGAGATGCAGGGGCGGGAGGCAGCCCATGGACAGGGCACCGACCCACTTGACCTCCCCAGGGCTGGTAGTTGAGAAATGCCAAAGAAGGGGGGAGGACCCGGGAGGCAGAGCAGGTGGGCAAACGTCCAGGACATAGATGGTCCACTTCCAGAAGCCTCCACGCACCCCACATGGCAGGAGGAGCCTGCCCGACCTCGGCTCGGGCCCATCAGAGTACCCTACCTCCCCGTCCCGAGAGCCCCTTTGTAAGGATCACACTTGTGGGTTGGTTGCTGCCTCCTATGGCCACCAGGTTGCTTGGCCACCACCCCTTTCCTACTAGTCTCTGATACATGGGGACTCCTCAAAACCCAAGGGAGAAGGAGTCCACGAGTTCTCAGACCTACTGGGGAGAGACTCCAATGAAGATGGGAGTCAAAAGGCCCATCCCCAACCTAGGACACCATGTTCGTGGCCCTCAAACACCTGGCTAGACACGGGGACCAGGAAGCCAAGACGGCAGGGCAGGGGCGACCCAGGCTCCCCTGGAGGTTGACCAGATGCTCCCTTCCTTCCTATTTCCCCTCTGGGGTCACCTCTCCATTGTTCCCAGGCCTGCCCTCACCTCCTGTTCCACCTGTGCCTCTCTGGGCTCTCCCTGAATCGGACAGATGTCATTTCCCTGCCCCTTCCCTCCAGACACCACACAGGCCAGCCTCCAGGAGGCCCGGGCCAGCCTCCGACGCTGGCTGGAACGCGGGAGCCAGGGCCTGAGCCTGCCTGGCGTCTGCACCCCACTCGGCAAGCTTCCCCTGCCCCTCCCGGTCCTCCTTGCCAACCTCCCCCAGACCCTTGCCCTGCCAGCCTGTTTTCAAGACCAGACAGCTCTCCTGGCTGACAGACAGATTCCACAGTAACAGCAAAACGGGGTGAGGGAGAGGGAGGAGAGAGAAGGCTAGACATTTACACAATAATAACAATAATGATTAAAAGTGCTTTCTCTTAAAGGAAATCTTTGGCAAGAATATACTGCAGTGCTGTGTGTGTGTGCGCGCGTGCGCGCAGGGGTGCAGAGACCTAACCTGTGAGGCGTGGGGAGCCAGTGTCCTCCCAACCTGTGTCTGACCCCAAGGAAGGGCCACTTGGAGACTGGGGTACCCTTCCCCATGATTCTTCCAGAAACCTGCTCCATCCAGAGGGATGCCAGGGAGGGAGCTGATCAGCTTCCCAGGATGCCCCCAGTCCTTCCCAGGGTCACACTGGCTCAGGCCTGAGTGGGGTGGGCCAGCCCTGACTCGGGGGTGGGGGCTGCCGGTGGGCGGTGGGAAAGCGCGTGTAAAGGCCCAGGGGCTGGGGGCCCTGGGGCCGGGGGGCCGAAGAGTCCGCCGCTCCGCCTGGCCCCAAGTGAGGAGAGGACGCGCAGACCAGGAGGGGCGAGTCCCAGGGCCACGTCCAGTGGGAGACTGAAGGTATTTACAGTCGGCAGGAAATATCTCCCATCTGGGAAGAGAGTCGGGGTAGGTAGGGAATGGGGGCCAGGGTAGATCTGGGGATCTGGCTTGAATGCCTCAGAAGGAAGAGCACTTTGGAGGACCCTCCATCACCGAGTAGAAGGTTGCCATCTCTAGGAAGCGGGGATCCTGTTCCCCACCCTCAGACACTCTCCTTTCCAGCTCCCTGAAACACAGCGTCCGCACAGATACAGCCTCTTGGAGGAGAAAGAAACACAAAAGACACACAAATCACCCACATCCGCTACACACACCCTTGTGCCCCGCAGGCTCCCCTGCTTGCTCGGGCCTGCAGTGCAGGGTGGGGGCGGGGGAGGCTCCCCGTATCTCCGGGAGCCGGCTGCCGCGCCCCCAGCTTGCCAGAAAATAGGGAAGCCAAGGGAACAGCACCCATGCAGCCCTCCACACCGAGCCCCGGGCAGCGTCTAGGACGGCAGACCCTGCGCGCTCCAAGGATAAAGGCCCCCCCACGTTTCAGACTTCACTTATACACAAAAAAAGGGATGGGAATTGGTTTATCCCCGGGGAGGCAATAAAGCAATATAGGAAAACAATAAATACTTCTTGTCAATTTACCTATTCTTTTTTTTTAACCTTTTCTTATATTTTATTAGCTTACAGATTCTGTATGTCTCACATATATATTATATATATTTATATATCAGTACAATGCCTCTCTCTGGGGGATCCCATAGGCTTAAGAAGCCGCCCAAGACTGGAGTCCTGGTGAATTCTCCATTCCGGCTTAGAGTCCTTGGGTGGCGGCCTGGGCCTTTCCCAACTGCCCACATGGACTCTCGGCCCTCCGACCTAAATGCATGCCTTTCTCCTCCATGGGCAGCTAGGCTCCGACAGGGAAACCAAGGCAGGAGGGGGACCAGCATGGCTTTGGCATTGTAGGTAGGCCACGTGGGAGGCACAGGTAGCAGCCCCAGGAGCTCTGCTAAGGACATCTTGGGCCGCCCGGTCCATGTCAGAGCCCGAAATGCTCACTCAGGGGAGCACGAGGCCTTTGGGGAGTCTCCCCCGGGGCTCACTGGGCAGGGCTTTTACAAGCAGGCTCCCCAGGGCACGCTCCAACACGGGGACCCCAAGGGACAGAGCAGGGCAGGGCAAGGCAGCAAGGCCCAATCCCCCCCACACCTGGAAGGGCACCAAGCAGATAGGCAGATGTGAGGAAAGGCTGAGCTGGGCCGCGAAACCCAGGAACGGGCAGAGGTCCGGCCGGGAGCTGGCGGGGCGACCTGCCCCTACTGCCGCAGGGCCACACGCCTGGGGAAGACCCGCAGAGCTCAAGAGCCGCCCCTCCTGAGGGATCTCTCCCCCGTGGCTATGCACACGCATGTCTGCACCTCCCGACACCAAAGCTCCAGGCTCCCAGCTGAGGCAAAACGGGTGTAACTGCTGGGCAGCCAGCCCCTTCCTGCTGGGGTCTTTGTTGAGAAGCCGCTGGCAGTACCCAGGGCCTCTAGAAGCAGGTGCAGGTGCCCGGAGTCTGCGACCATAATCTGGGGTTCTCCTGGGGAAACAGGCGTATACGTCCCTACCCTGGGCTGCCCTGTCACCCCCAACTCTCACCTTCTTTGGACAGTATGCACGTGTGTGTGCAAACACGTGGGGCGCAGACGAGCATACGCATTTACAGCTCTGGCTGAGAGGCACATGGAAACCAGTATGTGAGGATGTGGGTGTGGACACATCATACGCCCCATATATACACCCACACAGACTGTACAGCGGAGGCGGAGTCCAGAGACCTCAGGAACCTCGGGTCTCAGACTCCCAAAGGCAAAAGTTGGGCCACCCGATGTCCCACGCTGGCTCTTTTTGCTTCGCCAATCTACCCCAGAGGCGGCCAGAAAAGGATCCCCTCAATCTGATTTCTCCTTGCAAAGCAGTCGGGTTAGGGAGACAGAGCTTTTCCATTTACTCCCAAATTATAGAACCCCAAGGAGTCGGTGTGTCTCCTCTGAGGAGCCCCATCCTCTCGGAGGGGAGGGGGAGCTAGGGGGACCTGGTTAGCAGTGGAGGCTTTGGGGGCCCCACGGTATCCGTCTACCCAGGGGAATCCAAGTTATTCTCCTCCGTCTTCTTCCTTCTTTCTCTCTCTCTCTCTCCCCCCTTCCCCTCCGCAATTCACTTCCCCCTCCTCACGTTGCACTTTCTTCTCTCCTTCTCCAAAATTGGCCCAAAGTCCTCCTTCTGGATTCAAGGGTGGTCAGGATTCACGGGTCCCCTCCCCACGCGCCCCAGCCCCACTGCCCTGGCCCCGGGCGAGGGGTGGCGTTCATCTCTTCTGGCCGGCACTCAGCATGACCTTGGAGACGAAGTTGACGATGGCAGAGGCGGGCTGGTTGGGGTCGAGCTCAGCGAAGAGGTGGCAGGCGTTGTCCGTGGTGCTGCCCTGCTTCCGGGCCACGAAGCCGAAGAGCCTGCGGGGTGGGCAGGAGAGGGGAGATGGGGGTGAGGCAAGGTGGGGAGGGGGGCCCAGGCCTGGAGAGCTGCTGCCCAAGGTAGCGAGCTCCTCCTCGAAGCCTGTCCCCAGCCTCCCACCACCTCTCCCTGCAGGCACAGGAGGGAATCCTGTCTCTTCGGCCCCCAGAGAGCCAGGTCCTGGAGATGACAGTGACACTGGTCCCAGGGTAGGCAGCCATTCCCCTTTGAGGAGCGGGGGCAGGAGGAGTCGGAGGCATATGATGAGACTGGACAGTAAGAGGTGGGGAGGAGACCAAAAATAAAATGGGGACATTCCTAGGCGGGCTTCTCCGTCCTTCCCAGCCCCACCCCTCCCCGACTATTCTGGCACATGACACTAAAACGCATGAATAATAGGCTGTCTGCCTGTCAAAGCGCGTGGCCTCCTCAGAGAGGGCCAGGGAGACAAAAGGACAAGGGGTCACCACCCCCCTCACACTCACTTCTCCTAGGCTCCCGAGAATGGGAGGGGACGGGCGACCCCACACCTGTTCCTCCCCACCCCCACTCCCGGCACCAGAACTGCAGTGACCTGGCATTCTCTGTGCAAAACAGAGTTAAAAATATGAGCAGAGAACAGAATGTGAGCCCAGGTCCCCTCCCAGTCGGCACATTGCTAATTAGAGCGAGATGGGGAAATCGGGACAGCTGGAGATGCCGACGGAAACCCCTCTCCCCAGGACTGGACCACAACAGCTAAAATTAGCAGCGTTGGGTCCTGCTTGCCACCAGCCGCACGCACGTGTTTACACACACGTATACACGCGCACACACGTACGCACAAGGCCTCCTACAGCTTTGCTCTCGCCAGCGTGGTTTCAGAGGCCGGGAACGGCTAGGGCCAAAGGTCTGGGGGTAATGGCCTGCCCAAGTGAAGGGGATGGATGCCTGGGTCCATGGACCAATCCCCAGGACCTCCCCTCCCTTCCAGGCTCGCTCAGGCTCCTCTGTGCAGTGGAGGCCAATGAGGGGTGGGGGGGGGGGGAGTGGCTCTGAGCGGGCCCACAGCGAGCCAGCCCTGGCTGCCTGGTTCTGCCAAGGTGGAGAGCCAGCCAACCTCACCAGCCTAAACATGGCCCGCCTGCCCTCACTGCTGTTTATTTCAGCTTCCTGGCTCCCAGGGCCGGTTCAACAACTGCCAAGTCCTTTCTTGGCTGGGGGCGTGGCGGGGGGGGGGGGGAGGATGGATCCAGGCAAGAGACCTTAGCCCCAGGCCAGGGAGGAGCATTTGCAAGAATCCGAGAACAAGTGCCTCCTTAAATCTGGGGCCCGAGGCTCCTCACATGCCTCTTCCCAGTCCTTGCCTGAGCCAGGCCCTCCTGGGCCTCTGCCCTGAGATCAAGGCCCCAAGGCCTGTGTCAGCAGGAAGCTCAGCACACAACCAGCTCCAGAATGAGGAGAATGATTTCCAGGCCTGGGACCAGCCCACCTCTGTCCCTGACCCATCTCCCTATGGTGGGACCCAGGGGTGAGTGAGCACGAGTCCTTCCTCAAACACAAAGCTCTGGCCTGCCTGGCTGGGTCAGGGACTCAGAGACGCTATTGACCCTGGGAACTCAAAGCAGGCCCAGGTAGCTTGAGGCATGCTTCGAGATGGCTGGACACCTGGCTCCTCCTTTCAGCTGGGCTGCTGGTTCTTTATGTGACCTTGGGCAAGGTGACGTCCCCTCTATCCCACACAGCCCCTCTGGATGGTGCCAACTGTCTACAGCTGAACAATATCCTTTTCTGACCAGGGTGACTTCCCTATGCCTCCTCGCTGTGTCCTGCCTGCCTCCTTCCTCAAATTTTTTCATTTGACAAATACTTATCACCCCTCCCATGCAACACAGTCCTGCTCTCAGGGAGCCTCCGGTTGGGTGGCCATGCCTGCCCACCCCCTTGAAATTGCCTCCTATCCCCACACCTACTTCTGTCCAAAACGTACTGTCTTTTAAGATCCATTTTTAAAATAATAGTTTTTTTCCCAAATCGCTCCCGGCCTAGATGTCCTCTCCTTTGTTACACCGACACACAGCCGTGCTTTGTACCTTCTGGGGTGTGTCTCAAACAGGAGATTTAATGTTTTTTTAACAGTGAAGGTTTGCCTTTTCTAAAGCAATCTTACATGAAGTCCAAATACATAAAGGTGACAGCAGGATTTGTGGCCACACATGTATCTACTCAACCTCAAGACATTTACCTATTATAGTCAATCAGTGAGAAAAAAATGGGGCTATTTGGATGACTCAGATAAAGTAAACTGTGGACTCACAGGCCATAAAGCCAGGCTCACGTCAGCGGTGGTACTCGGGTTATTCCTACACTTGGCTTTGGTTTCATGACACTGAGAAAACCCTGATTCCTACCGGTAAATAACTGCCAATCGTGACAGTTTTCCTTCCTTCCTAAGGCCTGAGCTGTAACCTGAGGCTCCTCGGGTTCCTTGGCACATGGTTTGAAAACCACTGTACGAGTTAGTGGGTTGATACACTTGTCGTATCCGCTGCACCAATGTTAAGCCTCCCGAGGGCAGAGTCAGCCCCCTGGTCCGTCTGAATCATCCTGGGGCTGCGTTCCCTGCAGGCACTTGGGAAATGCTGAAAGGGGTTTCCCAAAGACTCAGCTAAAAGTCCTTGGTCCATCCCCGAAATCTGGACCTTCTGGGCTCCCAAGCTATGATGAGGAGGTGGAGCCCAGCCACGGGATTCACAGCTCACCAAGCGTGAGACTAGCAATGAAGGAAGCCAGGATTGGGGCAGAGACCATTCAAACACCCCCCTGCCCCGTGGCCACTGCCTCCAATATAACTGCCAGCTTTCTGCCCACTTCTCAGGTCCCTGCTGGTCTGGTCCCGGGAGAGGCAAAGCAACAAGACTGGAAGCTGAGCCTCCAGCCTCGAGGGAGGAAAATGCAGAAGACCCAGCTGCCTGGCCAAGCTCTCTCCAATGCTGACCGACACCAGCACAAAGGCCTTTGCTGCCCTTTGCCTACCCCCGGTCCCCGGTTCTAAGCCTCCCCAAGATGCAGCCAGCTGGGGTGGAGGGAGAAGACACACTTACTTAGCAGGGACACCTCCCTCTGTCTTCATCCACCTGTGGAGAGAAAGATGCCACAGCGTAAATCACTACACTTTCTTCCCCCCAGGACTCAGCCCTGTGCATGCCCAGGCCTCCTGCAGGAGGGCAAGGGAGACCCCGTTCCAGCGGGATGGGAGCTGCCAAAGATCATGCAGGGGAGGCTTCAACGGACACCATGGCCTGTCTCCCAAGGAGCTCTCCCCGGTGTGAAGAGAAGCAGATTCAAGGTCAAGGATATGGCAAAGGACATGGAAGCAAGCATTCCAGTCCCTGGGAGGGGCTCTAAATTTGTGGTGGGAAAAACTCAAAAAGCTACCCAACACAGTTACTCATGGTCTCACAGACACATGCAGACCAAGGATATACGCCCGCGCGCGTATACACACACACACACACACACACACACACACACACACACACAGGCTTTAGGATTACAGAAATAGGCGGGAGAGAAGGTGTCTGCAAGAGACTTACTTTCTCTCCTGAGGATCCAGGTCACAGAAGGTGACAGTGTTGAGGGGGTAGTGTCGTCTGAAGAAGAGCCTGTGGCACAGATATCAGATGATCAAAGAATGAGCACCGAAGTGGCCACTCTTTCCCACCTTCCGTTTGCAGGTCAGGCCACCATGTGTGGCTGTCACCGGCTGACCCAGCCTTCCCCTTAGAAGCAAGATAGCCTGGGCTGCTCATATAAGCAATGCATGGGGAGAGATAAATGTGTCATTGAAACATGTCCCAAATGTTAGTAACTAGGAAAAGAAAGAACAAATTGGTATTGAAGAATGAGAAAATGAGCAAACCTTGGGGGAGGAAGGAAAGAAGCAGGAGGGAGAGCCTGAGAGGAAAGGCTTTGCTCCAGAAAGCAAGCACTTTTATGCATTTATGGCTGTGTGCTCAATGCAGGCACATTTGTAGAAGGAAAGATGGATGGATGGATGGATGGATGGATGGATGAACAGATAAATGGATGAATAGAGATATAAATGGGTGATGGGATAAATGGGTGGAGAGGATAAATGGAGCATGAATGGATGCAGGAATGAGTGGGTCAACTGGTGAGTGGATGAGCAAGTGGATGGATGGGTAGTCAGATAGAAGGAGGAATGAGTGGGTGGAAGAGTGGATAGGTAGATGGATGAGTGGGCAGGTGGATAGATGGATGCATGGGTGGGTAGGCAGATGGCTAAGTGGGTAGATAGATGAATACAAGGAATGAATGGTAAGTGGGTGGGTAAGTAGATAGACAGACGGGTCACAGGGAAAGAGAGCCCAATATGGAAGCAAGTAGAAGAGCCTTACTTTCTCTGGTTGTCAGTCAGTGTAATTCCCTGGGCAGAAACTTTGAAGTGAACGATGGTGGCAGCTGGTGTGGGGTCAGCAGCCAGTGTCTCAGAAGCGGCTTTGGAGATGGCCTGCGGCCCAGTGAGTGACTCCATGTCCACAGAGTTGACGAAGAGCACGTTGCAGGCTGGAATAAACCCACCCAAAGAGGAGTTATGGGGGCTGGAGTAGGTGGGGATAACACCTCAAGTCAGCTCTTTGGGGGAAGGAATTTATGAATTTTAGGCCAGCCTCAGGCCAGGCATCTGCACAGAGAAATGTAGACTGCCCAGAGATATTTAGGTCTGCAGGAAGGGATAGGGCAGGCAAGAGGAAAGGCCTGGGTGGGGATCCAGTCTGGGGTGGCCACTCACCTGCCCCTTGCTTCAGCAGATCAGTGGTTGAGTTGGCAGGGCCCGAGCTATCTTTCGATTCATCTGTGGGGTCTGAGACAAAAATTTAATTCAGCTGGTAATTAAAACTCTAGAGCTGGAAAGTAGCACAAGTTTGGCTGGGCCTCAGGCAAGCCCTGCAAATACTTTGTGCAATGGATACTGCTTTTCATAACAGGCCCTGGCAGTTGGCACGTGTGTGTCCAGTCTGAACATTCCAATGATTACTGTAAATATTCAGCACCCGGGTTGAGAGCTCTGGAATCCAACAACGTGGGGTTCAGACCCTCGCCCCAGCATTTGCCAAGTAGCTATAAAATGGAGATGTAATAGTACCCATTTTGTTGGGTTTTTGAGACGTTCCAAGTACAGTGTGAGCCCAGTGCCTGGCATAAACCAGGACTTCAAGTGGCAATGGATGTCGCTGTTGTCGTTTTGCATTGATGTGTCTTTGTGTAGATCGATGAATGCCCTAATTCATCAAGCCATTAACGCAGCACAAGTATAATTTCAATATTAACAAGAACGGGGTATTTTTGCACCAGTGTTTCCCAGACTTTGGTGTGCAGGCTTATTAAAACACAGATCCCTGGGCCTCACCCCAGAGTTTCTCGTTAGATGGGGCTTGAGAGTATTTGCATTTTTAACAAGGGAAGTATTTGTATTTTAAGCCCTGGGAAGGGGTGCCAGTGCTGCAGGTCTGGGAACCATACTTTGAGAAGCACCATTTTAAACGATGTAAATAAAAAAAAATAAACTAAAAAAAAATAAACGATGTAAATATCAAAGTTTTATAATTGCCTAAGTTTCATAGAACTATAGTTGGTGTTCAAATTGTGGGGTTAATAACACTACTTGAGGTGTACTTGAACTTCTAAATTAATAATGTTGGTTAATTATCATAATAATTCAATGAATTGAGTTGGATATGTAGAAATTGTGAAATACTATTATACTATTGGGGGTTTTGTGTGTGGGCATAACCCCAGGAGCTCCGAGAGAAACTGGAAGGAAGTCCCAGAGACACTTCTGAACCTCCTATTTTTACACAGAGAGAATGGGGAGAAGGTAGCGAGTTTCCAATTCCTAGACCTCGATAGGGCCGAGCATGGGCCCCTGTACGTGGGGCTGGGTGACCCGAAGCCTGCGCTGCGAGGAGTCTTAGATGTCCATCTGCCATCCTCCAAAGCTGGAAGGCTTCTCTGAGAGACACTAAAGTCTCCTTTGCGAGGCATGGTGTCCCACTCAAATTCTCACCTCTAGGTCCCGAGGCTCTTGGGTTCCATTAATACTTCCCACCAGCTCTATATCCCCTCCGTCAGAGAACACCCTCACAGCCAAGCGGACTGTGGGGACTCCAGGAACATCTTGGCCCCCATCTTGGCCCACGCCATGTAGAGCCCAGCCACCTCTTCCTCAGAGAGTGCTCCGTCCTCTTTATCACACCAACCTCCAACACCTGGGCAACATCCCCATGACCTAAATCTGCCTTCTGCCCCCCCTCCCCTGAACCCCGCCCACTGACGCCCATCTCATCCTCCAGACACGGTCCCCCTGCCGTGACCGTCTCCTACTTCTCGTGCCTCCTCTGGGCGTATTCTGAAGATTCAGGAAAAGAATTCCTAAAAACCACCAGAGAATTTTCCAGAACAATCTGGTAAGTCAATTACGTGTATTCCTGGAGTTAAGTCTTTTAAATAACTTTTCCTTCTTTTTTAAGGGGCGGGGGGTGATGCAGGGTGGGAGGGAGGAGAATAGTTTTGAATTTCCCTGGGTTGGCAAAATGACACATGTCCTCCAACCCTGGCGCACTTCTGGAGCGGCTGGCACAGTGGACTCTCACAAGGAGGAGGCCAGCTCAGACGCACTTGGAGAGCAAGGAGTCTCACGTTCCTACCTCGGTTTGGAATGACCAGCTTACAGGGCAGAGCCAGTGGGATGATGGAATGCTGGTAGACCAGGGCAGAGAGAGACCCTGTAAGAGGAGACAGCACGTCAGGGGCAGTGTCACCGGGAGCAGCCAGGGTGCTGCGGAGCCCAGACACCCCACCCCACTATCCGTAATCTCCAGCTTCTTTATCACCTCTCCCTCATCCCACCAGTGAAGTCGAAAATCCACCCCCTTTGTCAGCAAGATCTAAGGGAGAAGGTTCCAGAGGCTGACTCCAGCAGCCACAAGGTTTCCCTTCTAGACAACCCCTCAGCTCTTCTGGCTGCTGGGGCTGCTCTCAGGACCGCACAGCGGAGGTATCAGAGAATCCCGGGATCAAATCCCGGCTCAGTCACCTGTTAGCTCCGTGTTCCGTGGGTAAGTCTAACTTCTGTGAGCCTCACGTGTAAAATGGGACCATAACACCCACCAAGCAGGATTGTTATGAGACCAGAAGTAATATTAGGTTCCCGGAGAGGGACTTTCACACAGGAGGGGGTCATCGATAAAGGCGGTTGTTAACGGTGGTTGTGCCAACGCTAACAATAACGCATTCCCGTGGGGTGGGACGAATTTGGCAGCGTCAAGCAGGCACAGTACACAGGACAGGAGGCCACTGTTCACTGATCTATGACAAGGGGGACCGGGGCCAGCCCGAGACTCGGCAGGCAGGCTGTGGAGGCGAAGGCGGGGACAGCTCACCGAAGTTTGGCTCATTGGGGCACCCCTTGAGCTTGACTCCTCTGGGGCCGGTCTCTATCAGGAAATGTCTCACCAGCTCATGGGTCATGTCCCCTGGGATGAAGAGAAAGACATGAGGCTTGAGCACTTCTCCTGGCGCCCTCCCACCCCTGCCAACAGCACTTTACCCCTTCCCCGTATGGGGCTCTGTGATGGGAGCAAGGGCCAGAACCCCAGAATGCAGAGACCACTACTCGAGCAAACACAACCACAGAGTCCCGACAATCCTGCTTCCTCGTGCTCTGGCCCCAACCACCACCAGGCCCAGGACTCGTTCCCTGAAGAGTCTGACTCGGCAGGGACCAGCTCCCCTGCCGGTCACCGGGTCCTTGAGCACCTCGGGCTCCGAGGAGGCTGGACAGACCACCTGGTCCTGCACCCTGCTCGAGGAGAGGGTGCTACCTTTCTTATTCTGCTGCATGATGGTCGGAGGCGGAGAAGACACCTTCATGGCCAGCCCGTAGGCCCCTCGGAAGGAGTGGCTGTCGCGGATGATGAAGGCCCCTGGCTCCTGGTCCTTGAGGAGTGCGATGGCTGGGATGGGAAGGGGATGAGGAGAGAGGAAGAGAGAAGACACTGATGTCCATGGCCTTACTTAAGACTCATCAGGCCTATGGAATCTCGTTCTTGAGTCTGAATGTAAGGGTCCTCCGACGCTACAGTAGGCAAGCGTCTTCTGTAAATAGCCAGGTAGTAAATACTTCAGGCCTCGCAGGCCATGCAGCCTCGACTGCAAGTTCTGGGCTCTGCTACGGCAGCACAAAAGCAGCCACACACGACACGTAAGCGAATGGACACGGTGCACTGCACGAAAACGGTAGCTACAAAAACGGGCAGCGGTGCAGATTCGACCCCACGGCCAGCGCCTGTCTTCCATCCACACAGACCTTCCTTGGGAGCCTGAGGTGGGCCTTGTCTCAAGCCCCACCATGCTGACTTTGTTTTTTTCTGTAAAATGTGCAAAAATCTCCCACCTCACGTAGCTAGAGAGCTAAGATTTGCTATTACCTCGGCTGGCGTTTTACTCCGCTTGGAAAATCCAGACTGTGCTGCTGTTAAGGACCCTACCTAGGTCTGCAAACTCTGCTTCTGCTCCCCCACACTTCACCATGGGGAGGTGCCTCTCACTGTCTGACCTCGAGCCCAGCCCCTCCCCGTGACCAACACATAATGCAAGAAGGAGGGAGTCTGCTGTGTTCCTTGACCGAGGCCGACGTGGTGGGCGGCAGCCAGCCGAGACCTCTGATGGGCTGCGGGACCCTCGGTGCCACCCAGGACTCACCCTGCTCTCTGGAGATCTCAGGCTTGTACCAATACTTGGAAGTGTCCTGGACAAACTTCACTTTGGCCCGCGTCTCGGGGCTGTTGTCTGAGAGAGATGCAGAGAGAGAAACAGTGTGATGGGTTGAAATGCATCCCCCGCCCCCCAACAAAAAGGTATGTCGAAGCCCTAAGCCCAGGGGCCTGTGAGCGTGTCCTTATTCGGAAATAGGGTCTCTGCAGATATAATTAAGGTACGATGAGCTCATGCTGGATTAGAGTGGGCTCCAATCCAAGATGACGGACGTCCTTATCAGAAGAGGGGAAGAGACAGAGAGACACACAGGAGAGCCATGACGACGGAGGCAGAGATGGAGGGACACATCCCATTCTGGGGGGATCCCTTGCTGGATTGCCAGCAAACCACAAGAAGCTAAGAAAAAGGCCTTGAATAGAGTCTCCCTTGAGCTTCCAGAAGGAACCAACCCTGCCAGAACCTTGACTTTGGACTTCTAGCCTCCAGCCCTTGAAGGATTAAATTCTGTTGTCTTAAGCCACCAAGTGTGTGGTACTTTTTACGGCAGTCACAGAAACTAGCACAGAAAGGCAGGGTCTTCAGGCACGATCAGAGGACTGCTGGTGGGGACCCTGAGTGGCCTGCCCACCCTTCCCATCTCCTGCCAGCTGCCGTGCATCACAGAGCTGCTCTCCTGTCGAAGAGCCTGGCACAGCATTCTCGTGGAGCTGAGGAAAGCCCTTCCTGCACCCCATCTGGCTCCTTTCTCCAGAAGATTTGGACTAAACCCTTCCTGCAGCTTCTCTCCCACAGGCTCAGGCACCACACCTTCCGGGCCTCTTTCCCCACAAGATGAATTTCCCAACTTTGTCAGAACAACCTCAAAGTTGAGGGAAGAAAGATACATGTCCATCGCCTCTCCCCAAGCACCCGCCCTCTGCGTCCTCTTTGGAGAGCCCGTGGTCTGCGTCACAAAAAAAAAAAAAAAAAAGAAAAGAAAAAGAAAAAGAAAAAAAATCAGCCCTGCCCTGGAACAGAGGAGGAGGTGGCCTAGAGGCTATCTACTAGGGGTCACAAACCCCACTTTCCTGGCAAATGACCCTCACCCAGACCTTCCGCTGACCAGAGATGCTTCCTACACATTCTGGAAGATGCTCAGAGAGCATCCAGTCCAATCACTTAACTTTACAAATGAGGGAAGGTAGGCTCAGAGAGGGAGAAGGACCTGCCCAAATCACACAGGTGGTCCTCAGAAAGGCTCCTCTAAGACCTTCCCAGGTAAGAAAACACAGCCGCCAATTCCATGCCAGCTACACCTTGTCTCCCGTGTCTGGGTATTAGGAGTGTGGCCCTCGCTCTCCAAGCTCTTCCTTCATCTCCTGGCACCAAAGAAACAAAATGGGGGTGGAGGGGGTGGAGGGAGAAAGGAAGATCCCAATTCCACATGTTCCTTTCCCCTCCTTTCTTCAGAGAGAAGCTGGGGCCCAGGGAGTCTGTGCTCACGATGCTGTGAAGGTGGCGGCGCAGACCTGAGACCCGAGCTAGAGTGTGCGCCCAGCAACTTCCACTTGTCAGTAACGAACGCTGCGCTCGGCCCCTGGGATGGGCCACTGGGGGGGCGGCACGGGGACAGGCCGGCTCCCTTTCCTGGCAGCTGTGCGCGGAGGGGGGCCTCTGGGCTGGGCAGCTGGGCCGCAAGCGCCGCAAGCTGCCTCTGGCCCAGCTCGGGAGCCCCGGCCCCTCTGCTGCTGGGGCCTAATGAGCTGTCAGCGGCGGCTGCAGCCCCATGTGCCTTCCTGTGTTGACTCCAGTGCTATTTTAAGCAGGGAAGATGGTGGGAAACAGGAAATGTCCCAACTACTAGAAGTTTTCCATCCTCCAAGAAGAGGGGCTGGGAACCAGATGTCTCTGGTGGGCAGCAGGAAGCAGGGGCGCACGGGGTCGCTGTAGGTGCCCCTGGCCGGCCGGCTCAGGGCAGGACCCCAGAGCATCACACGGAGAATCCAGGCAGCGGGAGGCCCACCCCAGGCTGCCCGAAACATTCTAACCCTTCCTCGAATGCCCCAGAGCTCCGGAGCCACTGGGCAACAGTCACGTTCCAGGTCTGGCTGAGAGGCTGCAAATCAGCTGAGGCCTTGACCTTTGTGTTTAGAGAAGGAGCCCTCTGCACGGAGGGGGGATGTGCCCCGTCATGGGGGTTGAGTGAAGAATTCAGTGTGTGAACGTGCACGGGCTTCAGGGAAGGAACGAGACTCCAGTGAACATGCCCCCCACCCTGCACACACCCCTGGCCTCGGCCCATGGCATGTCGGGCTGCTGGATCTGTTATCAGAGATGCGTGCATGTGGTGGGATCAAGAGGTGGGACAGAGGGCTGTGGGCAGCCGACAGGTCTGGGGTCCAGGTTTCGAAGGCAGATTTTCAAGGTGATGCTAAATCGCAAGTATGGAAACATGACAAGGTAACTCCCATAACGCTTGACGAGCACAAATTTTAGGGTATAAGGGCCTAGATGGGAAGCCATTTGTTAAGTATGTGACCCTGGACAGATGACTGAGTCTCTCTAAGCCTCGGTTTGCTCCTGTAAAATATGGGGATAATGAGAGGGCGCCTGGGTGGCTCAGGGCATCTGCCTTCGGCTCAGGTCATGACCTCAGGGTCCTGGGGTAGAGCCCCACATCGGGCTCCCCGCTTAGCTGGGAGCTTGCTCCCTCCCCTCCCCCGCCGTCCCTCTGCCTGCCGCTCCCCTCTGTAATGCACACTCAGGTGCATGCTCTCTCTCTCTCTCTCTCCAATAAATAATTTTTAAAAATCCTTAAAAAGGTCAACTAAAACAAGATAAAATGGGCGTGATAATGCCTACTGTGCCAGGCAGCCTGTGTGTGGCTCAGAGCCTGGCACACAGCACGTGCTCAACAAGCGGCATAAGCTATGCCGGTGGTGGTGATCGTGGCTAACAGCAGTGTCACCGCTGTATTTTCCTCCTCCCCCTCCTCGTGGTCCTCATGGCGCCCCCTGCCCCATCACCGCCCCCGCCCCCAGCACACTTCCTCTGAGGACACCTCCAGCTCCCGCTACACAGACAAGAAAGCGGATGAGGCCGGCAGGTCAGCGATCTGCTCAAGGTTCTCTGGCAAAGGTGTGGGACCCGGGCGGGGACAGAGCCTAGGGTGGCGCAGGGGGCCAGGAGGCGGGGCTCACCCGGCAGGGAGTACTTGGAGAAGTCGGGCAGCGTGTGGGAGAAGGACACCGTGCTGCCCCCGCTGGGACTGGACATGCCGCTGGCCACGGGCGAGGAGGACACCTTCCCGTTGACGGTGGCGTAGTTGGGGAGGCTGCCCGCTCGGTCTCCCACCGACATCCTCCGCTTCTCGGGCAGCGCCGGCGTGGGGCTCCCTTGCCGGAAGGCCGCCGAGTCCGGCGACGGGGAGGTGGCGGGGCTGCTCAGGCCCGGGTAGTAGGCAGGGGACACGGGGAAGGAGGGCGTGGACGGAGCCTGGTAGCCGGAGGCACTGCTCTGCCGGGACAGCGCGGGTCTCGGGTCCTCGGGGGTGGAATAGCCGCCGTAGGCCGCGTGCCGCTCCAGGCCGGGGCTGCCGGGAAGCCCGGGGCCCGGCGCTCCCAGGTGGCGGCCCAGGCTCGGGCTCCCCGGGCTGCCTAGCGCGCTGCCGTGCACACCGGATGCCAGGCCGCCCGGGTGGGCGCCGGGGTGCCGGGCCAGGCTGGGGCTTCCCGGGGTGGTGGCCGCGCTGCTCTGCGGGCTGGAGACCGTGCTCCCGTGGAAACCAGTTCCCGCCGGGCCCATGGCCTGGCGGTGGCTCAAGCTGGGACTCCCGGGGGCAGCCACGCTGGGGTTGAAGGCCCGGCGGCCAAAGCCAGGACTCGGGGGGGTGTTGGTGCCCACTGTCCTGTGGCGGGCCTGAGGGCTCCCAGGCACCGGGTGGACGCCGGCCACGGTGAACTGGGCCCGCGCCTGACTTTCTGGGGAGCTGAACTGCTGCAGTGGGTAGTCGGGGCTGCCGTAGCTGCTGCCCACGGTCGGGAGAGGAGAAGAGCTCTGGTAGCTTCTCTGAGCCGAAGGGCTAGGCTGGCCCAGGCTGCCGGAGCGGAAGCCCGAATCCAGCAAAGGCTGGGTGGGTGTCCGGGGGCCCTGGTCGCTGCTTTCCCCGGATGGGAAACTCCCCACTGAAGTGCTGGAAAGAGAGGAGGCAGGTTGAGATGTCAGGATGAAGGACAGAGTCTGGGGGGGCGGGTACTCAGCCCTCCCTCCCCCCACTAGTACCAACAGGAAGAGCTCCCCTGGCAGATGCTGGGAGGCCATGACGTTTGCACACCACCCTGTGGAACCCGCCAAAGAAGAGACAGAGGCTCAGAGAGGTAAAGCACTGAGCTCACGACCACACAGGAAAAGGCCAGGATCCCAACCCAACTGCATCTGATTTCAAAGCCCCCGGTTTCCCCACTGCCCCTTGTCGACTCCGAAACCACAAGTCCAAGCAAGGGGATCTCCCCTATGGAAACTGAAGGTGGCTGTCCTTGTGTCACCTCCAGCATCACAGAAACTGGACACCAGGGAGGGGTCAAACCACCTGGCTCCTGTTCCTACTGGGAGTATCCCCGCCTTGATTCACTTTTCCCAGAATGCTATTATCATCTTTGAACACCAAAGAGTGCTGGAACTGGGCTTTCATTCCTGGATAGCTCCAAAAGGCAAAGACAACAAATCTCATAGAAGGAGATTTCAGCTAATTGTAGGGTCTGCTTTCCAGCCGTTGGATCTGGGCACTAACTTAACAAGCTGCCTTGCATAGTAATGAGACTCCCGTCATTAGGAGGGTTTAAGCAGAAGCGGACCCACTTCTTGACCTGAATGTCATGGGGTGGGGGGATTTCCTCCATTGGGAGGTTAGATTAGATGAGCTCGGAGGTCGTTCCCAATTCTAAGACTCAGATAAAAATTCAGTTCAAGGGGACCGTCTCTGGGGGAATAGCCACAACCGCAGACTCTTCTCTGAAGTTACGGGGAAGTCTGTACGGCCGTGCAACGCAATAGCCCGTCAGCTGGAAAACCTAGATTCTGGAAACCCGTGAAACTCTTCTCATGTGGCAAACGAGGTGGGGCTGGGTTAGATAATCCTGATTCCTTCCAGGCGCAGACTCCTATCCGTGGATGACATGGTAGGAGAGACACAGGTGGACAGGGACCCCGCATAAGCTGTGGCTATAGGGAGGTAGCACGTAGGCTCTGCACCAGGAGCCCCTGGGCAAGGGGCAGGAGGCAGGGGCCGGGGGGTGGGGGGGCAGTCCTTACACAAGACAATGGGCCAAAGCCTGGAGCTACAGACTGTAAGGAGTGTTGAGGCCAGGCGAGAGCCAAGGGCAGGAAGCAGGTCACGGGCCAGGCCAAGAAAAAGTCTACCTCGAATCCCAGAAGGAGCTAGAGTGGAATGCCATTCCGGGTATGGAATAACACGGGCTCTGAGGAGTGGGAGGACGTGTCAGGCTGAGCAGGGCGGGGTAGGGGACACTGACATGCAGTTCTGGAAGATTAATCCCATCGGAGAAACACTAGCTTCCTGAGCCCTGAAAAGAGCCAATTCTACAGCGGGAGGAATTTGAGTGAGAAACAGTGAAAACTTCCTAAGGTCAGGGCTCCCCGAAAGTGAGCAGCGGTGGCTGGCCAGGTTTGGAAAATCCCCTCGCCGTTAAAGGAAGATTACACCTTTGGCCCAGAAGCAGACTTCCTGAACCCAAAAGCAGACCCAGAAGCAGACCTCCAAACCCGTCTGCTCTGTCAAGGGGCTGGAGAGGGGGCTGCATGCATGCTTGAGGTTCTAGAACGCTTAGAACGCAGAAGAACACAGCCTCTGCCCCCGCACCGTGCTGCCCCCCACCCCCGACCTGGGAGGGGCACACAGCCAACTCCACCACCCACCACTGGGCCTGGCCTGTGACAATACGGGGAGGTGGCTGGACTGTTTCTGGGCCCCAAGCGAGGCCAGACCAGGAAAGGGGGTGGATATGCAAAGGGATGCCCAGCAGCAGTCTTCCTTCTGGGAGGACAGCTCTGGTCGGGCAGGCTAGCCACGTCCGTCCCCCATGCCTCGCACCCTTTGCCTTGCCTGGGCCGATCTCAAGCTCCCTCTCCTGTGTCGCGTCACGTTCTCCGTCACAAAGCCTACGGCCCAGTCCCCCACTGCATCCCCTCTTCAGAGCCCTCCCCTGCCTGGTTCCAGGCTCTCCCCTCCATCTGACCCACTCAGAACGCCAGTCGCCCATCCACCACCAGGTCCACACCCCACCCAGGCTGTGCTGCCCTTCTAGAATGCCCATTCCCTCCTCCTCCATCTTTCGACAACTGCTCATCCTTCTGGCCTCACCACAAATACCTCTGGCCCCCCTCTCTGCGTCCCTAGCCAGAAACAATGGCCCCCTACTGGGAGCTCCAAGCTCTGGGCACATCTGACTGTCATCCTGGGACGGAGAGGGCACCAAACACAGGTCCAGGGGAGAGGAGAGACGCGGGCTCTAGAACCAGACGCCTTGGGCCTGAATCCTGTTTCTGCTGCTGTCTAGCTAGCTGCAGGGCCTTGAGCAAGCCACTTGGCCTCCCTGTGCCTCAGTTTCCTCTTCTGAAAAGCGGGATCCTAAGAGTACTTACCTCTCAGGATTAACTAAAATCACCATATGCAGCATTTAGCGAAGTGCCTGGCTCACCAGAAGCACTCACCACATAGGGATCGCAGTTGGTAGATTTTGAATGTGGGGGAAGGCCTGGTCCACCACGGTGGCCCCAATTCCTTCCAGCACAGTTCTGGACGGAAGAACCGAATCCAGCCTGAGAATTCTAGCTCCCCCACCCTCACGCTCCCCAGGGGCTCTGGCACCTGGATACTCTCGCAATGCGCCCCAGTGGGCTGGCTGCCAGGGTACAGCGGTCTGGATGTGATTTCAGCCCGGCCGTGCTCTAGGCAGATCCAGGCCTGGATCGTCACCCCCACTTACCTGTCAGCGCTGAGGATGGGGCTGCTGGTGGAGAGGGGACTGGGGGAGACAAAGGAGCCTCCCAGGGTCCCGTTCCTCAGGGGCGTGTCGTGGCCGTAGGCCTGGGCAGCTGGAGCACTAAAGCTCTTGGGTTCAGGGTCTTGAGCTCGGGGCCCCGCCACGGCCGTCCGCACCACCGACTCCACATAGCTCCGGGGCTCTGGAAGGGGGCAGAAGAGAGACTGAGATCTATGGGGGTGCAGCCTAGACCCCTCCCAACCTGTCAGGGAATTCCCCAGCCTGTGAGGACGATTCCAGAAAGACAGCCAAGCATGCAAAAGGCACTTCTGGTGCTTCAGCCTGCCCACGCCTACCGCTCTTCCCAGTTGTCTTGGAGAAGCTGTGAGAGCCCCCACAGAACCTTTAACAGGGGCCTCGCTCGCAGGAGCTTCCCAGAAACAGACCCCAGCTTTGCCTCCGAACAGAGCCATCCGACACTCCTCCCTCCTGTCACAGCTAGGACACCCGTCTATAGCTGGCAGCCCCTTGAGCTCCTTCTTCCCACCTAGGTCCCGCTGGCATGGCTGGAGTCTGCTGCCCACATTCAAGGGGCAGTGCCAGGGTTCAAGGGGCTCCACCCACGCCCAGAATCCAGAAACAGGCTTGCTGGCCTAGCAACGGGCCTGTGCCGGCCAGTCACGCCCAGCGTCTTCCACGCCAAGACCCTCCCACCCACCTTGCCTGACACACTTAGCATTCCTCCCGAGATGACATCATTATCCCTGCCTGGTGTTTAGAAGAGCTTAAGAATCAGGGCAGGTGGGGGAACAAGTGCCAGGAAGGCCGTTCTGCAGGTGAGGACGCTGAGGCCTGGGGAGTGCACGACCAGGAGATCTGACGCCCAGCCAGCGTTCGTCTGACCCTCCTCCCAGACCTCTGAGGCCAGGCCTGAAACGCACTCGGTGCTACACAGGGAGAAGAAGCAGGCCGCTCTTGGCTTCTCCAGGGCCGTGATCGGGGACAGATGACATTCCTACCACCTCCAAACCTGGCACCGACCTGTCTCCCCCAAGTGGGACGTGATCAGAGCACAGCTCACATGCTGACCACAATCAGGGCATCGGCTGAAACCAGCCTCAGAGTGAAGAAGCGGAGAGTACGTGGTGCCCTGGGCAGGCCAGGCCCCTGGAGCTTTTGCTGGCCAGGACTGTGTGACAGTGCGTGGGGGTGGGGCAGGGTGTCTGCCAAGGGACGAGCATGAGGGGGTCTCATCCGGGTGTGGGCACAGGGTGAGGGAGAACCAGCCGCCTCGGTGCCCGAAGCCGGAGTCCATATAGGCAGAGGGTCAGCCTCACAAGAGGTCTCCTCAAAAGCCCCTTCCCCCAGCCTGGGGCCACCCACCCACCTCCCAGAAGCCTCAGGCCGCTTTCACTGCAAAGGCACCGAATCTGTGCCGAATCTGTGCCGACTGTGCTCGAGGGTCTGCTGGAGCCAGGAAATGCTACGGGGATCCTCTGGCCCAGGACAGGCGCGCATTTTGTGAAAGACTCGATAGTGAATGTTCCACGCCGCTTAGTCGATGGTCTCTGTGGCAGCTGGTGGCTTCTGCTTTTGTGCCACACAAGCGGTCACACAGAATTCGTAAACAAAATACTGTGGCTGTGTTGCAATACAATGTTCTCTACAAAAACAGGCAGCGGGCCAGACTGGGCCATACTTTGCTGCCCCCCCCCCCCCCCCCCGTGATCTCACCTGTCTCCTCAGCCCAGAGAGGTAGAGGGATTTGCCCCAGAACACACAGCCAATCAACGGCCACAGGTACCAGCGCCACGGTCTCCTGACTCTCAAGGCTGGCTCCTGGTGGCCTAGAGAAGGGCCACAGCCTCGCGGCGACGCTGAGAGCTGGCTGCTACCCAGCACTCCAGCATGTCAGCCAGAACCATTAGTAATGATAAAAATAGCAAACAATTATATGAGGAAAGTAGGAGAACGTAAGTAATCGGAGAATGCAAGTACCTTGCCCCCTCACACAGGACCAAGGGGCAGAGCTGGCCTAGGAATGCAGGCAGTCTGGCCCAGAGCCCGCCCTCTCGCCCACGGCGCACACACCCGCCAGCGAAAACTCAGGGCGCCTGTAGTTTCACGTGTCTTCAGTCTCGGGGGGATAGCTGTGTCCTTGCTATGCAACCAGGAGCCCACGCAAAGCCAGTCAACCCCCCCCACCCCCATTCTGAGTCACTGTCCGAAAACTCCTCCCGTACCCTTCTAGGATCTCGGTTTCACCTGCCTGCGTGCCTGCAACACTCGGCAGCCCCTCTCCCACCGAGAGACAACAAGGGGCTCCACCTGCTTCTTGGCCACCCCAGGCTCTTTGCGGATCCACAATCACAGCGCCCCACACACCCCCTGGGACGCAGCGAGGCCCGTGATATGCATCTATCCTACCAGCTTGTAGGTGCATGACCTTCACCCTCCAGCCCACCCACACAGACACACGTAAGAACTGGGACCTTAGAGACGCACATTCATGTTTCTCATTCCCTGGAATCCTTGCTGAGCCCAGAATTTCCAGCTGAAACCCCCGTGGATGATCCCCGACGTCTGTGCTCTTGTACCCGTCGATGCCCTGGTCCACTGTCCAGCCTGCTCCTCATCCCCGGAGGCCAGCACTGACTGCGTCCCCCAGACCCTCTGGTTCTAGGGCTCTGGAAGGCTTTGGCGTCGGCTGGTGGGGGGGACCGCCAGGAGATGGGAGTGAGGAGAGAGGTCAAGGTGCCAGTGGCTGCCTCCTTCTACCCAAGCCCACAGCTGCGGTCACAGGTCCTCTCTTCCAGCTCTCTGCTCTTCCTTCAGGTCTGATCTCTCGTCCTGCTAGGGATCACCGGAGGGGCGCTTCACCACCCATCACTGGTTTACTCAGACCTTTTAAACAGCCCATGAAACTCTTCTCCGTTGCCCCACAGAATGAGCCGTCTGTTTCCTACCAGGACCCAGGTCCCTTTACTGAGCAAGCAACTCACATTACCCTACCGCACCCCCTAACAAAACGTACATGTACCCCTTCTACCAGCAGCAAAATGGAGATAAAGCAGGCCTCACCACCCTGTCACCTAGTCAGGACACAGCCGAGCCTGGGACCCGTGGATGCTGACTCCCATCTGGCCTGCCTGCCATTAGGTAAGGCTGTGTCCCCACTCACTGCCCCTGGCCTGAATGTGACAGCCTGAGCTCCAGGCCAGATGCCTGCACATCGTTTGCACAGGGTGACGATGGGACAGCCTATGAGAAATTCTGGGATGTCAGAAAGCCTGGGGTGGTTACAGGATGGTTACGCTTGCAAGGCATCAGTTTCCTCGGCCCCTTCCCCACTCCCATCGGATCCTGAGCCACAGGAAGCCAGAGGAAGACTCTGTGAATTCAGAGGACAGGACTCCTTCCCCAAGGAGAAGCAGTAGCTGCCACATGGCAGGGAACAATCCTTGGACTTAGAGGCCAACCAACCTCACGCTTTGCTCCTGGCCTAGCAGGATTTCAGTGACCCAGTCCACCTGGCCCTTCCCTCACCTGCCCACCGCCCTTCCCCAGTCCTGCGAGAGGCAGGACCACCCTCATCTTTGGTTGGCTAGACTGCGGCCATCTGTCGCCCCTTCCTAGCCTGCCTGGCCCACCCGGGGGTGGAGATGAGCTAAGCCCTCTGTCTCCATCTCTGTTCCTCCTGAACCCGGAGCAGGAGAGACCTTTGGGAAGTTACTTCATTTGAGTCCATCTCCAGAACTGTTCAAAACCAACCTCTAAGGCCCAAAACTCAGTTTTCCCAAGTTTTCCGACTCAATTGCCATATTGAAAACACCTCCTTTTTCTGTCTATTCTTCAGCTTTTTCTCTCTTCCCAGCCACAGGACAACATAGGACTCCTGGGATCCCCCATTTCTTTCAATTCCTGGAGGGGTGACCTGGGAAAGGCTGCTCAAACTTTCTGGGACTCAGTTTCCTCATCTGTAAAAGGGGAATGAGAATACTCACCTGCCTGGCCGAGATCAAGTGAGAAAGATGGGGCAGTTCCCTCTAATCCCTTCCTGCTCATTTCCACAGCAGCATTAAATGTAACAAGCAGCCCCACGGGTGTCGGCCTATGCCCCGGCCACACCTGCTCCTGTCTCCCTCCACCCTTCTCTCTGACCCTCTCCTGCTCCTTTCCTCCTCCCGTCCAGTCCTGGAGCAGCTGCACCCAAAGGAGTTGCGAAGAGCAGGAGAGGTGGGGCCGGGGAGGGTGCTTCATGTCGAACATTCCAGAGCTCAAACCTATTCTCAGTGGCTGTTGGCGGCTGAGAGCAGCTGGCAGCACAAGAGTGACTTGGCCCCACCAGGCCCAGGGCACTATCGGCTCTTCACCCACACCCTGAATTGCCTGTCCTGCCCCCAGGAAAGGCTCTTTGCTTGGAGAGAAGGGGCCTGCCCACCCCAAGCAAAATGAAGACATGTGCGTGGGGAGAGGCAGGAAGTAGAGAAACGCCCGAGTTCCCATCCAGGAGCTCCGAAGTTGGAATTTCAAGCCTTTGAGGTTGGGCCATACACAGGCGTTCTGAACTCCCATGACACCCTCTTCCAACCCCCGCTCAGCGCTTCTTCCCGATGCTCGATGGTCTGTTGGCGCCTCTGCCCTCACCAGGATATCTCACCTTATACCCTCAGTGGGTAGACCCTCGGTGCCTAGCACAGGAGCCGGCATACAATGGGTGCTCAATAAATCTGCATTGCAAGGCACTGCCCCCCCCCCCCCCCCCCCCCCCCCCCCCCGCCAAGAATCCCAGATGCCACAGGACACCCACCACCACGGATCTCAGAGCAGGAACAATTCCCCAGAGGGGCCATTTCTAGTCCAGAGTCTTCCTTTAGGCCAAATCTGTCCTGCCTCACCACCCAGACAAACAGAAGCTAACCCGCATGTGCCCCGTCCCCACTCCTCTGCGAAGGGACCTTCTACAATTATTTTTCCCTGTTTCACCACTGGGAAAATAGTCTTGACGTTGACCTCACGCCTTAACTGCTGCAGGCCTCCTTGCTCGCCTTCCTTCATGGAGAAGAGAGCCCCGTCCCCAGCCCCACTGTTGAGAGGTCGTGCCCGGTGCGGGGCAGCCTCCGCGGCTCTGGCGTTGGCTGACTGCGTGGACCTAGACCAGCCATTTAACCACCCTAAACATCATCTCCCCGTTGGTAGAATGGGGTTCCTACCGCCTTCCTCTCGGTGATGGTTAAACAAGATGTGGTGACCATGGCCCCACGTGGCCCACTCCTGCCTGTCGAACCTTATCTGGACCACACTCCCCCACTTGCTCCAACCGCTAGCTCCCTCTTGCTCTGAGCCTGATTTTGCGGTTGCAGAAAAAAAAACCATGCAGTTCCCTCTGACCCCTGGGCCTTTGTACATGCTTTCCCTCCACACGGAATGCTTTTCTCATCTCCTGGTTTCACCAAGTTCATGTCACTCACCCTCACGTCTTACCTCTTCAGCCAAGGTCAGGTTCTTGGCTATGATGTTTCATAAACTACACCCTTCCCCTTAGAGCACTATCTCAATACGTAATTCCAAGTAATTTAATTCCGGGTCCTGTTCATGCATATGCTCCGTGGCATTAGGAACCGTAGTACTGCCTATCAGCCTATTCCCGGAGCCCGGCGCGGTGCGTGGTATACATGTAGGCACACGAGATACTGAATGACTGAATCAGCGAAGGAGGGAATGAATGCATGTGTGACCAGGACAGAGTCCCTTCAAGTCACCTCTGCCCCTAGCTGGATAATTCTGCCTCTGACCACCTTTCCTCACAGGCATCTTTTCCTGCATTTCCCACCGAAGTGTCAGCAGGGAAATCAGCCAGGGCTTCAGAGGGGCAGCAGACAATGCGCTTCGGTCTGACCCGGGAGGTGGTACATGAGTCAGGGAAAACGGAGCTGGCTGCCCACGGCCCCGCTCCCCGTCCCTCTCCTGCCGCACTCCCCGGGCCACGACAGCAATTCCGACCCCCACGCTGGAATCCCCAGGCACAGGGCCTGGAGGCGGGAGGAGGGCTTTGAAATAGCCCCAGGACGAGCAGACGGGAGACCTGGAAGTCCAGTCTGGGCCCTCTGCCTCCTAACTGTGGTCCTGGGCAGGTGCTCCAGACTGTCACCGCCACAGCTCAGGCCTCAGTGCCCCCACATCCGTGAAAATGATGGGTGCAGCAGAGCTGATCCACGAGAACCTTCCCCTCCAAACTCTGTGGCTCCAAGACACACGGAAGAGGGCCGGAGGCCTTGAGGCCTGGAAGGCTGAGAGTCATTCGTGAGGCAAAACGGGCAGGTCTCAGCTCAGCTCTGTTGATACTCGCTGCCCTGAAGTGTCACACCAAAGTGTGGGAAACACGACATCCGGGGCCTGTCAGCCTGTGGGATAATCTCCCCTCAGACCGTCCCACTGGAGAGTGTTTGGGGGTGGGCTCCAGGCGCCAGCGTTTCTGGACTCCTGTCCCACGGTCACTGCCCTGTCAGGAGCCAGCAGCCAGCAGCCAGCAGCCAGCCTGGGGGAAAGTCCTCTCCCAGGGTAGGAGGCTTGTGGGGAGGGGCAGCCAGGAGCCCGCTGGGGCTCATCCCACCCTGGGATCTGTTGCTGCGACCCCCAGCAGCCTGGCGCGGCTGCCCAACCCTGGCTGGCTCCAAGTGAGCAAAGCCTCCGGGAAGCTGCAGCCACCTTACCTGGGTGACCCCCAGCCCATGCCCTCTCTGGGGGTGGAAAACCAAGGTGGTGAGTGGGAAACGGGCTTAAGAAATGCAGACAGAGGGGCGTCTGGTGGCTCAGTCGGTTGAGCATCTGACTCTTGGTTTCAGCTCAGGTCATGAACTCACGGGTTGTGGGATAAAGCCCTGCATTGGGCTCCATGCTCAGCAGGGAGTCTGCTTGAGATTTTCTCCCTCTGCCCCTCCCCAACTTGTGCTCCCCTCCTCAAATAAATAAACAAATAAATCTAAAAAGAAAAAGAGAAAGCAGACAAAGCCTTTAAAGAAACCAGGCCGCATGGAACCAGGGCCCAGGTGGGAAGTCAGAACATCTAACATGTCAGAGCTGGAAGGGGCCTCAGTGCCCCCCTCATCCAAGGCCCCCCGATGCCCACAGTCACACACAGACAACCGAGGCCGGCACCCCCTTCATTTCACCTGATGCTCTAAGACATCATTTGAATTCTGTCCCATAGGTTAAAGGCCTCCAACCAGATTATGTCCCCTCTCTATTTTCCTCCTCTGCTTACATCCCCCTTCCTCACATCCTCCGCTCTGCTTCATGTACAAAGCAGAGTTCATCTAAATCGAGGGTTAAGCAGAGGCACAGATGTGGGGACTCCTTGAAACTGTCAGAACCATGTGCATGGGTGTCCCGATGTGGGAGTGGGTCCGTGGCCGTTCTGCGATCCCCAGAGGCATCCAAGAGCCCAGAAAGACAGACTCCCTACCATCTGTGTTGCTACGAAACCAAGCAAGGTGGCAGGAGGGAGGGATCATCACCAGGGTGGCTCCGCACTGGCGGTTGGAGCTGGCTACACCTGAACCCTTGCCCACCGCCCCCCCCCACCGTCAGAACTCAGGCAGCATCCAAGATGACAGCTCATCACCAGGGGGTGGGCACCAGAAGGCTCCAGGCCTGGTCATCTGAGACCTGTCAGAAGAGAGAGCTGCCCCCGAGCCAGCCTGAGCAAGCTCCTCGTCCACAGCCATCCCCAGGCCCAGAGAGCAGGAAGCGGCCACGCAAGCAAAGCCACACTCACCTTTGGGAAGCTCTGTCACCACCTTCCCCTCATCCTCCTCTGAGGGAAGACGAGAGGAGAGGTAGGAGGAAGGAGAGGCAGGAAAGAGAGGCAGGCGAGTAGGAAGGGAGGAAAAGAGGAAAGGAGAGAGAGAGAGAGAGATCAGTTAACAGGGGTCCTTCCCTGAAAAGCAATGTGCTGAGAAGGAGGAGGTGGGAAAGCAGGAGTGAGGCCAGAGCAGAAGAGCCCAGGGAGGAGGTAAGATCCACCGGACACGACCCTGGAGGCTCAGGACGTGCAGGTAAAGGTGGGCCTCGCTGTCAGGGACGAGGCCGTCCCCCTCACAGCCCCTGCACCCAGGGCCTACATCTCAAGCAGCAATGTGCTGGCTGGTGAGAGGCAGCCCCGATCCCCTTCTGCTCCCCGGTGACTCGGTGTCCCTGGCCATGCAGGCACCCCTGAGTGGGAGGCTGTGCCGGCCGTGTGTCTGTGTGGGTCACACAAGCGTGTCATTGCCCTCCTACCTGGCTGGATCAATCTTCTGGTGACTAAGGAGAAAAAGCAAAGTTGGCCTCAAGAGTCCCAGTCCAGCCCTAAAGCCAGAGTCTAAGGGGACAACCTTCGGGGTGGTTCAAACTTGTTCAAAATGGCCACGCAGGGACTAGGGCCGTCCACTCTCCCCTTCCCCACAGGGCGGACAGGAGCTGGAGGATGTGATAAGGAAGTGGGAGGTGTGAACTGGGGTGGGGGGAGGGTTGTGTACATCTGTGTGTGTGCATGTACACAAGTGCCTGAACGCTGGGGGATGGTGGAGCCAGCCTTCTGGCAGAGAGCTGACAGCTCCAAGGAGACTGAGGCCAAGCCCCCAAATCCCCAAGTCAGAGGACCCTGGAGTGGCACAGACCTCACACGTCAATGGGCATGAAGGCTGCAGAGGGACTTATCCCCCTCAACCTCTGCACAGAGAGCCCCGACACAGGCCTGACCTCACTGTGGGCACAAAGCCAGGCTGTCTTGTTTCCAGAAGGGTCCTGAGAAGCCATCAGCTCTGGGCATTTTCTGATTCAATCCTGAGGCCCTGCCCAGGACCACAGGGGTCCTCCAACCCCTACTCCTCCCTCTGGCCTCCCCCTCCCACCTCCCTTCCAGCTAGAGTCACTCACCACCTGTAGGGTGCAACAGGATGTCCGCTGGGTTGTGGGGTTTCAGGCCTAGAGCAGACAGGGGTGTCTTGGCCAGACCCGGAGGGGAGCGCACTGTGCCAGGAAGCAGAAAGGAGACACAGGGGGTGAGCCTTGGGGTGAGGGGGGTATGGGGAGAGGAAAGGGGGCAGGAGCGGGGACACCCCTACGTGAGGACGTGTTGGTGAGGGGTGGGCAGCAGGCGCAGGGCAGAGGAGCCAGCCGCAGCCCCCAGGGGTTACTGCCTTGCTCCCACGGCCCTTTCCCATCTCCGTGCTTCTCCACAGCACAAAGGGCAGAGTGAAACAGTCAGGAAATGGCACGGCCCTGGCCCTGGCCCTGGCCCTCAACCTCCAGCAAATAGCTTCTATGCGGGGGCCCTTGGTTGTGTTACTGCGGTCGCCTGGCATCGCCATGGCTGGCAACATACACGCAGGTTTCTCTGACTCTCTGACTTCCTCCATACTCTAGCCTCTCTTCCCTCACCCTCTCGCTCCCCCCGACACACACACACACACACACACAGTCTTTCCACGCCGTGCACCTTGATGGACTCAGAGAACAAAAGGAAATGGGAAATCAAGATGGCAGACCCTGTAAAGGGCGGAGGGAGGAAGGGTCATGGGCACAGCCGTGCCAACCCTGAGACCCCGGGGCAGCCCTTGGCCAAAGGTCTTTGACCCCCAGCCACCCAAGCCACTTGTAAACCCCAGGAAGAGAGAATTTCTCAGTGTGGGACTCTCTGTACCCCCCAAATCTGGGCGTCCTGGGAGAGGGAGAAGCTCCACAACCCCTGGCCAAGAGCACCGACTCCCTGCGCAAACCCCAGGGCCCCTCCAGGCTGCCGGGCGGGGTGAGAAGTGTCACGTAACACACAAGGTCAGGGAGGGCCGTCAGCCAAGGACGTGGCCAGACTCCGAGCTGAACTGCAGGGCGGTTGTTAGGCCCAGTCACGAGATTTCTCGGTGGCAGCTGCTGCGTCTCCTGACACACCTCTGAGAAGAAGCAAAGAACTGAGCTCTGTGTCCCCTGTCACAGCTAATCGGGAGCGTGCAGAGGCCACGGGCCCTGAGGACAGGCCGCCGCACGGGTCAGTCAGCCCCAGCCTGCCTGCCACTCACCAGTGGCCTCAACAGCCTGGCTGTAGCCCTCGGAGGCCCAGCACCGCACAGCGGCTCCAGGACCCTCCCCGGCCCCTCCTCCTTTCCCTAAAAGACAGGGAGACCTACAGGAAACGAAAGGCTACAAGCCACAGTCCCTCGGTGCAAGCAACACACGTAACTTATCTGTGCACACGTGGGTGTGTGCAAAGGGTCACACAGGAGCAGTGAGCGGTGACGGGGGTCCGGCGGGCGCAGACTCCACCCTCACACCGTCCTTAGATGCCCAGCGGACAAATACAGCAGAGGAGACAGATGTGCACAAAGGCACACATCCAGGTAAAGGGGATAGGTCTAGACTCACGTGTCTCCATCCCTCCCTCTCCTTACACACACACGTACACGCACAGATTCGGTTTCTACCACCCTCCAGCTACTGAAAATGGTGCCTTGCAATAGGCCCTTATGGAGCACTTATTAATGTTTGTCAAGTGAATGAATTTTAATGTACTTAGTTAGGGAGGAATGAGCCCAGCCTAGAGGCCGCTGTCCACGGAATGACCGCGAAGCGTGTCTTGGCCCAGCTGGCACAGGAGAGACACAGGTGGACCAGTGCGACCAGGTGAAGAGGACCAGAGGCGGTGGGAGGTCTCTCCTGCTTCCACCCCAAGCACCTCCAGCTCCCTGGTGGCTCATGCTCCGGTCCCCAAGCCACTGGCTCTCCTGCTGAGGCAGACGAGTGGGTGGCCCTGAAGCCAGGCAAGGCTTTTGCTTCCCGAGAGAGGAATTCCTCGAATTTCTCCGCCTCTGTCCTCTCTCCCAAGCCTGTGCATTGAGGAAACCTCTGACTTCTTCTCCCGGAGGCTGGGGCAGCAGAGCTGGCCAGGGCAGGCCGAGAAGAATGGGAACAGACACAGATGGCAAAACCTCACCCTCGCTCGGCCCAGATGGCTTCCATCCCAAACAGGGTGATGGCCAAGATCCTGGCTGACTGGACCAACGGCAAATCAGAGCCAGGCGTGATGGGGGAGGGCGAAGACCACCCTCAGGAGGGACAGCAACTGATTCCACGGAGTCACAAGAGGCCACAGAGATGCCTCTTCAGTGGACCACCCCGGCTTGCACTGGTCCAATATGGTAGCTAGGAGGCTCATGGGGCTACGGCGCCGGCTGCGTAGCCGACCAGAACCGAGACACGCTCTCGGTGTAAAACGGACACCGGGTTTCAAACACTTGCTATGAAACAAGAAGGCGACGTATCTCCTTAGATTGAGTCCACGTTGAAATTATGATATTATAGATCTTGGGGATTAAGTCAAACCTATTAATTAAAAGTAATTTCACTGGACTCTTTTTACAGTTTAAAAAAAAAAAAAGATGGTAAGGCATGTCCTTAATATTTTTATCTTGATCTACCTATTGAAATCAATAATATTTTAGACATTTGGGGTCAAATAAAAAATATTAAATCTACTTCTCTAGTTTCTTATTACGTATTTCAGTGCAGCCACTAGAAAACGGTACATCACAAACGTGGCTCGTGCTCTATTTCCTTTGGACCATGCTGCTCTGGGGAGGAGAGCCACGGCTCCCACTCACAACTCCAGCCTCCTGCAGGCCCCAGAAGGCAGCCCACACAAGTTCTGCTGGCACAGGGGTGCCACAGTCTTCCCTCCTCAGGACAGCCAGCCCCCAGGAGAACATTACCGCCAGTTCTGCTCTTCCGTGCTCACCCTCCTCCCCTCCCTCATCTCTCCCTCCTCTGCTGCCGGGAGGCCTGTCACAGGGGCTCTGAGTCCTCAGTATCCTCCCATCACTGCTGTCCCACAGCTGCCCCCTACCAGCTCCCCCTGTCTCTTCTATGCTGCACTCATCCGGGTCTTCTCTATGGGTGGAAATGCCTCTGCCGTTTGGGGATTTGCCTCTCCAGTGAGTGCATCAGGGACTAAATGTTCCTGCCCGTAGGCCAAGAATGGATGAGATGGGGACTCTGACAAGACTGAGTGTTCTAGGCCTTTCTTTCCCTGATGGCAACTAAGTAGGTTGCCTGAAACAGAAGAGGTGCCTGGATGTAGACAGGATTGAGGGTCAGGAGCAAAAAGGTCAAGAGGCATCTCAGAGATATGCCACCAAGTCACAAGAGTCACTTTAGGATGGAGGGTGTGTTTTGCACACAGGATGCCAACACTCTCAAAGCTTAGGAAAATTCTAGACTTTGGGAGGCCAGGGACGCCACAGAAGGTCAGCAGGATCCGAGCCTGTGGCTGCTGCCCCCTTACAGGTGTGCACGGGGACAACGGAAGGAAGAGAAGCAGGGCAGGGATGGTGAAGTGCGATGAGCCATGGGGGGGGGGGGGACAGATCCTGGCCCCGCCCCGCCCCACCAGCACCTGCCTGCAAACCTGGGGCGCTCACTCAGGCCGGGGCTGAGAGAGGGGCTTGAGGGGACCCAGGGAAGACAGGGTAGTGAGCAGCTCTTACCCCCGCTGGGCGGTGGGCTGGTCGGGGAAGTTCCCTCCATCTCCTCAAAGGCCTCCTTGTAGCTGTGCAGATGGGGCTGCAGGACAAGAACAGGGGAGTAGAGGGGATGCCCGCTGCTGGCCGTGACCCTGAAGAGCAGCGGTTTCCCAGGTAACCAGCCCACCCGCCCCTCCTCGGTAAACACAAAGGTCAAAGGGACATCCCAGCCATTCACAGCCCCACCCACTCCTTTGTCACTGACGGAATGAAAAAAGGCTCTTTGCAAAGCCAGGGTCCCCCACGGTCCCTGCGGGTGGAAATCAGGAATGCTTGCCTTGGAAATTTCCCCAACAGGGCCAAAGAGAAGGGGCTGGGGACAGGGGACTTGGATCCTGCCAGAAGGCAGGAGAGAAAAGATGTCCAAAAGCCATTTATACCCAGAATAACACACTAGCCTGGATTTTATCAGACATGGGCCACTCCGATCAGAATCTTCCAGGATGTACGTTTAAAATGCATATTTCTGGGCGCTGTCCCAGATCTAATATGCGGGAATCTCTGGAGGTGGACTTGGGAATCTATGTATTTGACAAACTCCCCAGTGGTTGGTATGCTCCTTGAAGTCTAAAATTCACTGCCTCCAACTACTGAAATGTCTCAGAAATGCAAACCTTCTGGCATTGGAATCAGATCTCCCAAGAAAACCCTATACCTAGAAGGAACCAAAACTGCTCTCGTCAGTCTGTATGATCGGGTTTGGAGGGTAGATTCCACACCCCAGAGAAGAGATACAGGGGGAGGACTGTGTTTCCTGAAGGGGCAGTGCCACTCAGGTGACTATCTGGCTCCTGGATAGCTCAGATGGGCCCCACCCCTCCCTCTGGCCACAGGATGCTGCCCAGGGACTCACCTCTTTGGGCCGCCCTCCAGGATTGAGGGCGATGGTGAGAGCCAGCTCGGGGGACACGCACTGAACAGGAGAACGAACCCCCGGGCTACGGGGAGACCCGGGTTCTGGAGACTGGTTCTCGTACTGTCCATCGCTGGCTGCCCGCCTCCGCAGAGGGGCTGGGGGCTCTGCAGGCTGCTTCTCCCGAGCCTGCACCCCTGGGAGGAAGGCAAGACAGCGAGGGCAGTGAGCATATCAGGCGAGAGAGGATTGGTCAGGCCCCATTTCCCCAGAGAAGGCAGGGCATGGTAGCCAGGGGCCGCGCTGGAGGGGGCCTGTCTCCCCGCAGGACTCCCCACTGCCTGCCTCTGCCCACGCCCCACCCCTGGCTTTCTCTGCAGGGTGGGGGATCTGCTTAGGTGGGGCTGCCCTTTCCTAGGAAGCTCTGCCCTGCACAGGGTTGAGGCCCAAAGCGCAAAGGGGGTGATATAAGAAACAGATGTCAGCTCCTTGCAAACCCTGGAGGCAGAGGGCCAGAGCTTCCAGGCAAATGAGGGAAGGTGGAAAGAGGAGAGACAGTCTCCAAGGTGACCGCATCAACCAACAAGCAACATCAGGCCCGGGGGAAGAACTTTGGAAAGAGCATATAATGCATCATCCTGCGAGTGGTGCTCTCGAGAAGAAACAAAGAAATGACGAAGTCTTGTGAAGTCCTCGGCCCCAGCTGGCCCCTAGGATACTGCTGGCCTTCTCTGGGGTTCCCCAGCCCTCGTCCCGGCACCCCCGAAACCTCTTGCCAACTCCCCTTGTGCCGGCCCCTCGTCTACCCACCCCTTGCTTCACCCCGAAGATGGCCCAGCTCCCACCCTGCCCCTCCCAGCAGAGCAGCAGGCAGAGGGCCCGAAGTCATGTTCTCCATCTGCTTTTCTGTATTCCCTTCCACCCCACAGGCCTCGGCATGTCGTTAGCCTCGCCCTCCTTCCTTCCCACTGGCTTCCCACAGCTGGGCTGAGGCATGGAACCCATTGCCTCATGGAGCTGGCTCCGGAATCCTAGAAAACTCACTCCCTGGGTCCCAGAGGCCAAGACCCAGCCTGAGAACAGGCTTCCTGTCTTCCCGAGCCTGTGTGAGGACACTTTCAGCTCTGCCCAACCCGCACCCTGGAGGGGGGGCAGGTGAAGCCAGGGGACGGGGGCTGGGACAGGGCCAAGGGCACGTGCGCGCCTGGCTGCCCGGGCCTCAGGCCGACGCATCTGGGAACACCGCCCCGTGGCACACTGCACACAGATACACGAGCACACGCGCACACTCCTGGCCCCTGGGCGTGCACCACGGGAGCCAAGCAGTAATCACCCTCATTCAGCCCGAGTCATCTGCCCTCCACGGTGGGGTCTGCGTGCCCCCAGCGCCCCGGCCCCCCAGCTCCAGCCTGGTGCGGCCACTAAGGCTGCCGGGAGAGCACACGCTGGGAAGCCTTCCTACTGGTCACGAACAGGAGGCTGCCAAAGCCAAACTAGGGGCGGACACACACAGTCACTCCGAGACACACACTCATATCGTAGCGTAACTGGGGGCCCGGTCCAGACAGCAGTAGGACTGGCGTGGCAGTTACAAGGCAGAGGTTTGAGCCTCCACTTCGGGGTCTCTATCACTCAGAGGCGGCCCGCTCTCTATCTCAACCAGGAAAAAAGAGCCCCAGATGGGGACAGTAAACCAGACCCACCAACGGCTTTACTTTAAAGGCAAATAAACCCTCACCTGAATGTGCCCCTTATTTTCGAAAGAGAAAAATGGGGGTCACATAGTCCTAATAAGGGTCTGTTATGACCATCAGCCCAGATTAAAGATGCAGGCAGGCTCTCACCGGGCTGAGCAGCACCTGGGACCCCGGGCTGCGGCCACCCCAGGCTCCCAGCCCTCAGAGAGCAGCCCGCTGTGCCTGCCCCGGGGCCCCCTGCCTTCACCCTGCACTGAGCCCCCTCCTCCCAGGCCTCCTGGGCCGCCCGCTCCAGAGCTGCCGCTCGTCTCATTCCTGGCAAAAACATCAGAAAGAAACAGACATAGCCATTGATTTTCTAATAATAATTGTGACAAAGGAGGCCCATTTGGGAAAGGCTCTTGGGGTTTGGAACTAAGTTCGGCCCCAAGGTTAAAAGAAATGCATTAGGGCTGGTTTCAGTTCCGGCTCACCCAGCCCGGCAGCCTGTTTCTGGCAGATCTCTGGGCCTTTGCAAGGGGTGGCCAGCGTCCCTGCACGGGGATCTGATGTCCACCCTTGAAAAGTGGGTCTGTGTTAATCCGAGGCCCTCAATCTCCCAGGGGGACAGAGAAAATCCTCCCCGGTGTGTCCAGAAGCATCCTTCATGTTCAGGTGCTGCAGATGGTTGCAGCCGCCCAGAGAAGGGTCCAGAGTGCCAGAGTGGGGGGCCTCCCGGCTGTGGAGGATGTGAGATCCTGGCACAGTCAGACATCTGAGGATGATCACAGCTCCTCAAGTCCTGAGGCAGGGGGATGGACAGGACTATCTCCAAAGAGCTAGCCTCCGCAGAAGGGAGAAGACCCCACATTCCACTCCCACGGAGATGGCCTCTCCCCTACAGTGAGCCCCAAGGCACCAGTGGCCAGTCAGAGCCTCTCACATTCTTTGAACACAGTATCTCACTGTTGTCCCCTTTGGCAGGCCCAGATATGCCCCAGAGAGCTGGAGAGCCATGTCCCCTCGCTCTTGTCCTTCTCCATGGGAGGGGAGACAGGGCATGGCCAGGGGGAGGGAAGAGAGCCCCATTGTTCCCTGGCCAAGCTGGGACAGCTGGACACAAGCTAACAGCCAGTGTCAGAGAGAGAACACCCCTCCCTCATGTCCCAGAGACTGACCGACCGTAACAACAGGCTTACTCCCTGCCACCCTCCTCCCCAGTGCCACCCTCAACCCCAGGACTTTCTCAGTCTCTTGGCCCTGTCCCCCGTCTCTGCCCGGGGCCTCTTCGTCCACGTGCTCCGCTCCCTACAGGCGCACACGCACAGCACACGCACACATGGACACACACACACACACACAGCCTTCACCCGGAGTGGCGGTGGGTCAGAGTCGCCCTCAGAGCCTCTACCCCAGCAGGAGACCCCGGGGCTGGAGGAAGCTGGTGAAGAAAGGTGGAAAGAACCGGCCAGAGGGGCTGAGAAGTCTTCGTCCTAGCGCCAGAGCACGAGGAGTGCGATGCCCTCATGGCGAGGACGTGGCCTTTAGGATCAAAACAGTCAGCAGCACTCGGTGTCCCTTGGAGGCTGCTTTGGGCCCTTCCACCACCCGGATGACGACAGTCACCTCAGCCCAGGGCCTCCACCCCGGCCACCAGACCTCAAAGAACAGGGTGCCAAGACAGCCCCATTCCTGGGGGTCCTCACTCCAGGGGGCACAGCTGGCTCCAAGCCCGCCCCCCCCGAAGTGGACTGGACCTGAGGCAATGAATCCCCTTCATCTAACACACACACACACACACACACACACACACACACACACACACACACACACACACTGAGCTTCTGGGGGCCACAGCCCTAACACACATCCATACACCCATTTCAGCAGAACACAGGGGCCCACCACCCGAGTCCCATGGACAAACGCCCCGGTGTCAGGCATCATCACGTGCCTCCCGGGACTGGCCGTGTCCACCCCCACAGACCCAGCTCTTCTTTCCAGCCTTCCGATTTCCAGAAGCCTGGATTCCTCAGCTCCAGGTGACGGGGCTGGGTGTCCGACGGCATGCTTGGGGCTCCGAAAGCCAGGGTATCCGGGAGGCCACCTGCTGGGCCAGGGCACCAGAAAGCCACACGGCGATCACACTAGCAGCCCCAGGGCAAGCCATGCCAGCTCCCCTCAGGACAGGCCCACCACCCCAGAACTGCCCCGAACCCCCAGGTCCAAGTGAACACTGCACTCCCCACCACTGGGTCGAGGAGAGGTGAAGGGAGAGAGGGGAGGTGGAGGACAGGGGGCATTCTGCTAGAGTCATCTCCCCACTTTCCATGACGGGGAAGAGGAGGGTCTGTGCAAGCACCAGATGCTGCCATCAGTGGCCACCAGTCCCCATGACCCCCTAAGCCTCTTCCCAGAACTGCTCAAGGCCACGGCATGGGGCAAGCCTCAGCACGGCCTCCTCCCTAACCTGGGCCTCCGGGCTCAGAGGCACAGGGAAAACAGTGAGGTGAGTCTCCCCAGAGCTAACAGCCCGTGGGCCTGTATGTCCAAGAGACCCGGGGCAGACGTGAGGGGGCATCACCGTCAAATAGAGCAATGGGATCCTTGATGAAAGGTGCACCATACTGGGGCAGGTCAGGCCACCGTGCAAAACACATGTGGCAGTGCTATGATCTCTCCATGTTTCACATCAGGAAATTGAGCTGAGTAATTAAGAAATTTGCCCAGAGTCACAGAGGCGGTCACAGGCAGAGCCAGGACCACACCCAGGGCTTCTGACTCTTGGCCGTGGGTCCCAGGATCAGAGATTGGGGATGAGGTAAGAGGGGATGCTGCGTCCCCATGGAGTACCACACTCGAGAGTGGACAGAGCGGCAGGTGCTAGGGCGCCACTGTCTGTCATGAAGCCTGGTGGCCCATGCAAAGCACAGCCTGGCTCCTGCTGAGACCCTGGCCCAGCAGCCTGGGCGGTCTGGTGAGGGTGGCCGGAGAGCTGAGCTGTCCCCACCCTCACCGAGCACGCTCAGTGCAAAAGCCTGTGTGTCCATGGGTAATCTGGAAGCTCATCTAGTCACCCCAGACCCTGTGTCCCCAGCAGGTAAGGCCAAAGCCAAAAGCATCAGGCCTGTGTCCATGCGGAAGTGGGAGCACTCGCTCATGCAGAAAGGAAGGGGAGAGGGTCTCGAGAGAGGGAGGAGGAAGTGGGCAGGGCAGGGAGGCAGTAAGGAAGGGAGGAGGGGGCAAAGAGAATGGGAAGAGATGGAAAGAGAAGAAAGAGGGGAGGAAGAGAGCGAAGGTGGACAGGAAAATGAAAGAGGACAAGAGAGGGCAGAGGTTCGAAGGAGTGGCCCATGAGAGAGGGGGAAGAGAGGCTGAGAGCCACAATGAGGGCCAGAGACTTATAAGGGGGAAGGGGGTAGAGGGAAGGGGTGGAGGGGCGGAAGGGTGGAGGGGTGGAGGGGAACCAACCGGAGAGGGAAGAAGATCGGAGCCGGTGGAGAGGAGGCAGCCGGGAGCCGGGGTGCCCGAGGCCCTGCAGCTTGGCATTGTACGCTGCCCACCCCCACCCCGGGGGAGCCGGCAGGGAGGGGGACAAGCAGGAAGGGAAGGCAGGGGCAAGGGGACCACACCAGGCAAGGAAGGCACCACGCCCACAGCACAGGGGACGAGGGACACCAGACACATGGAGAACGCAAGGGACAAGCCATCAAACAAGACGAAACAAAACAAAAACAAAGAGAAAATCAAGATTAGTTGGTGTTCTGAGTCTGGGAGCCGGCCACACGCTGGAGAGAGGTTGGGGGGCGGCTGTCAGACAAGAAGAGAGGGTGGGTCCAGGGTCCTGCTTCCCCAGGGGCAGGGGGGCCTCCTGCTGTCCTGCAGGACGCCACACCTCTCTCTTTTCTCACCCCAGCATGGGGCAAGCAGGGGCCTGGAGATGCAGTCCCACTGGCCCACAACTCACTTGTCCCCACGGCCAGCATGGCCTCAACTTGGGACCTCTCTTCTCTCATGGTCACCTGCCTCCTTCTGGACTCAGCTGTGATCCCACCAGCCTGAGCCCAGGGGCCACAGTCCCGAGCATCCATCACCTCCAGGCCGTCAGTCCTTCCCTTGCACTCGCCTTCATAACCCTCTTCCACGGAGTCCCTTACATTTCTACCCCTGCCCCCAAGCTGCCGGGCACCACCAACAAGTCCTTCAGATGAGCTCGCCTGGATGCCCCATAAAGACCTGCCGTGCCCTCCTGTTCTCCACGCTCGCGGACCCCCTGACACCGCAGGGGCCGCACGGGAAACCGCGCTCCTTCACCAACCCTCTGCCTCACAAGCTGCTCCACGCCAGCTTCTTGGCCTCATCCTCCCCGTGCCTCTACCTGCCAAATGTGGGAGGCTGTGGGACTCAGCCCTGGGAGCTCTTCTGTACCTGTGGTCCCCGCTGGGCACCATCACGCAGTGCCACGCTGCATGTGACATCATATACTGGCAATATCGTATACTGGCATCATTGTGCCACCGCTTCTAAGCTCCAACCTGTCCCCTCAGAGCTTTTGAGGGCATCTGCAATCTGTCATGGCCAAAATCACACCTCGGACGTTCCCCCCAAGTCTGCCCTTCCCACGTTCTTTCCCGTCTCAAAAAAGAGCAGCTCCACCCTTTAGTTGCTCAGGCCCCCAAACCCTAGAGCCGTCCTCGACTTTTGTTCCCATCCCACATCTAGGCCTGACGGCCCCACCTCCAAAGCTGTCTAAGATCTAAGCACTTCTCCCCGTCTCCACAGCCACCACTCTGATCAATAGCAGCAGCCTCCTCACCGGTCTCCCTCCTTCCATCCTGGCCACACTGGTCCTTTTAGAACAAGTCAGACGATGTCACTGCTCTGCACACAGCACACAGAGCAAAAGCCCAAGTTCGTATAATCACCCACCAGGCCCCCCGCAAGCTGGCCCCCAGGCCTATCACCTCTCGGACTTCGTGCCCCACTACACTCCTCACCTCAGGGCCTTTGCACTTGCTGTTCTATCTGCATGTTCCCTCACAGCCCAGTGTAACCTTCCCTGATCCTGTGTAAAATGCAACCACCCACCCTCCCTCTGCCGCTCACTGACACTCTACTGCTTTATGTTACCTCTGTGGCACTTATCATCCATCTGACATAATATACATGCATTTGCTTATTTGTTTATTGTCCCCTCATGGAGGCAAGAATTTTTACCTCTTTTGTTTACCCACCATTTTGCCAGAGCCTGGACTAACACAGGCTAGGAATTCATGCTGAATGAATGACTGAATGGGCCTTGATATCATCTCCTATTTCCATACAATGAAATGTAAAGGTTGGGTTCTCAGTTCAAGGTCCCAAAGCCTGATACCAGTAATTCCCTAAATTTGTATTCACCCTTTATTCCTACTTCACAGAAGAGGTATCTCACCTCCTCGTTGAGCCTAAATCACCCATCCACTTGGGCTCCCAGGCCTATATCCACTCTTACTTCCTTACCGATCTTATTCTTGCAGTTTCTTTCTTTCTCTTACATTTTTTTCTACTTTTGATTCCCTCCATATTCAACCTCCGCTTCTCCTCCTCTAAAAAACATTCTCATGGCTCCTACATTTACAAAAAATAAAAAATAAACAAATAAAACTCCCAGCATCTTGCTACACTCTTTAGCTACCCATTCTCTTCCCTTTTATCATACAACCACTTGAAAGAACAGTTGACATCCTGTCTGCGCTGCCTCTCTGCACTCACTTCTCAATCCCGCGGTCTGCTCTCTGTCATGACCACTCTACTGAAAATATGTCTTTGAAAATCCCCGGGGCCACCTAATTGGCAAGCCCAGTGGATTTTTCCCAGTCCTCCTCCTCGTGATCTCTCCAGTGACATTTCGAGCCCCACACCCCTCCTTCTGGAAACCCGTTACTGTCTTGACTTCTGTGCTGACCCACTGTCCTTGTCTTCTCTCGCTGTCCTGAACATTCCTTCTCAGCACCACCCCCCTCCATTCCCCTCATGACCATTTCACCCTAAGTTTTTTTCTCTCCATGCCCTCTGACATAGAGATCTTATTCATGGCCAAGTGTTAATCTACATCATTGTGAGGATGACTCCAAAATCTATAGTTCTTTCTACTCTTTCAAGCTCCAATTCCAGATGTTTAGCTGCTTTCCCTACATCTACTACCTGCAGGCTCTGCCATTACCTCAAACTCAACATATGGAACACTGATATCTTCATCTTACACAAAATCCACTTCCCCTAAAGCCTGGCTTGTTAATGGAACTGGCATTCTGGTCCTATTCATGGAGCCCCAGATCCATCTTTGGTGTCTTCCTCTCCTTCACCTCCTATATCCAATCAATTCGTAGGTGTACTGGTTCCACTCTCGTGGTATCCTTAGCACCCATCTCTTTTTCATCTCCATGGTCAGCACCCTCATGCAATGGCCCAACCCAGTCTATCTAATAAATGACCACATCTCCCAACTCAGAGTTGGAAACTCTCTCCCAACTCAAAGATGCAAACTCTCCTATTTTGCATCCTTCCTGCCCAGATCCACCAGATACATCTTCCTCAATTACAGCTCTGATCGTGGCATACTCCAACTAAAACATGGCCGTGGCTCCACACTGCCACCAGGCAAGATTCAAACTCCATAGTCTAGTATTTTAAGACCAACAACCTGCAGGCCCCAGGCTACCTTCCTTGACTCTCTCTCACACTGCCTATATGCTCTCAATCTACTATATTCGTCAAACACTTATGCTTCTCTGTCTTCACTAAGAACCCTGTCTCTCCAATGACCCCAACCAGTTTCCAACTCCTACACCTCTCCCAAGGTTCTATTTAAAACCCACATTAAACACACTCCTCAATTTCTTCAGCTGATATGGATCTTTACCTTTTCTTTACTCCCACAGAATTTTCTCTATAGCTCACTTATTAAGAATGACTTCATTTTAAAGTTCCAATTCTTTCTCCTCTTACTAAACTCTAGACTCCTTAAAGATAAGATGCACATCTGATCTCCAACATGCATTGAAATCTCTACCTCTAGGGACATCTGAGATCAGTCCAGTCACAGAATCAGGATTATAAGATAACATGGACTCAACAATTCTGACTCCTATTTCTTTTTCTTGTCTTATTGCACTGGCTAGGATATCCAATACAATGCTAAGTGATAGTGGTGATAACAGGCATATTTATTTTGTCCCTGGTTTAACAAGAATGCTTCTAATGTTTCACAAGAAAGTGTGATGTATATGCTACAGATTCCTGGCACCTACCCTTTATCAAGTTAAGAAAACTACCCCTATATTCTCTGACATCCAAGCTGAAATAAGACACAAGGAGTTGTTGGATCAAAGTGGAATGAACCAAGAATACAGTATTGGAGAAATGCTGAGCCAAGGAAGAAGAGCCAGGAGAAACCAGATCAAGTTCATAGCCATGAAGAGGCTCTCCCTCAGATCTAAGCTTCCTGGGTTACTCATGCTGAAGCTTATGTTCCAGCTTCTCGCAGAAGAATGTAGAAGATGCAGGAGGAAGTGGTACTAGTCTGTTCCTTGACTCCCAGATTGTTGTACACAATGATCCTGCCTCTGCAGGGTTACTGAGGAAGTTGTGCAAACAGGACCTGCTGACATAAGAAATACTTTCATGACAGGGTGTGGACCAAAGAGGCCCCTCTATAGCCTTGGAGACCAAATATATCTGTCCACTCTATACACCTCATCACTTCTCCTGATTGAGTCACTCACAGTTGGTGGAGAGGATGATAGCAGGGTTGGGGACAGAGACACTGTACCAACATCTCTCCCTCTCTATGACTCCTTGGCAGCCAAAGCCTGAGCAGCTAAGGATATAGAGGCTGACAGTCAAGACTTCAGAAACTGAAGCAGAGAAAAGGCTGAGAGGAGATGCACTACAAGATGCCCATCCTTCTGACCCATTAGAAGGATGATGGGCAATCCTTCTGGACCCATTAAGGTACAGCTTCCTTTAGAGCAAGCTCCAGGAGAGCTATACAGAAGGGATTTCTGGTAGGGGAGAGGAAATTCACTCTGCTTCCCCAGAGAATCTGGCCCCAGATCCCGCCCATCATTAGGTTAGACTATTACTATTCCTCAGGCCACCTCAATTCTATGAAATATTAAGAGGGCCCCATTCTTCTCCCTTTAACAAAATCTCTGACAAAGAAGCCAGGGGTCCTTATCTCAGGAGCCCAGAGGTGGAGAAAAAGCAGAAGATGGCAGCCCCATGTGGACCACCTCATAAAGCTTTTCACTTCTAGAGTTAGAGAACTATTCATCCTGTGTTTTGACTCTCAGCTAAAAGCAATAACGCGCTCCCCGACCAGCTCTCCAGGCAAGATGAAACCCTGATTGCCAATTTCCATGGTATAAATACTTCCATCGTGGCCAATTTGAAGTTACTGAGAGTGGAATGAGGAACTGCACTCTGCTCTGAAGTACAGCAGGGCATCCATGCCCACACAGGTCCTAGACCCAGACCAATACCCAGCTGGCCTGCCCTCAGCTATTTCCCCAAACCCACTGTCCATCCCCAGAGAGGGGTCTCCCTCTCTTCCTACAGCTGGTATGGTGACTCAGCTTCCCCTACATTTAGGGAAAGAGGTGGAGGGCAGAGTCAGCTGCCCAGGCTCCTCTTCTCCTCCCTGAGCTCTCATCACCCTGGCAGCTGAGGGGCTTGGCACAAGGTCCCCTACCCGCAGTGTCTAGTCCACCCCTGCCTGGCCTTACCTCCAACATTTAAATAAACCCACAGGATTTCCCACCCAGTTCAGCTGCCCCCATGGAATGGTTATAGGCTTAGGCCAATAGGAAGGAAGGGAGCCCTTCCCATCCCTCCCAATGTGGCCCTGCACACTCTGCCATTTCTTGCCTTTATCTCCCCAATAAGCTCTCTGGTCACTCCATTCTCTCTCCTCTCTCCAGAAAGTTAAGCCCATTCTCTGATAGGAAATGGAGCTTCGTTTCTGTGTCTGCTTCTCATACAGAGCCGGTCCAAAAGCAAGGACCAACAAGACAGTTGAACAAGAAGGGGAACCTTGGTCTCCCCACCAAAATGAGACATTTCCTGAGGGGACCCACCAGGGTTGAGCACTCAGGTAGAGCCCAGACCTTTAGGACACCCTCTCTTCTCTGCTATGCCCCTGGAAGGGCCCAAGGCGGGACCTGAGTCTACAGAAACCTCCCCTCCAGCCTTCTCCACACCTTCCCCCAGGAACTGAAGTCTGAGGGCTGCAGGTAGTTGCGAAGAGCATCTTCTCTCTGCCTAGAAAATCTGTACTCCAGCCCCAAAGTAACCACCTCCAGGAACCTTTCCCTGATCATCCTAGCTGATAAGCCTTGCTTTTCCTCCAGCTCTGGGGCTTCGGTCCCCACCCCTGTCATGGCACCTTACACTCCTGTGTACCTCTCCGTTCCCTAAACTGTAAGCTCCTTGAAGGCAGGAACTGAGAGACACTAGTCTTTGAATCTCAATGCCTGGCATAGAGCCTAACAGACATTGAATGCAGGAAGGGATGGCTGGCTAGCCTGTGAGCTCCTGACACCTCTTCCCAAGGTCAAAGCAGCACCTGCCAAGGGCTGATGGCTGCCCTGGCACCTCCCCCCAGCAAGACCAACCGAGACCAAAGAAGGAAGGCACAGAGGGGGTGGGAGGGGATTGCCAGGACTGACGGTCCCTGAGGCTCTCACCTGCTACGCGGTGGGCCACCAGTCCCTCCAGGTTTAGTGGTTCCTCCTCTGGAGTGCGTGAAGGGTCTGAAGTTGCCTCCTTCGGTGGGAGCGGAGGCTGAGCAGTGAGGCCAGGGAGAGAGGCTGGGGGCTGCTGAGGCCCTGGAGGGCTCTGGGTAGTTGACAGGAAGGCAGATGAGGAGGAGGCTGGGCTCTTTGGACGGAAACTCTGGCTGGACCCAGCTGGACATGGCTGATAATCATAAGGCGAGTAAGGCCTGCCAGGAGGGAAGGACTCCACGGCCAGGGAGGCCCGTGGGGCCAGCTCAGGGGTTCCCAAGGAATGCCCACTGGGGATGTAGCCAGACCTGGACTGGGTCAGTGGATGGGGCTGGCAGGAGGAGCCTGAAAGAGGCTGGGAGGACAGCGGGGAAGCCCCTGGCCAGGCCCCTGGGACACTCTGGGACTTGTGCAGGGGGGCGGAAGCTGTGGCCGGCTCCAAATCCAGCATCAGCATGTTGAGTGCTTCGATGGACTGCTCAATCTCTTGCTGGGAGGCTGCCCTGGGGAACTCAGGGAGGCCGGGGGTGGGGGTCTCTGCAGGCGGCTGGGGGCTGGGCCTGCTGGGCCCAAGACTCTCCAGGTGGGCTCTCTCCTGCTGGCGAGGAGGTGGACGAGGCTGCTGCTGCTGCTGCTGCTGCTGCTGCTGCTGCTGCTGCTGCCAGGAATTCAGGCCCCTCTGCACAGCCTCCCGGCTGCTGCCCCCGCGTGCTGGAGCTAGGGGCAGCTGGGGCTCGCTTTCCGGAAAGGACTGGGAGCGGAACATACTGCTGGGGTCATGGCCATAGTGGGAGGTGGTCACTGGCTGCGGCCAGGCTGGGTGGGGCCCCTCCCGCTGGTAGCCGGCTAAGCCCTCCTGCGCCGAGTAGGAGGGCCGCATGGGGGCCACGTGGGCCGCGTGGGCAGGTGCCGTCCGGCTGGCAGACTCATAGGGGTAGGCCCCACCATTGACCATGGGTTCCACGGGGTAGGGCTTGTCCAGGCCGTTGGTCAGGGAGGACAGGGCCTCTGGGTAGCCCCCCTCACTGGTGTTGGTGACCCCGTCCAGGGAGGACAGTGTGCCCATGCTGCCCACGCTGTGCCCATCCTGGTTGGGCAACTCGTCGTCCAGGATGTCCGTCTCCCGCTCAGAGGCCAAGGCCCCACCGTTGACGTGAACCTGGGCTGGGACGACATGCCGTCCTGAGGAGGGTACGGCCGGGCCCCCCGCCGGGCGGGACCGGAGATGCTGGGGGTGGTACATGGCCCCTTGCTTCTCTCTCTCTACACCGAAGCCACTGAGCAGGCGGTCCAGCTCACGCTTCTCCTCGGGACTCAGGGCAGCAGGGGCGCTGGAGGGGCCGGGGGCGGGCTCATCGGTCTTGTCTGTCTTGGTGGAGGCTGTGGAGTTGCCGGAGTCGCTGCTCACGGAGAGGGTGTGCTCCACGTGGTTAGGGGTGGCCGACAGGGCAGGGCGCGTGGCATTGACAGCCCCAGTGCTGCCGTGCAAGGAGTCCTTCTTCTTCACCTTGGCATACAGGCTCCCGTCCAGGGGTCCCTGAGTGTGTCCCACCACCTCTGCAAGAGAGCCGGAGGGGACAACAGACACAGAGGTCAGTGGGAGGCATGACATCTTCTCTTCTCCCAGAGGAAAGGAGTGAAGAGCTTCCATTCCCTGGATCCTAAAATCTCCTCTCCTGACTCAAGGTAGAGCTGAGGTCAGGGATGTGGGAGAGGAGGACAAAAGGACCCGACCCCAGGCTTTTGGGCCCCAACACAGCCTCAGGGCCAGGCAGTGAAGCCTAAGGTAGGTGGGTGCTGCGGGGAGGTCCTGGGAGCAAGATGCCCCAGTCTAAACCCTGGCTCTGGCATCTCACCAGCTTCCCAAAGACTGGAAGCACTGGGTCAGGATGGGGTCCAGGAAAGCCAGCAGTCCCCGTGTCACAGAGGACATGCTTTCCCTCTGAATGCTGAGCTCGTGGGGTTCCGGAAAGGGGACTCAGAGACCAGGGTGACAGGGGAAGCATCCAGAACACGAAAGGAGATGTTCTCATCAGGGAGGGGTGTCCCCTGTGTCATTTTGTCTGTGCACAGCTCTGGGGACCCCATGAGCAATACTTTCTCTGAAAGGAAAGAGTGAGCACTGGGTGGCTCAGGGCCAAAGGGCTGACTCAGGAATGAAGAACTTCCCCACCCAGAGGGACTCAGTGATTTCACACCCTGTACAGTCAGCAGCCCAGCTTCCAGCCCCGACACACACACATACACACACACACTTGTGTGCACGCACAAACACCTCCCCTCCCTTCGCTCTAAAGGCAGGCCCCCGGCTGGCAAGAAAAGGAAGCCCCCTCCCAAACCCTGCACAAACTCCAGCCAGACACCCAGAGTCCCTCACACCCCAACCACACACAGGAAAACCAGACACAAAGACATCCAGGGACACACACGCCAACTAATAATCGCCTGAGTCAAACACCCAGAATTCGCCCAAATCAAACACCCTGCTGCACTCTCGGGGCACACTAGATGCATAGGTGCCCCCGAGGCGCCAAACACGGTGCCCTTTACACACTCGTTATTTCTAATCCTGTGAGTCGGGAGTATTATGCCTACTCTAAGGTTGGGAGAAATTGAGGTCCACAGAAGTGAGGCCATTCATCTGCAGATACACAGGAGAGCTGGGATTCAATGTCAGAACTAATTTAAAATATGATTAAAATAAAACGAAATTGAGGGTGGGGGGGGCGAAAAAAAAAAGAAAAAAAAATAAAACGAAATTAAAAGCGAAATTAATTTAAAATCAGAACATCAAAAAACCATGTAATTTTTATTATTCCACACGGTCTCTCGTATCACACGCACACACAGGGTCACTTAAACACATAAAAAGGCAGCAACACCCCAACATAAATACTTCAATCTAAAGCCACAGTCATTTCACAAAATACAAGCTCCTACACCAGGCCCAAGGATCAGCCCTCAGGCCAGATAGTGGCAGACTCTAAAAATAAACACTCGCACAGAAGCCCACAGCCAAAAACAAGTGATCACACAACCACAAAACAGGAACATCCTGATCAACATACACACTCAACGAACCACAGGCCAACCAGTGACGTCACGGGAGCTAGCACAGCGATGCCCAGCGAGGCGCATCGTCCACGCGCCCCCTCCCCGGGGGGCTGGATGCTCTGCTCACTCACTTAACTCTCCAGAACCACCTCTCCGTCCCCAGTGTTCCCTGGGGCTTTGGGACCTTGGCCAGCGGCAGGCCCCACGCAATACTGGGCCGGAGTGTGGCCACGTCCCAGGGCTCTCAGGGATCCGGCTGGTGTGAGTCGGAGCTGGCTCTAAGCTCCAGAACAGCGCCTCTGTTCTTTGTGCCGGGGTCCCCAGGGACTGCTTGGAAGACTGCCTCTTCCGACTGGCCTGTCATCGTCGCTAAAGGTGTCAAAGCTACTGGAGAGAGGCACTGCCCCTCATGTCACGTCCTTCCAAAGAGAGGCACTGCCCCTCATGCCACATCCTTCCAAAGACCCACTGCCCCTCATGCCATGTCCTTCCAAAGACGCACTGCCTCTCATGCCACATCCTTCAAGAGACACACACCCCTCATGCCACATCCTTCCAAAGAGAGGCACTGCTCTTCATGCCACATCCTTCCAAAGAACTGGGCTCCCTGCTACACACACACGCAAGAGACCCCAGCTGACAGCTTCCACGGGGGGAGGCATTGAAGACCAGAGCTCTCCTCCATCAGATTTCTTGGGGTTGGTTCCCATGAGAGTGGGAAGCTGAAGAGCTGCCCTTCCTTCCCGGTGAGCCTGGAAAGCTGCTGACCCCAGAGGAGGCAGGCCACTCCTGGGCCCTGGCCCCACTCCGAAGCTCACGCTGTGAGGCCAGGGAGCTGCTCTATCCCCTGTACCCCTTAATCTCCCAAGTTCCTCCTCATGTGGTCTGGGAAGTGGGGGGAACAGCAAAGCAAAGGGTGGAGTGGCTGACGGGCTCCCCCTTTACACGGAGGGTGCAAACCAGCATAAACCTAAAAGTATTCTTTCCTTCAGAGAGAAAGGAGGCCACTCCCGCATCTCGCTTGGGTTCCTAAGAGACGAGCTTTTGGCGAGAGAGCTAAGAAGGCATCCCCCGAGGGAGGCAGGGAGGACGATCTCACACTCATTCCCAGGACCCGATACCTTGCCCCGCTTGGCCCCTTCATCGATTCTTACAACGTCAATATTAAACCTATTCTTCCCTGGAATTTAGACCCACACGGTCCACTGTTTGTGGCCACATCACCAGTGATAATTGCCAGGCCACTGAGACTGAGTAAGAAAATCGAAGACGTGTAGATCGTTTAACTAATTCTTTTCTGCAAAATACAAATAGAAACATCTATCGCAGTCCTCCAGGCAGGAGCCAGCTGCTCCCGCCACTGCGGGCTGTCCTGCGCCTGCGCTGGCCTTCCTTTCCCTATCGAGGGGAGGCCGTGAGGACACCCAGGCCCACCCCAGGGGTGTGCAGCCTCGAGAGGGCTCTGCCGAAACCCCAGTGTGTTGGCCTGACCCCAGCATGGCAGGTACCCCTGTTCCTCCTGCGGGAGATGCACCCCCCTCTGCCCCCCACACCGGTACACACACGCTCGTCACTCCCTTCTGCGCGGCCACCGCCGCCACCTTAAGTGCTACTTAGCAGGACCACAAGAAGCCGGAACACAATGTTGGTTTCGATCTATTAAGGCAGGAAGGGCAAAAGAGAGAGGCGGGCAGGGCAAGGAGGAGGAGGGAAACAGCCCAAGGAGATGGGGGTAGGGGGTGGTTTTGAGGTTCTAAAGCCGAGAGGCCACCAGATCCAGCTCACAGTCTCTGCAGCCTCCAGGGCCACAGCCTCCAGGGGCATGACCTCCAGGGACTTCCAGGGGCACAGCCTCCAGGAACTTCCAGGGGCACAGCCTCCAAGGACACGACTTCTAGGGACCTCCAGGGACCTCCAGGGGCACGACCTCCAGGGACCTCCAGGGCCACGGCCTCCGGGGGCACGACTGGCGCAGGGCGGGTGAGGATGAGATGCCCAGGGGCAGGGCGCAGGAGACAGAGGTGGAACCTGCCCGATCGGGGCATTGGGTACCAGTACGGGTGACAGTGGAGCAGGAGGATGGACGGCAGGGGTCACACCAGCTACACGTAGCCAAGAGCCCCCAGCCACAAGGGCAGGCCACCGGGGCGTCCTGTGTCCTAGGCCACCTCCCCAGGCCACCGAGACGCCCACGGTCTCTTCAAAGCTCCACTTGCTTTGTCTGAATTTGTCTTCTACTCTCCCCGGCAGCTGCTCCCAGCCCCGGCTCCACCCTCCGGCACGAGCTCCACGGCACCAAGAGGCCCTGGTTCCTCGGCGGCCGCGATCCAGATGTGCGAGTCATGCTTTTGGAAAGCTTCGAGGAAAATCCCCAGCTGATTGGACACGGACCCACCCCCTCGGCTCCCTCCAGCAACCCACGGAGGTGTGCGTGGTGCTAGAAGCACACAACGGGCCAGGAGGCAGGGAAGGAAAGACGCGTGCATCCTGCACCCTTCGAAAAAAAGGAAAGAAAGGCGGGATGCAAGGATGACCCGGGTTTAGGGTGGCTGTTTCCCAATTTTGATATTCATAAGAATCGACTCCATAAGGAGTGTTAAAAATGTAGATTCTGGGGCCCCACCCCGAAAGATTTTTTACTCATAGGTCTGGGGCGAGGCCAAAAAGCAGTATTTTAGCTTTCCTGAGGCTCCGGGACTTGCATAGGTGGATACTATCTTGAGAAACCCTGACCCCCATGGTCAGCACTTTAGACTCTGAGATTAAGCCCCAACCCCCCACTTCTCTTACTAATGGAAAAGTTTCACTTATTTAGATGTCAGGACAGATGGCTCCGACCATGAAGAGTAAAAGGTGCCAGCCCGGTTGACTCCAAGAAAGAAGTTTCCTTCGGCGATGATTCAGCGAGGAGCGACCCCTCCTCGTCCAAGCAGCAGGTCTGTTTTGAACAGTGAATGATTTACTAAGGTTTTCAAGGAGGGGGCCCTTCGTGACACAAAAGTCCTGTGGGTCCACGGCCAGCAGAATAACAATCACTAAAACAGGTTCCCCAGAGCAGTGATGACCAACCAACGTGGAGGAGAATCAAAGCGGTGCCAACGGGAGGCAGCATCACGCCCACCCCGGACACAGTAGTTTAGAAGCAGACCGGGGCCTCGGCACACGCAGAGGGAGCCTCAGCTCCTTGAACACAGTGAGGAGGCATCTAAGGCCACACGCGTGTGGGACGTAGGTGAGCTTTCACGAGGGCTGAGGCCTGGCCGAGAAGCAGCCGAGAGAGCAAGGTCTGGACACGTTAACCCGTTGGTCACAGATTCCCCCTCAGCTGTGGAGAGAGCCAGCCTGGGGCCCCATAGGACCAGGGCTATTGTGGGAGCCAGAGGATGGGGCCGGGTACCAGGAAGGCCGGAGGGGCATGGTTCTGGAGAGAAGATGGAGGAGCCAGAGGTGCCCCTTCCCACCCCACCCGTGTGCCGGACACAAGCATCACTCAGAAGGATGGTCCCCATCTTGATGGCAAGTCCGCTTGCACCAACCACTTAAACGCACAGAGCCTGGCCTCCAAGCCCGGTGAGGCAAGATTCCAATGCTTACTTGCAGGGGTGCTGAGTGACAGGACTCAGGAGCTAAGTCCCTGAAGCCAGGCCTGGCACATCCTACGTTCTCCTCTCTCCATTCTGTCTTACGTGTTTCAACAGCTCCCATCACCCACCAAGTAAAGCCCAAGCCCCACTCCCCTCCACTGCTGGACACGCCATACCTCCTATCATCTGGCCCCTGGTTGCCTTCTGAAGGCTCACCTTCGTTGTCCTCAAAACCCCCCAACACCCTTCACTCCTCTTCCTATCCATAGGCTCTCTCCTACCCCGGGCCTTGCACACGCTCTTCCCCTTCCTGAAAGATCCTTCATGTTTCTTCCCTACAACTCCCAAGCTCCCTGAAAAGTCCCTTCCTCCTCCTCCAGGTTCAGCCTGAACTTCTCTGAGGAACAGCCCTCGGCCTAACCCTCTGCCCACCATCCTCCGGACGGAGATCAGCCTCTTCTGTGTCCCTGTTGCCCTGTGCAGACAACGACCACAACACAAATCACCCACTGGCCGGTCATGACTGTTGTCCATGTTCCATCCTCCCACTGAGCCGAGGGCTCCTTGAGAAAAAGCCCTTGGCCCCGCCCCGCCCTCCACCCAGTGCCTGGTTTCCAGACGGGGTGCCCTTCACTATATGGTCTATGGGAACTGTGCCTCTTGGAGCTCAATGCACAACCGGCCGTATGGGACAGCTCTGCAGGATGCAGCACGGCGCCTGGCACACGTTACGTGGCTCATAAATGCTTCTTGCATTCCTTTAATTGTCCCCAAAGTCATATATCGTCCTGTCAGCCACTGAGGCACTCTTCCTCCACTGCCATCCAGGGCCGTGGAAAACCAGAGGTTCAAGGTGGACCCAAGCTTCTCCCATAGGAAAGAGAAAAGAAAAGCACTGCAGGCAAAAATATCCTGAGAGAGGAGTATTGTCTCACACAGTTGGTAGCCGGAGGCTGGGCACAGGGGAGGTCCCCATAAGGTGGCTGGGCCAGAGCCTCGCCTGCAGTGTTCCCCAGGACTCCCCGGTCATACTCTGGTCCACGGGATGTTAACTTTCTCAGACTAAGGACCATTCGGGATATCTGGTGAAAGCCCAGACTAACTGCCCCCAAAATGCACAAACACAAATTTTTCACATAATGGCCAAGGGGTGAATGGCCAAGGGGCCAAAGTCCACGTATGGACTTTTACATTTAGAGGTCTGCATCTCTCACAGGGTGCTGCTCCTGGGGATCCCTCTCTGTCACCTGGGATTCCACCAAGAACGCCAGGCTCCATCCAAGAAAAACAGGAGAACACACAGAAAAGGAAACTCTTCCTGCTGGAGGAGCGCAGGTGGGGTCTAGCCCAGAGGAGCCCCCTGAGTTGCGACCTGCCCGCGGGAGGGGAGTGTGGGGAGGGGATGAGGATGGTGTGCAGAACCTCACAGGGGTGTGCAGGAGCTCAGTCCCACGGCTCAGGCACGACCCAGGGTCTTCTTGAGACACCGTGGCAACGGCGACAGGCATCTCCGGTGACCCTGTGATGGTCCCCCATGCGGACCACCCACGCCGACCTCCCATCCCACAGGCAGCCGGGTACTGAGGCAGCCCTCTGCTCCTCCCAGCCGCAGAGAGCTCTGGACCGCATGGAGCTCTGCATGGGAGTGGGCTTCCTCAGGGACTCTGAAGGTCCGCAGATTTACGGTTGAAGACAAGACCCCAGGTCTCTGAAGGGGAAGCACACAAAGGAGACACAGCCTCCGGGATGGCAGAGGGCGGACAACACGTCCGGCCCAAGAGACCGGGGTTCACACTGGGAGGGGGACCGCCGAGGGGCGGGGGCCTTGGGCCCTGCAGGCGGAGACAGATGAGCGCCGCGGTGGCAAGCAGAGCCCCTGTCTTCTTGCTTGATGGCACTCAGAGGGGAGCCACTGCGTTCTCAGACCTCGGACAACAGAGCAGTGAGTCTTCCCAAGGCTGCTGTCCATCTCTTCACAGGTGGCTGTGTCCCCTGCACGAGTGACCACCCCAGAGTCACCCACAAACCTGCCTCTCAGGACCCAGGGAGGGGGGGAGGCCACCTCCATCATTCTGCTGTGGCAAGGAAGAAAGAAGGCCCAATGTCCAAACAGAGCCCTGGTCCGAATTCCTGCCTGTGGGCCTTGGGGATGAAGAAAGTCAGCTTTCAAGCAGAAATGGGAAACAGAGCCCCTCCCACGGCTGCTCCTGTCTCCTGCTGCTCCAGGAAGTCAGCGGAGCCAAGAGAGCTTTCTAAATGCCATGGGCTTTTTGGCAGAAGGGTCCCAGGGGATCAGTTAATCCGCTGGCCACCACCCCTCGTTTTACAGGACGACAGTGGCACTCGGCAGGCCGGGGGATCCCCCCCACCAAGGTCACGCAGCACAGAGAAGCTCAGGGCTCTTTCTCCTGAATGGCCTTCAAGGTGAAGATGGCCGGAGTCTGGGGGGGGCAGGGGGCCGGGACTCCAACCACGGCCGCGGACCGAGAACCTCCCAACATAATACACCGGGCTTCATCGGGTGATGATGACAGATGTGTCCCCAGGCCTTCCTCAGGAAGGACCCATGGCACTTTCACAGATACCATCTCCCTGGAATTCCTCCAGAGAGAGAAGTAGGAACAGAAAGCTCAATCATGACCTTTATTTCGGACCCAAGGGACCAGGGCCTGGAGTGACCTGCCCAGGTCACACGACGGCCCACGCCTGTGGGGCAAATGTGAACTTGCTGGGCAGCCTCCTGAGTCCGGCCTGGCCTCCAGCTCCCACGCCAGGCACTCCCACTCCCTGCCCTCAGCCTATCCGGGCACCAGATATCACAGGCACTCGGGACAGTAAAAATAGCACCCGAGCCCACAACAACCCAAGTCCTTCTCTGCCAGGCCAGGGCGTCCGCCTGGCCACCCAGGGATCCCTGGCCAGGAGGACGGCCGGGCCACTGCGAGCCCTGCCAACGTTGGGGGAAAGCCATGAATGGGAGGCCGCGGCGGCCCGCGGGGCGACGGTCAGCACCCAGGGTGCCACGAAGCTCTGACCACAGGACCGGGGTGGGGGGGTAGGGGGGCATCCTGAACCAAGGTCCCACTGGGAGGGGCTCAGGGGCTGGGCCTGCCTCCACTACGTGCCCTCCACCCGCCACCCCATCCTCATCCTCCGTGAACCGTGACGCCCTGAGCCAGGCCGGCTCAGACACGCTGCCCACCCACGCGGACCCCCCCAAGGGCCACCTCTCAGCCCCCGGCAGCGGCGCTGGCGGGTCCCAGGGCCGCAAGTCCAGGAGGGAGGCGGCCGGCCCCGGCACACCCGGCTGCGAAGGCAGCAGCGGCCCCAGCGCCCCGCCCCGGGCTTCCCCGGTCCAGGAGCCCCCCACCGCTCCCAGGACCGGCAGGAGCCGCACAAGGGCCCGCGGGCCACGCGAGTGCCCGGCGCACACTCACCCTCTGCACGGAGCCGCGGAAAGGGGAGGAGAACGGAGCCGGAGCCGCTCTGATTTGATCTGGGCTCCTCGTGCTTCAAGTTTCAAATCTTTCCTCCGCGGCTGCAGCCCCAGGCTGTGTGTGTCCTGCTGGGCTCACTGAGACTGTCAGGGCTGGGAGGAGCCGGGCGCGCCTGCCCCGTCCACGCACCACCCCTCCCCTGCTCCCCGCTCCCCCCTCGGCCAGCCCGCCTCGCTCTGGCTTGGAGGAAGCCAGTGGGATAAAACTCTGTCTGTAATTTCAGCCAGCTGGGTCCCCAGGGCTTCACTTATCATCCTGTAGCTACGCAGTTCTCCGATGACATCACAGCGGCTTCCCAAGCGCTCCGCACGGAGCGAGCGGCGGCCAGCGGCGGCCCCGGCCGGCCCCGAAGCCACCAGGGCTCCAGGGCCCGGCCGCGTGGGAAGGGAGAGCCTGGGAGCCCGAGCGGCGGCCGGGACGCGAGCGGGACACAGGGAAGGGCCGCAGTTCCTACGAGGGGACTGAGATTTACTTCCCCAAAGTTTTCCACATTTTTTTTCCATTCTCAGCTAAATGAAAGGCAGAACAGATGACAACAATTTTCCAGCTGCTGAACAATAAATAAGGTGGAAATCTTTTCTTCCCTCCCTCTCCCCCTCCTTCCCCACAGCACCCCCACCACGGGGCAGAGTCTAGGAGCCAGGACACTTCCTTGGCTTATAAAAGAGGAAGAAAGATTTAAAAAAAAAAAACCCCACAAGCCCCTGTACATCCTAGAGGTGACAGCGGGCCTGAGCAGAGGTACCAAGGGGTCACCCAGGCAGGTCTCTGGAGGGGGTGGGGCGGGGAGGGGGGCAGGAGCCCCAAAGCTACATCCTCAGGGCAAAGCTTTGGATTCTGGCCTGGCAACCTTGACAATTCTTGAGGTGTGACTTTGGGAAGGCCAGTGGGCATCCCGCCCAGGACATTGATCCACCAGGCCACCACCTAAGGTGCCTCCAGTTGACCAGCTATTGGTATTCCGTTTGTTCCAGTCTATAAAGATCACGAATGGCAGAGACAATAACTTTTCAGAGTGTCGGTGACATCCACCCTCACCCCCAAGCACCCAGACCTAAAGCAGGCCCCTCAGCCAAAATCATGAGAGCTGCCCCAAAAGTGCCCCCTCCTTTATCGTGGTGTGCCCTGAAAAGAGCCAGAAGTCGCTGACAGCAGGACAGCAAACTCTAACTCTTATTTGCACAATGTTGGTGGCTTATTTTCACATCAAGGCAATGTCCCAACCCAGCTCCCAGAGTGGGCAAGAGATGGCCTGGGGTCCGCGGTCAGGTCAGTGGGGGCTTCGGGGCCTGCTGTCTCCTTGAGGACCCCACTCAGTCTGTAACCCCAAAGTGCCAAGACGGACGTGCCAGGTACAGGCCACCAACTCCTCCCTCTCCTGAGCCAACACCTCAGTGCCAGCCCCCTCCCCATCTCCAACATCCATCCCTCTCTCACTACTTTTTTCTGAGAGTAAAGAAGGAAAATAAGAGGAAGAACAGAGATGGGCCACAGTGCCACAAGGAGTTCCATAGGCCTATCACCTCCCACTTTCTGGACACCATACCTTTTTTTCTTTTCTTTTTTTGAAAGATTTTATTTATTCATGAGGGACCCAGAGAAAGAGGCAGAGACACAGGCAGAGGGAGAAGCAGGCTCCCTGCAGGGAGCCCAGTGTGGGACTCAATGCCGGGGCTCCAGGATCACGCCCTGAGCCCAAGGCAGATGCTCAACCGCTGAGCCACCCAGGTGTCCCCACACCATACCTTCAATAATGAGGCCTAACCTAATGTTATACCCAGCCCTTCTTGCTCATGTCACTTCAGTATCTGCCTAGAACACAGTGGCCAAGAACAAAGGCTTAGGAGTCAAGCAGACACTGATTTGAATCCAGACATGACCACTTACTACTCAGTTCAACCCTGGGCCAATTACTTAGTCTTCCTGAGCTTCAGTTTCTTTATCTGCAAAATGGGTATATTAATATTTTCACCTCAGAGCAGGATGCTGCTAAACACCCAACATCGCACAGGACAGGGCCCGGCAACCAGCAATTACCCCGTCCAAGTGCCAAGTGCAAGTGCAGGACTGACGTAATGCATCTAAAGCAGTTGGCCCAGCACACAGCACAGAGAGATGCTCTAAATGAGGCGGCCCCGTATATACAACCACGTCCATGCCATGTGCTCCCTCCTTCTCTCTCCCTAACCCAGCTCCACCCTGAGAGGGACGTTGGTGACCCTATCTCCTCAGGGCACAGATGCACAGGCCCGATGCTTCAGCTTCAGGGCCTATCATCCGCCTCACCCTTTCCCTGCTCAAAAATCACAGCATCAAATGAAACAGCTTGGACATTGAAAACGTGATGCTGCTCAGCTAATAAATACCAAGACCGTCGGGTTCGGTGGCTGCCAACAGCAGGCCGGAAGATGCCACCACCCCTCCCGCCTCCAGAGATGGCTTCGCTGTGTAGGACCACAAGGGAGGGGAGGGCAAGACGTCAGCTGCCTTCACGCAGATAGGACAACATGGGGCAGGGGGAGTAGTAGATCTGGTTTAGAAAAGGATATATGTAATTTTATCACTTTCTGTTTAAGGAAAAAAAAAATTTTTTTTTCCAGAATAGAGCTAAGTCAAAAATCTTTCTGGACAGGGGGATGGGCGAAGCCAAGCTTGAGAGGTGAAAGTACGGTTTGTTCTTCCGAGGCAGCTCAGTGTCCCTTGTCCCATGAGGCAGCCCTGGGTAGGGAGGTTTCATGAGATATAGGATCTAGTGCAGGGATGTGATGCATGACCTCTGGGAGCCCCTCGGATGCTCAGTAGGACTTGAGACCCCAGATTTGCCACGTGAGGCCCAGCTGTGGGCCACCAGCCCAGGCTGATCCCTAGTCACAGCATGGTCAAGCCGGAGGACGTCCTGAGTTCATCAGCCCCCCCCCCCCACACACACACACCCCCAAGGTGGGCCATCAGACTCAGGGTGGGCAAGTCTCCCCCACTTGCATATTGGGTCAGGACTGGAGCAGAGACTACCACCCGGAACCCCAGATCCTGGAAGGAAATCCTGTCCGCTGCCAGAGCTGAGTCAGACACACGAGGGGGATGCCCAAAGGGCGCTGGAAACCCTGTGACATTAGACCCTCAAAGGTCTCCAGGTCTGGCCATGCAAACAAAGTAGAACAGTTATGGGCGAATCTGCAGCTAAGAAAGACCATCCACTCGCAAATGGAACACAGGCCGCCTCCCCTGCAGGCCCGGCTTCGGGAGACCCCGCAGCTGGGCCAGTGGGGTGCAGCAGAGGCTGCTCAATCAGGCCGAGGGTCCTCCAGGGAGGAAGGACGCCCAGTCTCCTTCCGTCACCTCCTCCGGCCCCCTTCCTGCCCAGTGCTTTCTTTTCATTGGCAGCTGTGGAAGCATCTTCCCCAATCTGGATTTCTTTTGCTCTTTCTTTTAAGGAATTAAATGGCTGCACGTTGTGGTTTCCAAGCAGCCAGTCCTGACACAGAAACAGGACGCAGGAAAAGAGAGAAGGACCATTTCACACTCTACAAGCGGGAGAGGTAAGGCCCCAGAGACAAAGGGCTGAGGGGACAGCTAGGCTGGGGGTCCCCCCCAAGAGGATGTGCCCCCCGCCCACTCTGGGGAACATGGAGCAGAGTCTGGAAATAGCTGGGACTGTCACATCTAGAAGAAATGCTCCCGGCATCTGGTGGGTAGGGATGCTGCTAAACACCCACCATTGTACAGGACAGGGCCCGGCAACCAGCAATTACCCCGTCCAAGTGCCAAGTGGGCCACAGCTTGAGGCCGTGAGCCAGCCTGAGGGCAGAGGGAGTCTGGGGTGTGAGATGGAGCTTGGGACTATGACTCAGGAGTCCTGGCTTCTGGTCCCCACTGCGCTGCTAACTCACCACTTGACTTTGGGCAAGTCATTTCCTTTTCCTGGGCCTCAGTCTCCAAAGCGGTAAAAAGCGAGGGAGGAATAAGAAAGAGCTCTGAACCCTAAAACAGCCGGTTCTATGCAGAACCACAAGGAGGAGGAGGAGAAAGGCACGGGTGTGCCGAGCATCACGGTGTATGGGGCGAAGGGCAGGTCCTGGGCACCCCTCGCACGGCCCCAGCCTTCTGGGGTGCTCCCCACCCAGGAAGGCAGCGGACAGGGCCAGGCTCAGGACAGTGTTCCCTGACCAGAGGGCAGGAGCCGTGGTGCCAGAGGACTACTCAGGATGGGAACTGTCAACTCCCAGGCAGGTGTCTGAGCTGGACAAAGGTCGGGGGGCCATATGCACCCACGCACCTCCTCCTGCCTCTCCCCACCCGGGGAAGGATGGGGGGAAATAGGGAGGGGCTCCAGCATGGGGACTGCAGGTTCTTACGGCCTGTCTGCCCTTCAGCGGATGCTCTCACATTTGCTTCCACAAGTGCCTTCCAAGGGAAAGACTATCGTGCCCATCTTCCTGATAAAGAGACCGAGGCTTGGAAGTTGTGGCTTGCTCAAGATCAACTGGCCTGTGGGCCCCTGGTGTTCATGCTCTTTCTGCTTCCCAGAGAGGAAGAAGGAAGGAGTGGGAGGCGCAGAGGGCGAGAGCAGAGGAACCCACCAGGAAGAAGGGAGTTAAGGGCGACAACAAACCGCAGGTTGTCCAGAACACCCTGCCCCAACCCCACCATCCATGCATCAAGGTGGCCCCCTAGGGCTTTTTTTTTCAATTATTTATTACTTTTTTAAGAGATTTCATTTATTTATTCATGACAGACACAGAGAGAGAGAGAGAGAGAGAGAGAGAGAGAGAGAGGCAGAGACACAGGCAGAGGGAGAAGCAGGCTCCATGCAGGGAACCCGACATGGGACTTGATCCCAGGCCTCCAGGATCACACCCCGGGCCGAAGGCAGTGCTAAACCACTGGGCCACCCGGGCTGCCCCTCCTAGGGCTTTCATGCGTTTATCCCAATGATGTTTCCAGGGCTCAAAGCATTTCTGGAAATTTGTAGGGAACTGCTTTAGGGCTGGTTCAAAATGCACACAGATGAGCCCCTCTCTGCACTTGGGGGGTCGATCCCCATTCTTGATCCCAAACAGGAAATTAGGTACCACATGTGGTTATCAGACTGGCCATTAGAGTCCCCATCAGCACTGTGGGGGTGTGCAGCGGGGTAGAGGTCTCATGGGTCTATGAACGAGCGGTGCGTGTATGTCGAGGGGGGACCTTTGTGCTTCTCTGCACAGGTGGCATGTGCAGCGGGGTCTGTGTGGTTCTATGCCTGAGTGGCTGTGGGTATGGGTGTGGGTGGTGAATCTGCTTGGGTCTCTGCTGCCTCTCCCAAATGGGTCCATCCGTGTGCATTAGCATGAGGAAGCTCACACAGGCACCTCCGTGGGGATCTGCCGGCCAGTGTGCATGAGCTCACACCCCGGAGCAGGTGTGGGCTGGAAGCTGGCAGCCCCTGCTGCAGCGGGACGAGCTGGCAGTGACTCCCCTGACCCACAGAAGGTATAAAACTATGGGGTGCAGGCCTGGACAGGACCCAGGAGCCAGGAGCGCTACCCCCAGGCTTCTTTCTCTGCTTGTGTCACATGAAGAGCGCCTGTCTGGCTCTGGAAGGTTTGCAAGCAGGAAGGGGGCAGGGAGGCAGCAGGAAGGGAGAAGGAAAGATCTGAGCAGCTTTGAGCTTTCATATCAAAATCTGATCTCACTGCCCCTGGAGAAGAACAGACATCAAAGAACACTCTGCAGCTGACAATTTTTAAAGCTATCAGAGCAGCCCGAGGCAAAGTGTCTGACGAGCATCAGGGCATCGACAGGCTGTAAGGATGTGAAGACTTGGTTGGTCCAGGGCAAGCAAGGCAGTCCGAGCTCCTGGCGCCCACCCACTCCAGCTCTTCAGCTGCTTCCCAGAACAAGGGAGTCCCACTGTGGCCTGAACAAAGCTCCCGGAGGTTGGCTAGGCCTGGCCCCGGAGGGTGGGACAACAGTCCAGCAAGTCTGCCATGGGAGGCAGGATGCCCCACATCCCTGCTGGAGAGTCCTGTGCTTGCAAATAATGCTTGAGCACACAAAGGGAGAGGCAGGAGAAAGGGGAGTTTGGGGTAAGAGTCCAGAGTCCCCTTTGCACACAGAACCTTGCCGGGGCTTGGTCACAGCGCTCTAGAATTTGCCTGGTACCCCCGGTACCCCCAACATCCATACACCATGGTCACTCACCCCCATTTAGGCAGGTGTGCGGGGTGGAAGGGACTTCAAGAAAATCCAGTCCTGTCACCAGTTCCCCTTTCCCATGTCCCTCCAAGGCAAGACAGTTCTCCTAGATGTCAGATCTCTCTGCCCGGCCTGCTGCAGCTAAAGCTCACTTTCTCCCACGCAGTCCCCCTGCCCCTGACCGGCCACTGCACGATGAACAGACCTAGAAAACGGCTGTCCAGTAGCAACGGCAGTAGCCTGGGAACCAAGGGGTCAGACTACTAAGGAGTAGTCTTCGATGGGCCTCGGTGTACCCCTCTGTGCAATGGGAGAGCACAACCAGATGACCCCTGACCTCCTGGCCAACTCCAGATGCTCCAAGATCCACTAAAGAGAAGATGCTGGGCCAGCACTGAGCCTCGTTCTCCTCTCCTGCTCGGTCCTGCCTGGGTGGCTCCGGGCTCCAAGCTCATCTGAGGCTCTTTCTGCAGCAGCGTCAGAGGCCCCGGGGGTTAGGACAGAAACAGTGTGACTTACAGGAAATGTGGAAGTACCCTCCAGGCTGCGGAGCTCGCGAGGGCCCTGCCGGGCAATCAAGAGGCTGATTTATTTTCATCAGTGAAATGCCGAAACCTAATCCCCGGAGCGAGCTGACCCAGCAGACGGTGGCAGGGAGCGCCCCACCTGGAGCAGAATTAGCTGGATGGCAGCCTGCCGGGTCTCACCATGGGGGCCGATGAGGGGAGGGACAGGGGGAGGCCAGCTCAGCCAGTGTGGCTCCAGGTCCCCCAGGAGGGCCTCTTCCCAGCCTGCCCCCGGCTTCCAAGGGTCTCCAGCAGGCAGGCGCAGCAGGGGCAGAGCCAGGCAAGCAGGCTTCCCCTTTTAACTCAGCCCCTCGTTTTCAGGAGCCTCAGACCTGGAGGCCTCTGGGTCCACGTGACCACGTGCAGGGGGCGCGGGGGCAGGGGGCCAGGGGCCAGAGCTCCTTGGACCCCTGCTCCTGGTAAGCCCTGGGGAGAAATGGCAGGCCTCGCAACCCCAGCTCTACACCTACGACTGGCTGGGCAAACGCTGGTAGCTTACTTCACCTCTCTGTGCCTACTTCCCCGTCTGTGGAATAGGAACAAGAAGACCCAGCCCACGGGAGGGTCATGAGGAGTAAAGGAAATAGTGGGCACCTAACGGTGTCTCACGCATTTTTCTCCTAGGCCCTAACCAAACTGCCGGTGGAAAATGTCAACTAAGTACAACGCTTGCAGAGGCCACTTGGGCACCCTCAAGATTATATATGCACATATTCTTCACCCAGCAATTGCACTTCTACAAATGCCACTTCCATCGATGGGATTACGCACACACACACATACACACACACACTGTGTGTACAAGGTTACTCTGCAGCATTTTTGGAAACGACAAAAGACTGGCAACAACTTAAATGTCTGTGTTACTTAAATACAGTTACATAAAACACAGAAAACACCTACAGTGGACTTGTCAGCCTCGGAAGAAAAGTGAAAACAGCTCTTCACGTGCTACTATGGAAGGGTCTCCACGATGCATCACTAGATGACAAAGTTCAGGATACAAGCCAAATCCTTGCCACGGCTACCAGAACCCCCATGACCTAGTCCCCATAACCTCTGACCTAATAGCCTACTGCAGCCTTCCCTGCAGTGACACTGGCCCCTCTGATGCTTCCCAAGCCTACGTACAACTCAGGCAAGCCGCTGTCTCAGGACCTTTGCACTTGCTGCTCTCTTGCCGGCAATGTTCTTCCTCAGATATTTTCTTGGCTGACTCACCCCTTCGAGTCTTTGTTCAGCTATCTCTTCCTCAGTGAGGCCTGGGCTGATCAGCTTTTTAAAAAATTTCAACTCACCCCTCCACCTCCCCTTTCCCAATCACCCTATTCTGCTCTATCTTTTCCCAGGGTGTTCATCACCGTCTAGCGTGCTCTCTCATTTACATATAATGTCTTTAATGTTTTTTTTCATGGTCTCTCTTCTCCCATTACAATGGAATCGTGATGAGGGCAAGGATCTTCATTTTGCTCACTGTTACATCCTCAGTATCTAGAACGGCTACTGGCATTTAGTAGGCACCTAGTGAATATTTGTTGACTGAGGAGAGTCCACATAGCAAAGAACACACGCGATTTGTTTTTGTTTTTTTCTTTTTGTCGGTGGAGCAGATTCAAGGTTACCCTTATTTTCACTCTCCCACACTCTGTTTCCTCAAATGGAAGAGAAAGGAGCAACCTTACAGCTGTGCCAGCCGTCACCATAACACACAGCCTGGGCATCGCCGATGACTGGTGCCAGGAAGGCAGGACCCATGGAGGGGAAGCCCCTGAAAAGACCCTTGGGGGCTAGGGCTGGCTCTGCCCTCCGCGATCCGTGTGACCTCCACAAATCCCCCAAGCCCGGAGCTAAGGGGGCAGCTCACCCCCCAGGGAACGGAGCCTGGTTGGAAGATGCCAGGGAAAAGGTGCCGACACCCGCACCTGGTTCAGTGTGGGAGGAAAGAACACCGGACGTGCAGCCAGAGGCCCAGTTCAACAGCTGCGATAGTCAAAAAATGAACTGACTTGCGCTCCGGGAAGCAGTTTATCAAGTGCCCCCCAAGGTCAGGGAGCCGTATCAGGAACAACAAACAGAACCGGCTGGCTTAGGACGCATAGGGCAGACCTAGGAGCCCAGAGACGATCTCAGTTAATTCTCAGCCCCAGGGGGGAGGTACCATCCTTGCCCCACGTTACAGGTGAGAACACTGAGGCTCACAGGCTAAGCCGTCTGCCCAAGGTCAACGGAAGGCAAGAGGGTCTCATCCGCGGCAGGATTCTGGCCTTTGTGTGTGATTCGAGGCTGTCTTTTCTCCGAATCTCCTGGTTCCTTCTCCCCTTCTGGACCCCGGTATGTGGCTCCCTGGGCACTCCCTCACCCTCCGCTCCACCCTCCCCAGCACTCCACCTTGACCAGCTCCAGCACCGCACCCCAGGACAGCGGAGTGGTGAGAGCGAGGTCAGTCTGAATCGAAGGCTTCTCTTTCCCTCCACCAAGCTAGACTTTGAGCAAGGCTGTGATGCCACTTCTAGGTTTGAAAACGAGGCTGCTCTCCACGCCACGTCGCCCTCCCAGCCCTGGGACAAACGCAGCCCCTCTGCAGAGCTGTGCACCTCTGAGCACCACCGTCCCCCAGGAGCTGCCTGTCCCCCGAGGAGCCGAGGCCCGGCCGAGATCCTCCTCCCTGTGGCTGTGAGACACACACCCCGCCCTTGTCCTCAGGCGACTCCAGGGCACGACTTTCTACAGCACCCAGGCCAGCACCCAGGCCAGCACGCCGCCCACCGCCTAGGCGGTGATCTGTAAGTACTGGGGGAATGAAAGGAGAGAGAAAAGGAAGGGAGAAAGGAAGAGGGGAAGGAAGGAGGAAGGATGATGGGTGAAAAGCAGCCACAGCTGGGTAGGAAACAATATCTGATTACTGGAAGCTTCCATTTCTTCCCTCGGACATGGCTAGAGTTGGTACCTTGGGGTCTTGCAGGCTCCAGCTACCTTGTGCTTGTCTGCGGGTCTGGCAAGAGGGGAAGCCTGTCTGCGGGTCTCCTCCTGCCCTGCCTGGAGCTCGATATTTGAGCACACCGGGAGGGCAGACTCGAGGCTCAGGCTGCCGGCCAGGAGCTCCGGCCCGTCCGAGCGCGGCTCCGGCCTTCCAACCTCCACCCGATGGCAGAGATTACAGAGGACCAAGGCACATTCACTCGGGAGGGTATTGGTTTACTGAATGTTCCCTGGGCAGACACTACTCGCCCAGGCCTGCCAGCTGCCTCACAGAACAGAGCCAGCCAAGGGTCTGAGGGCATCGGGACGAGCCCCGCCTCGCCCCACTAAGCAGGTGGCGGGGAGATGCTGGGTCAGTGGTGTCATCTTCTCCACCCACAAGGTCAGGCCGACCTTACATTTGGATTCTTAGCACTCTGATTGTTGCAGGACGTCAGCAGGGAGGACTCCCGCCCCCCGCCCCCCCCCCCCCGACTTGGGGGAAAAGAAGGCACCAGATCCTCCCCAGGAAGCCAGTCTATCCCGGCCTCTCTCACCACGTCTGTGGAGGCCATCCCACACGGACAGCCATCTCCCTTGTCTCCTGACATCTCTGCCCAAGGATGCCGAGGAGACAAGGGCCTGACCTCCCCACTACAGCTGATCCACTCTCTCACCGTCAGGAAGTGCCACCGGGTGGCTGACTCAAACCCTTCCTGCTGTAGACTAAGCCCATGGTCATCTATGATGTGACATAACAAGGACAGAAGATTCCTGCAGCAGCTTTGAAGGTCTCCGTCTCTGCCCATCCCTCCCCCTCATCCCCTGAAGCCACATCCCAGAAGGGCTGCCCTCTCCGGCAACCAGGTTAGGATTTCCCAACAAAAGTCAGTCTGGTGCTCGTGAACCCCAAGCTCTCGGTCAGAAGATCACCCCCTAAAGCCTTCTGCTCAAAGATGGGGGGCAGATGTATCAGTCCGGGATCCTTGGAACCTTTCCCTGAATTATTTGGGACCACCTTGCAAACCTGCACTCCTCTCTTACTGGTTCCTCCCACATCTGACCCAAAACTCCAGAAGGCAGGAATGCCAAACCCTTTGAAGGTACGTCAAGGGCCGATATTCACCACGGTGCACAAGTGTTCTTCCCTCCCCGCTGCCCAACTGCCTCGCTTCCAACCCAAAGGGGCTACCTTCTGGAGGAGGGGCTACCCTCCCTCACCCTGCCTGGCCTCGGGGACACGAAGGTACCCAGGGCCACAAGGGCCGCAGAGGCAGCTGGGGGCGCAGAATTCACCCACTTTTGCGTTGCTCGGCCATCCAGGGATCTGACACTTGGCCTCCCTCTCTAGGGGTTGGGGCAGCTTTTCTAGACCAGTTTAAGCACCAGCTCTAGGGCTGGAAAGAGATCAGACCAAGCAGCCGAAAGCATTTCGGGCTGCAGATGAATAATCTTTTAGATCAAGATCATTAAATGATAGGACGCAGTATCGATCCCGGACTCTGGCTCCAGACCCTCACGTTGGAGTCCTGCCTCCTCCGTTTACTCAGACACTGCCGTGGACGAGGCCCCCAACCTCTCTGCTACTACCCGTTCCATCCTTTATAAAACGGGAACCCCAGGGGCAACCGGATATTAACGTGGAAGTAGTGGGGTCTCAGTCGTGACAGAGGCCCCAGGAAGATGAACGCCCCACTCCGAAAGTAAGGCAAGGGATCAGCACACAAGGATGGCAGGAAGACATCGCTGGCATCGAGAGCAAAGAGACAATAATCCACAGGATGCAAATCACTTATCCAATAAGGGATCTGTTTTCAGAATAGAGAAGGAACTTATAACTCAATAGCAAATGGACAAAAAAAAAAAAAAAGATTGTTTTGAAGTGTCCAAAATATGTGAATAGACATTTCTCTAAAAAGAGATCTACAGGGTGCCTGGGTGGCTCAGTGGGTTAAGCTTCTGCCTTTGGCTCAGGTCATGATCCCGGGGTTCTGGGATCCAGCCTCCTGTCAGGCTCCCTGCTCAGTGGGGAGCCTGCTTCTCCCTCTGCTGCTCCCCCTGCTTATGCTCCCTCAATCCTTCTCTTTCTCTAATAAATAAATAAAATCTTTAAAATAAATTAAATAAATAAATAAAAACAGATCTATAGTGGCCAGTTAATGTGAAAAGATGCTCATCACCGTCCATTATGAGGGAAATGAAAACCCAACTGGCCAATGCACTTTATGCCCATTAGGATGGCTCGGGTACTGAAGGCAGGAGTTGGTGAGGACGGATGGGAGACGCATCATCAGACACTGGCTGCAGTGATATAAAACTTTGGAAACAGTCTGCTATGTCCTCAAATGATTGAACACATGGTGACCCTATAGCCCAGCCACTCCACCCCTAGGTATCTACACAAGGAAACGTGAAAACCCAAGTCCACATGAAAACTGGTCCATGAATGTCCACAGCAGTGTTCATTAAAATATTCAAAAAGTGGACACAAAACATCCACTGACTGAGGCATATGTGAACAAAACGTGGTATGGCCATAAGTGGAGTATTATGCAGCAACAAAAACAAAGCACTGACCCATGCTCCAACTTGGATGTGGCCTGAAAGTGTTCGGCTCAGTGAAAGAAGGCCACGTGCTGTATAATTCCATTTACAGGAAATCAGCAGAACATTCCAGTCTGGGGTCGCCTGGGTGGCTCAGCGATTGAGCATCTGCCTTCGGCTCAGGGTGTGATCCTGGAGTCCCGGGATCGAGTCCCACGTCGGGCTCCCTGCATGGAGCCTGCTTCTCCCTCTGCCTGTGTCTCTGCCCCCCACTCTCTCTCTCTCTCTCTCTCTCTCCCTGTGTCTCTCATGAATAAATAAATAAAATCTTAAAAAAAAAAAAAAAATTCCAGTCTGTCAAGGCACTACTGGGTATTTACCCCAAAGATACAAATGCAGTGATCCGAAGGGGTACCCGCAACCCAATGTTTACAGCAGCAATGTCCACAGTAGCCAAACTATGGAAAGAGCCCAGATGTCCATCGACAGATGAAGGGATAAAGAAGATGTGGTAAATCCACACAATGGAATATTTCTCAGCCATCAAAAATGAAATCTTGCCATTTGCAATGACGTGGATGGAACTAGAGGGTGTTACGCTGAGCGAAATAAGTCAGAGAAAGACAGTTATCATATGATCTCACTCATACGTGGAATTTAAGAAACAAAACAGAGGATCATAGGGGAAGGGAAGGAAAAGGTAAAACAAGGCGAAGTCAGGGAGGAAGACAAACCGTAAGAGACTCTTAATCACAGGAAATGAACTGAAGGTCCCTGGATGGGAGGGGGGATGGGGTAACTGGGTGACAGGCATTAAGGAGGGCACGTGATGAGATGAGCCCTGGGTGTCATCTGAGACTGATGAATCACTGATCTCTATCTCTAAAACCAATAATACATTATATGTTAATTAATTGGATTTAAATAGGATTCTAAAAATTAATGAATTAACTTTTTAAAATCTGTCAAGACAGAAAGGAGACGAGGCCGGAGGTGGGGCAAGAAACGGGGGCCGGGTGGCTGCCGATGGTTGGGGGTGTTGGAAATGTTGTACAGTTGGTGATGGTGATGGTGATGGTGATGGCGCACAACCCCAAACATACTAAAACCCACTGAATCATCCACTTTAAGACAGGTGGACGTTATTAAGTCAATGAATACAATTTTATAACATGATATTGGGAATATATAATATTAGCTGTTTTTCTGGGTTTTTTTAAGAGAGAGAGAGAGAAGGCCCCAAACTGTTCCATGGCTCTGAACTCCCTCGGACACCTCCAGGTCACGGAGCAAAGGGATCAGGAAGGGGGAGAGGCCACGAGGAATGTTGGAGAATGTTGTTTTGTTGCTGGGGGCCTCTCCCTCCCCCTCAACGAGTGCGGGAGCACAGAGAACAGGAGAGACAGGGACTGGCTTGGGCCAAAAGTCCAAGGGGCGAGAGGCAGGCAGGGGGACCCACAGAGGGGCTGCCTGGGTCACGTCCCCCCCAGGCTCAGCTGGGGCCCAGATGCATGAGGGTCCCCTCGGGCCGGGGAGGGGGAGCCGGCCTGGGCCCCTCGCATGCTGTCCCGTGTCCACGAGAGACTGCAGGGGACGAGGGACACCTGGGCCCAGAGGGTTGTGAGAGTCCGCCCGAGCGGCAGTCCCCTGCCTGAAGGAAACACTGATGGAGTGACCTACGGGGAGCCCCAGGGGTCCCCCAAACACCCACAAAGGTGCCGCAGGAGAGAAACAGTCAGCGTTCGACATCCTGGAATCTTCCATCGGCCAAGAGCTCAGGAGTGGTCATCCCCGCCTGCCCCAAACAGAGTGGGCAGGAATCCCCTCCTGATTCTCTCCCCCACACCCGTCCTGTCCTCTCTTCCTATAAGTCGGGAAACCTAGTGAGCTGCACCCCCCCCACGTGCACGCGCGCACACACACTCACACACTCACACACACACACACACAGTCGGTGCCAGGCAGGAGCTGACAAGGGGGAGGAACTGGCTGAATGAAGGGCCAAGTCCACTGGCACTGGACACACTGTCAACTGGCTGAGGATCTTTCGTTCTCTAAGTGGCCAGAACAGGCACGGGACTCGCCCTAATACCATGCGGGGGCAGGGAAAGCAGAGGACAGACGTCAGGCAGGGCAGCAGGAGACACAGGGAGTGGCCTGATGACCACACTCGACAAGGTCTGCCTGCTGATCAGGAAACAGTAGCGCCTGCTGGGGAGGACTAACCACGAGAAAGAGCACGGTGGCACCCGGCTCAGGGCAGGCGCCAAAGCCAGCCAGCATCTGGTCACTGGCATCGTTATCATCGCCTTCCCCCCTGAGGTCCCCTTGGGAATCCATCCTCTTCGTTTCACTGACAAGGGAACTGAGAACCAGAGAGGAGAAGTAACTTTGCCAAGGCCACACAGCAAGCTGGTGTCAGGGGCAGGTCTCCCGACTCCCAAGAGTGGGGCTCCCAGAACAGAGCCACTATGGATGGTTCCTGAGCGTAGAGGGGCCACAGGGATGGGGAATGTTTCTCAAGAGAGGACTTGTATACGTTCAAATCACCGCTCTACCTTCCTTCCTCCAGCCCTTCAATAATAACAATAGTAATAAACTCAAATTCCCGCCAGCAGAGTACATGCCAAGCACTCTGGATTTGACCTCTGACATCCTCATTGATCTTAACAGCAATCCCATGAAAAAAGACTGTTACTGTACCCGCTTTATAAAAATGACATTTGCAGCTCAGAGAGGTCGAGTGTCTTGACCAGGAAACACAGTCCTAAACAACAGGCCTTGGAACCTGGCCTTCTGATTCTAGGTCCCACAGACTTAGTCCCTATAGCAGAGCTCAGTCTGTTCAACATTATTTTCCACTTTCCATTTTCCGTGAACCATTTCTCTGCTCCCTTTGAAGTCAGGCTTGGGTGTGCGACCTGCTTTGGCCAATGAAATGTCAGCAGAAGGAATGTGTGTCACGTCCGGGCAGAAGCAGTGTGCACGTCACGGTGTCCACTACCCACTGCGGCGGTGATGATGGAAGCAGCTATGGGATGAAGCCACCAGCAGCCTCGAGTAAATAAGATGAACGCAGACCCCATGCCAACCCACACTGGACATGCGGCACGGGCAAGAAATATATATTTTGGGGCTGTTTGTTACCCGGCGTAACCAAGCCTCTCCTGACTAATACAACCACCACGAAGCTACACTGTTTCCCTGCTCCAAGCCCGTGAGGTGGGAAGTTTGGTGTGTCCATCTTAGCTCCTCCCAACTCACAAAAAAGACACAATGATTAAGCTCAAAGAGACAGAAAGAACCACTCCTCCAATTCCCTCATTTTACAGGAAATAAGGGAGATCTAAAGACAAGGAGTTACCAAGACACCCCCCGCCCCGAACAGTCTCCTGCCGCCCACGCCTCCCAGTGTGTCTGGCTCTCTCTCCATGTCTCTTGCCTACTTCTGTCTCCTTCTCACTCTCTGTTTGCTGTGTCTCTCTCCCTCAAAATAAATACATAAATAAATAAATATCAGAGAGTTCTTGGACGAGCCCAGCTCAGGAGAAGTCACCACAGACCAGGGGCCGCTGGCTGCCATCAGGGAGGCTCTTCCCCAGCTCAGACGACCGGGCTCGAGGAGGCGCTGGGTGTCCTGCAGAACTGGGAGCTCTCCCCGAGGAAGGGAATGGGGGAATGGCTCTCCTCACAGATCCTCCGAGGGCTGAGCAGCTTGGGCCCAAAACCACACCCCCTGTCACCAGCCGCTGGCTCTTGGGGGGCTTCCCACAGAAACGGGGAGGGACCGATGGGCACCACACAGGAGAAGCCCAGAAGAGGGGTGGTTACCAGCCCCCCCACTGTCTGCAGCCAGGCCCGGGGGCTTCTCACGTTCTCCGTTCCTTCCTGCGGCCCTGAGCAATCCGCTACTGCGCCCAGCACGCACCCTATTCCCCTGTACCCACTTAAGTTGTGACACACTCTGAACAACTCCACTCCCGAGGACGTTGGGGGACGGGAGACGTGAAGGGGGAGAGTGAGGGAACTCAGGCCTGGCCAGCCCCCGGGTGGAAGGCAGCCCACAGCTCTTGGTACGGAACTCGCTTCCGAGAAGGCTCGCCCTGGAACACTCTGGAGGAATTTGGAGGCGGCTCTGTGCAGCATAGGCAGAAATACAGCCCCACTCCCACCCACAGGGAGCTGGGATCTGGGCATGGGGCGTCAGAACTCAGGCCAAACGGCTAATGGGGCTTCTGGAGGCTGTGAAACGTGGTGTCAGCCAGAGCGCTGAGCTGGCAGGCTCCAGACCAAACCAGAGAAAGACAGACAGCCTGCAAGGAGGAGGCTGGTGGGGGGCCAGCCCACCCTCCCCGCCAGCGCCCGGGACCTGCGCCCCCAGCTCAGGACCAAGGCTCCAGGCATCCGACTACAGGCAACCCAGAAAACTCCTTCCTAGGTGTTGTGGGCTGACGTGCTCTCCCCCCAAGTTCATACGGGGGAGCCCTAACCCCCAGTACCTCAGAGTGTAATTGTGTCTGGAAAGAGGGTCTTTAGCAGATAATTAAGTTAAAACCCACTCTAGACACGAGTGGGCCCCAGGCCAATCTGACCGGTGTCCTTATAAAGAAGAGATGGGGACACAGAGGCACACAGAGGGAGGACCCAGCGAAGACATGCTGGAGAGAAGACCGCCAGCTCGGGAGGAACCAATGCTGCTGACGCTTTGCTCTCAGACTTCCGGCCTCCAGAACTGTGGAAAGACACGTCTGCCGTGTGAGCCTCACAGGCTGGGGTATCTTGTCGTGGCCGCCCAAGCAGACTCAGACACCGGCCTGCGGGGTGCACCAGAGGGTGCTACTCCCGAAGTGAGGAGGCCTGGAGACGGCAGGTGCTCCCCTGCTCCCCAGCCACATGTCAAGGCCTGGAACCTTCTCTGGTGAGAAAGTTCTTAATACTGAGTTTCTAACGGATTCTTCACCTGTCACCACTTCCCCTTCCTTCTGGCCTGAGTGCAGGGTCCCTGAGCATCCACGGCCACCACACAGAGGCAACTCGCCCTTTTCCCTCTATTTCTCTCCAAATTTCTGGACTTGTCCACAGTGAAACGGCCTGCCCGGTGCGGCGTGAGCTCTCTGCCGTCCAAAGGTGTAAGAAGTTGGACAAGCACCTGCAAGGACCCCGCCCCCCGTATTAGGGGGTGTGGGGCGCTGAACACACTGAGCTCCAAGGGAGGAGGGAAGGGACCAAGGGAGGAGGGAAGGGACCAGGGTCAGACTCCTGGATTCAGTAGCCACCCCATGTCCTATCTCATGACCCCCGCAGCACGACTAACTACATCCACATGTGGGTGTGGCCACTGGTGCAATAGGACGACTGGAGCCGAGGTCGTGCAAAGGGGGGCCTCTGCACGTGAGGATGACCTCCCCCCTGGCAGGCCCACAAGTGCCAGCCTCTGTGTCCTCACTGTGGCAGAAGGCCAGCAGGCAGGCTCCCTGACAGGCCTGGACCGCCCCAGCCTGGGACGTGGGCCTACAGAGCACAGGGCTTTTCTTCCATCGTTTCTGCTGCTGAGATGGATCTGCGATGCCCCAGGGAGTAGAAACTTGAACTAGGGGGCAGCCCAGGTGGCTCAGCCATTTAGCGCCACCTGCAGCCCAGGGCATGATCCTGGAGACCCGGGATCAAGTCCCACATCGGGCTCCCTGCGTGGAGCCTGCTTCTCCCTCTGCCTGTGTCTCTGCCTCTGTGTGTGTGTGTGTGTGTGTGTGTGTGTGTGTGTGTGTGTGTCTCGTGAATAAATAAATAAAATCTTAAAAAAAAAAAAAAAAAAGAAACTTGAACTAGGAGTGGGGGGTTGGGGGAAGACAGAGGTGCAGCTCCCGGCACAGACGGTAAAGTCAGGGTCTCCTGCAGAAGCTGGAGGAATAGCGGGCAGAGGGCCGACCGCAAGGCGGCGAGGAGCAGCCCAGGCCCGAGATCGGCTGTTCCTGGTCCCCAGCGCCTGGCTCAGTGCCCCCTGCTGCCCCTCTGAGTCACCCAGTGGCCTCTGGGGGGCCTGGCCCGGCCTCTCGGATCCCTTCCCTCACGGGCCTGAAATAGGAGAGGCGTGCCACTTGCAGAAACGACCTGATCTCACCTCCGACACGCCTCCCCTATTTTGAGCGGCCTTCCCCTCACCAGAGGCCTTGCGGTGGGAGCAGCCCCACAGCCTCCTGGGGGGCAGGGGAGGGACACCAAGGGATGCGCCTCAGCTGTCCCCGGCGCTGACGTCCAGCTAAGCATCTGCCGCAGGCCGGCCCGGTGCTCTCCTGGCTGCCACGCTCCAGATCCCAGGGCCTCCGGCGCCTCTCCTTGCTGAGACTCAGGACAGGGGTCTGCCCAGTGGTCAGAGGCGGGGACGGAGGGGCCAGATCCACCCAAGCTCAGAGGCGACCCAGGGAGTGTCACAGGGCCTGGTGCCCGGAACACAGGCCTGCGGTTACCAAAGCAGCACAGCGATGAGCACTGGGGTTTCACACCCAGACCTGCTCCTTACTGCTCCTTACTGCTCCCGCGGGTTACTAAACCCCACTGTGCCTCAGTTTCCCTACCCAGGCATGAAACCAGTGCCCACCTCACAGGGCGGCTGTGAACACTAGGCAAAGGGAGACTTGCAAGGGCTGGGCACCATGACTGGCATGTGGCAAAGCCAGAGCGGGCTCCCAAGGCCAAGACCAAGACCTCCTTGGTCTTCTCTGCAGAGACACCCGAGATGCTGGCCACGGTCATTACGTGCAGAGACTCCTGAGGAGCCACCACAGGCAGCCTCCGCAGCTCCTACTCCCCACACGATGCTCAAAATGATTTGTCCACTCAATCCCCCTTTTACAGCAGAGCAAACCAAGGCCCTGAGAGGATGGCTTCTTGTCAGAGGGTCTGGACCCAGGTAGTTCGGCTCTAGAGGCCACCTTGGGGACCCCTATGCTAAACCGCCTTTCATGACCGTTGCTGCATTAAGCCAAGGACACGGGCGCCACTAACCATCCCAGTCTGTAGAAAAACAAACTGAGACTTGGAAGGCTAGGTAAGGCCTCCAGTTACGGAGGGGGATCGGGGACCTGGAGCGGACCCTGGGTGGTCAGGCCTCAGGCACACAGGCTGACCCACAGCACCTTGGGGTTAGCCTGCCTCTCCCAGTCCATGGCTTCCCTGGGGGGCAGGCAGGGCCACCTTGGGTACCATGTCACCCACAGAGCCCAGCCCCCCAGCCCCGGGGCCACTCCTAGGAGCCCCCAGGCACCTTCCAGGCTCCAGCTTGAGCCACTTCCTGGGCACCCCGGAGTCTTGGAGGTTAGGTGCCCTTACCCCAAGAGTGTTACATGGGGACACTGAGGTACAGGGACTTGCCCCCAAAGGAGATGGACTCAGGCCTCCTATGTCTCTCTCTTGACCAAGGAAATCAGCCAGAAGAAAATGCTTTAATCTCTGGGCCCCAGAACCTAGAACCTTCCAGAAGTGCCTCCAGCCATGAAGAAGAGCAGGACTGGAATAATGATCATTGCTCCCACCCCACGGCTGGCTTTCCCGTCCCTGTGGGGGATGCAGCCCAGCAGCAGCAGGGGGCACACAGATGGACAGGCGGGGTCTGTCCTGGTGACCACCCCAACCTCATCGCTCCCGGTCCAGGCCAACCAGCTGGCTAGACGAGGCCAGGCCAGCGAAGAGGACAGCAGAGCCTCGATCTGCTTGCCCTGCCTTCCCTTCCCACCCTCCAGGCATAGGGCCAGCTCCTCAGCCTCCAGACAGGAGCCCCTCTGTCCCTGCAGGATGAGCTGACGGGTTCCATTCCCCTGCCCCGGGGGGGGGGGGCGGGGGGGAGAGGGAGGAGGCAAGGGGCGGAGAAGAATCCAGACTCCCTCAGCCTCTCCTTCCTACCCCATTCCTGCCTCTAGCTGCTGCTCCTCCTTCTGCTCCCCCGCCGCCTGCCCCCTGCCTTCCCTCTGGCAACGTGTCCCCATCAGGCCTCCCACAGCCTCTCCTGTCCCCTTAACTCTTTTACCTTTTGGTTGCTTGGCACCTTGCAGTTTACTGAGTATTTTACATTGGCTGCTGCACAGAATCCACAGCAGGGAGAGACGGGGACACATTAAAAATACCTTCAAATTGCCAAGTGTTCTTGTGAAAAATGCAAACATCCCCAGAACGTTGAACAATTAGGCTGGCAGTAGCTCCGAACTAAATCATTCCGTCCTCTGCCCTCTCCCCAGCCACTCAGCACAGCAGAGGGGGCCCCGGGGAGGTGGGGAGGAGTGCTTGGGGCGGTGCCTCTGCGGGGTGGGGTGTCTGGGCCCCTGGGGGAGGGGGTGGAGGGAACTAAGAAGGTAGACTTGAGGACAAGCCATCCACTTTGCAGTGTTGCCTGTAAACAACATGCTCTCATCAAGCCCTAAAGTCTGGCCCAACCACTGCCCTCATCCCACTTGCTCTGAGCTCCATCACTCCTTCTGGTATCTCAGAGGTCAGAGGGAGAAATTTTTTTTTTTTTTTCAAGGAAAAGAAGACTTTCAGGGTGGAGTCAACATATCCAAAACCCTGGAGAAGAAGGTGGAAGGAGGATGGGGAGCAGGTGGGGGTCCAGGAGGCCTGGCTCTCTTTAACCCAGTTCTGCCACAGGGCTCAGAGTCCCCGGGACGCCACAGCCTCACCCGAGGACCAGCTGCAGCCCAGGGGCCGGGAGCTGGTATCCTTGAAAGCATGTATCCATTGGGCAGTGGGGTAAACCAGAAGACCCTTCCTTCGAGTGGGGCGGGGGGGCGGGGTGCTCTTGGTTATCCCCAACTGCAAATCCGGGGGTGGGCCAACAGTCCTGAGGATCCTTTGGGCTCCCACATGCTGCAGTCCCAGGATTAAATCAGAAAAGCAAGTCTAGGCCAAACCCCAGACCCGGCATCTCGAGGGCTCCCAGGATGCTGCCTTTGGAGGCTCCGCCCTGCCTCCCACATGCAAATGAACCACACAAACAAACACAATCCACACATCACCCCCCCCCCCCCCCCCCCCCCCCCGCACTGAACTGAGCTGCAGTTGCCCACCTGACATAATGCTAGGTTGTGCAGCTAAATTAAACATGCATTAATTTCGACCTTGGCTTAACTTTTCAAATTCTGCAGCCTATCGGTCTCCAGCTCTCAAACATTTTCGTTGGCCGTCGATGAAAGCATGTAGGACCCGCGTGCTGTGTCTACTACATTCCTAGGGCTCTGACCCCAGGGAACTCAGGCCTCGAGCCTGGAGAAATCTAACGGCGGGTTTCAAAGAAATCTAACAAAATGCCGCATTTGTGGCAAGTGACAGGTATGTCAAGCTCCGCTCAAGGCCACCTCCCCCAAGGAGCCCTCCCAGACCACTCCAGCTCTCAAGAGTCCCTCCCCGGCCAGGGTCAGAGCACAGGCTGCTTACAGTTGGTGGGACTCATTCAGCAGCAGAGGCACACCGTGGTCACGTGGCCGTTTGGCTGCATTCGTCACCTGTGTCTTGGTTATTCCACACACTCGTGCTTTGTCTTACTGTCCCCTCACTGAACCGGGAGCTCTCCGAGGTGCCTGGACCTCTCCTCGGCCTCCGCCGAACCCTGTGTGCTGTCTCAGGCCACGGGAGCAGGGCAGTGCTGCGGGGAGGGGAGCTGGAAACCCCGGTGCCACCTACCCTCCATGCCGTCCTCTCGGTGCCCATCGAAGTTGTCATAGGAATCCCAGCGGATGAGGGGGTCGGAGGTGTTATAGTCCACGGACACGCTCGGCCCGTTCTCCAGGTGTTCCATGCCTGACGGAAGGAGGCAGGAGGGCAGTGCAGAGAAAGGGAAAAGGCCGATCAGCAGCGAGGCAAACAGAAGAAGCCAACGGCTCCCCTGGGGCTGCCCCCTGAGGGGCTTCTCATTCTCCTGAGCATGGTGGGGTGCGGCCAGCGGCTTCAAGTGGACAGAGAACCCAGGAGTCTGGTTTCTTGCATTATCTGTTTTATTTTATAGTGGGGGGCAGAGGGAGAGGGAGAGAGAGAAAACCCAAAGCAGGATCCACGTCCACCATGTAGCCTAACGAGGGGCTCGATCCCACCACCCAGAGATCATAACCTGAGCCGAAGTCAAGAGTCAGGTGCTCAACCGACTGAGCCACCCAGGTGCCCCTGGTTCCTTGCATTCTTGAAAAGCCTCATATGTGGTCATGGGGGACATCAGGATGGGACACTGAGGAATGAAGACCCCTCCTCCTCCAGAGGAAAGCTGGGGGGCCCTCTGGCTAAGCATCTGTTTCTTCCTTTTCCATGTCCCGGGCCCCCCCCACCCCGGGGCAGTGCCAGGAGACCGGAAGGTCTGCCCCTGGAGTCGGGGGAGTGTGGAAGAGGCTTGTGCTGCGTGGCATGGGGTAGGGACAGCAGGGAAATCCCAGCCATGACACTGAGAGGACACAAGGGCATGCTAGCCAACCCCCTGCCTTCCTCTTCAGATGCTCCCGGCTGCAGGCAGGACTCTGAGGGGAGAAGCAGTCTCTCCCACTCATCCACGGGAAGATGACGGCCGCACAGGCCGCAAGTCCTGCCTCCTGGGGCAAGTCCCTCTCCTGACCTGGCAGTCCCTCCTTGCCTCTTCCCAGAGTTCCTCCGCCGGTAGCCTAACTTCGTCTCATCTCACTCTGTTCTCAAATAGGATGGAGAACAACTGGTCTCCACATATAACCAGTCCAAAGGCATACCAGCTATTATTAAATCGGCCTTCTCATCTTCAGGTTGAACCACCTCAGTCCTCATAAATACTTCTCTCACCCATCTAGCACCTCTGAACGTCCCTTCAGCCACTCCCCGCATCTACCACAGCCCCCTAGTCTCCGAATATAACGGGACGGTGACCTAATGGGACCAGAACGGTTTATCCAGCCCAGCACCTCTTGGTCAGCTCTTTTATTTTTATGATCCAAAGATTAAGTCATTGGTTCATGTTTAGCCAGGGGTCCACTGTGATAGCCAGATCCTCTACTGCTGGCCTGCCTCTCATTCACAGGGAACTTGCTCATTGTAAAGCACATCAGTGGGAGAATGACGGGGGTGGAGTGAGGACAGGTGAGGATGCAGGCAAGGGGGTGGGGAAAAAATGAACTCTAACAAGCTTTTACCTTGAATTTTCTCTGGTCCGTAAGAAAATACAAATTCTACTTTGCCATATTCTGGAAATCGATCATCTGAAAAGGGAGAAGGAAAGACAAAAATGAGCAGTTAATTCCCCAAACGGACTTCAGCTTCATCTTTCAGGAGGAGGTAAAAATAATATGCAAATCTATGGCTGATCATACTATATAGATAATGAAATGGCCTCTTGCCCACCTTTGGCCCAAGTGCTACTTGCTTGAAACCATTCCCAACCGTTTCTATTTCTTGTCCTACTAGCAGTTGCCTCTAAGACTCTAAATAATAGCCACTGTTTTTATGCCACTATTTCTAGACATACCAGTTTCAAGCAATCTCCATCGATTTACCACGATGACGGTAATTAATTTGGCCCGCTAATATCACTCCCATATCCCTTCTCACTAAATCAATTAGTAATAGTATTTATTCTGATTTCCTTTGCGACTTTAAATGCTACAACTAAGCCTCTATTTCGTGAGCTGTCCATTTTCAATGGTGTCCCCTGACTCCCTCCATGTAAGAGAAGAAAATCCGTGCCCCCACTTTCTCCTCCCTTCACCAAGTCCATCTTTATGTCGTCTGTTTTCCCTTCACTTTTCCTTGTTAAGACTGATAACATTTACATTCCGTTCCGTAATGATTGTGGCATCCCCTCTGCTTTTGCCCTCCTGGCTCCAGTACAGAGGAAGCTCACCACAGAAACATCCTTTTACTACATGAGCCAGACTGCACTGCGGGGGGAGGGGGTCAGGCTCCTCCCCCCCCTCCCCCCCGAGCGCCAGCCCTACTCTCTGCTCTTGGCCTAAGACCAATCTGGACACAGATCACCATCCACTGCTTGTGGGAAGAGATGTTACAGGAGGGATGGCAGGCGTTCCCTGGGGCGGGAATGTCTCCGTCACTGCAGGCGCTGCTTCGTGGTATCACGCTTGTGTGTCTCTTTTTCTCCCATGGAGCTGTGAGTTCCCTGAGGGCAGGGCCAGACTTCTATCTCTTTGTAACCTGAGACTAGCACCTGCCTGGCACATATAGACACACAAGTATTTCTTGGTGGATGGATGGGTGGGTTTGGGTGAGTGGGTAGATGGTTGGATGGGTAGGTAGATAGATGGGTGGGTGGATGGATGGGTATGGATTGTTGGATAGATGGACGGATGGAAAGATCTGGATGAGTAGGTGGATGGATGGATGGATGGATTTGGATAAGTAGGTAGATGCATGGGCAGATGGGTGGATGAGTGAATGACTGAACGGATATGGATATGTCTCAGGTCTGAATGTGATACAGACATAACCCCAAATAGATAAAGAAGCAAAGCGAGACACCTCCCCAAACACCTCTTCTTCCCTCAGAAAATGGTCCCCCCTTCACTGGTGCCATAGCTCCTCCATCAGTGCTCTTCTACCCTGTGGTATAATTATTCCTTGTGAGGTCTATCTCTCTACTCAGTGAGCCCACCTTTGAAGGCATCATCAAGGTCTTCCTTCCCAAAGACAACCCCCAGGTCATGGATGGCACAGGTGTGGAACTGCACACGGAAGATGACATCCCGGGCTGGGCTCCGGAACTTCTTATGGTAACACTTCAGCTGGGTGGGAAGAGAGCAGAGCCCATCAGGGACCCGAGGATGGGAGATCAGGTCTCAGGGAGCCTCCTTCTTAGCACCATGACTGAGACCCCAGGTGATCCCTTAATGAGGGAGAGGTCACCAGTACCAAACAGGATCTCAGAGCTATCTGGGGAAACTTCTAGAAAGCAGAATGTTGGAGGCCAATCTTGCCCTGTGGGGAGAAAACTGTCCTCCCAATAAGTTCCTGCACACAGAATGCAAAAAAGGAGGAGTGACTTTAAATTGCAGGAGGAAAGACTGAAGTTAGAATTGAGGGAGTCCTTGTCACCACAGGAAGCCAGGCGAGTAACAGCTCACACTGAGAGATATTTCCCTGGAGATTTTCTAGAACAAGAGACAAGCACAGGAGAAGAGGTGTCCACCTCTGAGGCAGGGGAATGGACAAGGACTGTCGGAGGCCGGAAGGCCCTGCGGGAGCCCTGATGGCCATCGAGGAGTGACAATCCTGTCTGAAGAGGCAGGAGGGGAGCAGGAAGACAGAAAAAACGAGAAAAAATAAACAGGGAGGAGGGGGCACTCACCAAGATGTCTCCCTTCAAGAGCAGCCCGGGCTCGATGGTGATGCAGATGCTGGTCTGGCTGTCTCCTTGGACATTGCTACAGGAGAGAGGGGAGCAGGGAGCAAGAGCTGCGGAGGGGGCACGCCTGTTCCCTGCTGCCCCCTCCTAGGGGCTCCCTGTGGCTCAGCCCTCTGCAGGCTGAGATCCTCCTGGAAGAGGTCCTGGCCCTTCCCCCGCACCCTTGCCCCCATCGTCGCCCTCGTGCAGCCCTGGCCGCTCATCCCCTGGGATACCTACTAGATGCCAGACGTGTAGACAGGCTGCATGGCCTGGTAGATCCGGAGAAACGGCCGACATCCTGCAAGGGAGGGTGGTGTCAGGCGGGGTGCGGGGCAGAGGGAGAAGCAAGGAAGGGCTGGGGGCAGGAGAGGCAGGCAGGAGACACGAACAGAGAAAGGAGGAAGGGATACTAACTCTTCATCTGAGAGGCACTTTTAAGTGGACAAGAGCCCCTGCCGCATCCAACATCACGTGCCGGCGGGCGCTGCCAAAATCTAACCCGTGACTGGACCCGGGGCTTAAAGAAAGCTCAGGAGGTGGGGCCTCCAACCCAAGCCCACGCTTTTACCCCCGATGCTGCCCCTTGAGAAAAGAAGATGGGAGACAGCGGGGAGGGAAGCCAGGGGGCCCGGGCAGGTACCTCCTTTAGACTCGAAGTTGGGGATGCCGTGCATGATCACGTGGTGCAGAAACAAGGGCTTGTTGTTCATTTTGATGGAGCCAGAGAGCAGGCCACTGAAGTAGTGCACGTACCTGGGGGGCCGGAGAAGGGGGGCTTCAGCCAGGAGAGCTGTCCCACAGCAGAGCCTCCCCGCCACCACCCCCACCTCTCTCCCGGGCCTCCTGGAAGTGGGGGTCTCCACCCCAGCACAGTCCTTTCTTGCTGCCGGGAGCCCCAGGTAGGAGGAGGAGCAGGTACCACTCAACCAAGGAGCAGAATGGAGCCAATACTCCTGTTTGGGGGGGTTCTCTGGCGTCCCCTGGTGGTCAACGTGAGCATCTCTTCCCAGCCTCCCTCCCACCCAAAAAGTTCCTCCCCCGCATCCCTGACAGGTATCAATAAGCTGCTCACCGCTGCCCAAGGCAAACCCCTCCAACACCCTCACACGGAGCTGAAACCAAGCTTACGCTTGTACCCGTTCAGCTACATGACAGTCCAGCAAACAGTAAGAGCTTAATAATTAGAGTCCTTTACTTTTTTATACCACACTGAAGTGTAGGAGATCCCTCTACACATGGTATTGAAAGACACCTAACTTCCACCAAGTCCATCAAGTATCCCCATCCCTACGGTCAATACTCCCCAATTCTTTTTGGATCGTGTTGGAAGAACCCAAGAGTTAATCCAACTCCACTCCTTCTAGAAGAGAGGGGAAACTGGGTGCAGAAAGAGTTGCTAACACGCAGCAAGGACACACAAGCTGAGCGTGGGTGGGGAGAGAAGGAAGCAGTCTGAACTTCGGTGCACCTGCTGGAGAGAGAGGTCAGTCCCTCTGCTGTGGATTGGTCGCCGCACCCTTCCTCTCTGAATGGCCAGAGGACGCTGAGCTGCGTCCGACAGACCAATCCGCATGCATCCTGAGACTCCGCGCCAGAGGCCAGGGAGCTCTCTGAGGCTGGTGGAACCAGAACCCACGTGACCGTGACAATGGTCCCCTCCTGTCTCTTGACTCCCTGGCCCACCTCCAGGCTTGTGCGCCTCTGTCCCCGGGCCTGGGGTGGGGCCACCTCACACTACCCAAGCAAGATAATCTGATGGGCAGCCCCGGTTCCTGGTCAGCCCTTGCCCAGCCCCCAGCCCCATTACTCAAACCGGAAACCTGGAATGGTGGTTCCTATCAGATCTCTCAATCGTGCCAACAGGATGTGTCTGTGTGCTGGGGACAATGAGTCCGGGGGTGGGGTGACGATGAATGGGGCAGTTGCAGGCAAAGCCCCTCCCTCCCTCCCACCCTCCCTCTCTGCCCTCCTCTCCTCCAACTGCTCCGTTCCCTACAAATGACACTGCCCAGAAGGCGGGAGAGTGGCAACAAATACACAATGAAGCCAACAGCTGTCCTCTCACCCACGGGTGCGCACGGCCCGAGTTACCCACCCATCAGCAGATGCGGTGACAGATAACGAGCTGCAAGGCAGACAGATCATGTGATCAAGCGCACGCTGCACACCGTGGAGTCCCTAAACCCTCCTACTACTGAGAGGTGGCCCTGGTCCCATTCCCCAGGCTTCCGGCTTCAGGGATGTGGCTGCTCTCCCACTGTCTTCAAGCCACATCGTGCCCTCATACTATCAGGCTCCTCCATCGGGACTTCTTATCCTTCAAAGTCAGACTCATGACCAAGGCCACCAGTCACACGTAGCGAGCCAGGGCCTGACCGGCGGGTACTTGAATGACAGTTCCTTCCTCCCTGAGAAGACTCTCATTGATCCACAGCTGCTGCATCTGGCAGCCCAACCAGAATTTTCTGCACACAGACATCCTGTTTCTGATGGCTGACCCAGAGACCAGCTACCGGCTGTCCTGTGCCCGTTGTAAGGCGCTGGATGGCCTGAGGACTCACTTGTGCTTGGGCTTCCCGCTACAATGGTAGACACAGTCACCGGCAGAGCCAGCACCCTTCTAGCAAGGCAAGCCAGGTGGGGGTGATGGGGAATACGATGAGAACCCCAGCCTGGGGAGGCAAGGGGTCCTGCTGGCCCAGTCAGTGTTCTTCTTTTCTTTTATTATGTTTTATTTATTTACAGATACAGAGAAAGAGGCAGAGACATAGGCAGAGGGAGAAGCAGGCGCCAATCAGTATGCATCCTGAGGCTCCGCGAGAGGCCCGATGTGGGACTCAATCCCAGGACCCTGGCATCACGACCTGAGCCGAAGGCAGATACTCAACCCCTGAGCCACCCAGGTGCCCCGGGTGCCCCCCAGTCAGTGTCCTGATGGGCTAGAAAAGTCAGGGGGATGCTCTGGCCCCTGGGCCAGCATACTTGCTGTCCCCTCTGCACGGAGGGGACCACCAATCTGCACTCAGATGCCTCCTTCTTCCCCTGAGAGCCCAGCCCATCCATCACCTTCCCAGAAAGTTCAGCCCCCACACCCACCCCATCACTCCATTTTGGGTTTTTTTCCCCTTCCAAGGATTTCTCATGACCTGAAAGCACCTTGATGGCTCGTGTCCTTGGTAAACTCCGCGGGACCTGCTGAGTCAGCCCCCCAACCCCTGCGTGCAGAGCAGTGTGGCACATCACGAGGACACGTGGCAGGGCCACAGCTCTGGCCACAAAGGGGCTGGGTTCCCCTCCCCATCTCCACTCGCCCCTCTGGGCCTGGGCTCCTGACTCACACTCACCTGCAGCCTCCCCACAGTCCACCAGCCCTGATTCTACGTGTGCTCTTCTGTGGATCAGCCATCACTACACAGTACGCTATCCCCACAGCACAATCCAGGGGCGGCCCTCGGGACAGGAGGTGGCACAACTGGCCTGAGTTACAGGCCCCCGAGTACCTTCTAGCTCTGCTACTAACCGCTGTGGATCCCGGCCATGCTGAGCCCCTACCCCCCGCCCCAGGCTCAGGCTTCTCATCTGTAAAATGGGAATGCCCTGGATTGTCTTACAGTAGCTCATCATTGTTCAGGTTGGGACTCAAATCCACCACCTCTGACAGGTGTTCCCTAACCCCCCCTTCATTAAACAATATCCCCCATCAGATCTATCCCATCCTGCTCTCTTTCTTTCCTAGCACTAACCACTATAGAAATGGTCCTGTTGGTCTATTTACTTGGGCAATGTCCATCATGGGATATCAGCTCACTGAGGGCAGAGCACTTTGTCCTGTTCCACTAGGTATCTCCAGCACTCAGAACCTACTAGAGCACCTAAAATTTGTCCAATGAATGAATGAATCATCTCTGCCCGCCCTGCTTTCTTCTTGGGCTCCTATGGGCTCCGATGAGACCATGTGCTTGAGAGCCCTTGGTAAAATTTTTAAAGCTCTTCCAGCAGAAGATGACCCTCATGGTAAGAATCTGTGACCTCCTCAGGGCAGGTGGCATTGATGTCAGCCTCCTCTGAGCTCACCAAGGCACGGAAGCAGTCCTACTGCCAGACCAAGAACACCACTGCCTTCTTAATACGGGCTGCCTTCTTGCACCCAGACCGATGCGGCCTCCACCAGCAGCCCCATTGCTCTCCAGCACTGGCCTCAGGAGCCAACTGCCATGCCCACCTGCGGGTACACACAGCTGCCCGTGGGCTCACCTGGGTTCCTGAGCTCACTCCACTCCAGGCTGGCACCTGAACACACCCCCACCTAGGCATGGCTGTTCCAACCCCTGTGGGTGCATAAGGCTAGTCCCCAAGATAGCAAGCGCGTGCACACACACACACACACACACACACACACACACGTGCATGCACTGGCTGTGAGGCCGGAGACCCACCTTCTCTGGGATGGCTGGCCAATGGGCACAATCTTATCCTCATAGAACCGCTTCATGGCAAACCGGTCCAGGGCCTGATCAGCGCTGCGGGGAGAGACGGGTGGTCAGAGGAGCCAACTCTTATGTCCAAGAGTCCCTTACCTCCTCATCCCTGCTCCCCCAAACCTATAGAACCTTCCAGGCACCCCCATGCTGAGAAGCTCTCAGGAAAAGAGAGTTCCAGCATCTCTGCTTTCTATGTATGTGCTGCAGGACTCAGCGCAGGGGCTTTGGAGCCAGACAGCCTGACTTCCCACAGCAAGTCTGCCCCTTACTTATTAGCCCGGTGTCTTGAATCCGGTTATTTAACCTTTCTGAACCGGATTTCCCTCCCTGTCAAAGGAGAGTGACAAGTGCCTTCCTTGAAGGTTGTTATGGCAATTAAGTGAAATAACACCTGTAAAGAGCTTAGCACATGTGGCCACACAGTAGGTGTACAGGAAACGTTCACTGTTAAGGGAAGATTAGGCTGGGTTGAGTTTCTTAGAGCCACAAAACTACCAACTAAGGCTCCATAGAACATTCTATCTACCCACAAAGAGGTCATTTTAAAAGGAAGAGACAAATGATGCTGCCCGTCTGTTCTTGACTCTCCAATGACATCCCATCCCAAACCCCAAAATCCTTATCGAGGCCCACAAGGATGAGATAACTTCTGGATGGTTCCGCCAGAGCCAGATCTGATCCAACATTTCTTTCTGACTCCCTCACCAGCTCACTCAGGAAAACAGAAGGTCTTTTGCCAAAGAAAAGTGGCCCCGAAAGGTGGGTGGATGGGGTGTCCATGGGAGGGCTTGCCTCCCAAGGCTGCTCCCACCAGTGCTCTCAGTAGAGAGGGAAGGACTCTCTGTTCTCCTGCCCTCCCATGCATAGCCACCTGCCTCAGCACTGGAGGCAGATCCCTCTAGCCCATCCCCAGCACCTCTCATCCCCCATCATCATTCTCCCACCCAAGGAAGGGCGAGGCCATGGGGGGAGGGACAGAAGGGGTTCCTGCTGGCAATATTCAGAGAACGGGAGGCTCTTACCTGGCAGAAATGTTGCTGTAGTGCATGTAAGCTGCGATGACAACACCTATCCTGCCTCGGTTTCCCTAAAAGAACCCCAAACACAAAGCCTTTATTTCTAAAGTCAGCCCGACTGCCCCGGAGCCCGCGCAGACACCTGGAGATAAGGGGGCAGTGGCTAGAGAGAGGGAGAGGTTCTAAGGGAGAACAGGACGGGGGAGGAGAATGCAAGGGAGGGAAGCAGGTGGGCTGAGTCACAAGGAAAAGAAACTCAGCCGATCACCCACTACACTTGAGGGCCCCTCAAGCTCATAACTCCCCATTTCCCGGGGATGCCCCCTGGGACATAATCTACTATCCCCTAGAAAAAGGCATACACACAGATGTATGTACGTATAGGTAGGCGCGCACAATCATCCAAGGACACATCTATGCATGTGTGCACACATGAGCGTATGTGCCTGTGCGTACACACACACACACACACACACACACACACACACACACACACACACACACACAGCCGTTGGCCCCCGCTCTGACCTTATTGTGAAGAACAACGACATTGTGAGGGTCTGCGTTGAGCCAAGTGTCCATGGCCTTGCAGACACTGCAGATCTTCTCCAGGGCTGGGGTGTGAAGGTCAGGCCAGCCAAATTCCAGTACCTGTGGCCCAAGTCACGAGTGAGAAGGGGCGGAAGCCCCAGAGAGTCGACCAGGGCAGCAGGGGTGACACACGCCCTACATGTTGGTCCCAGGGCTGCAGCTACTGGCCCTCCTAGCTTCCTGCCCTGCCCATCAGCCCAGAGGGGAGGCAAGGGTGTGGGCAGAGAGGACGTGGGTGGGCCCCAGGATCAGAGACCCTGCGCCTGAGTCTCAGCTCTGACACTGCCTCGCTCTGGGGCCTCTGGCAAGTCATGGAAGAGTTTCCTCATGTGTGTGTAAAGCTGATGACCCCAAGGTCCCTTCCACATGACTCTAACTTCAAAATGTGCCGGGACCCCCCCAGCATTTCCCCTAAGCTCTCCACCCACATATAACCCCAAAGCCCAGCTCGGAGCCAAGGAGGAAAAGTGAACCCACCCCCCCCCCCCCCCCACTGCTATTCACAGCTCTCTTCTAGGCCTGGACACACAAACCATGGATTTTTCAGGCAGGCCGAGAGAGAGAGCCTGAAGGGGGCAGAGGGCAGATCTGGAGAGCAGCCTTCAGGCTCCCTGAAACTTTTCTTAACTCACAGACCATTAAACTGAAAGAGAACTTGTGCTTGGAAGAGCCGAGGGAGCACATCTGATACAGCCCGTCCACTTTCAGAGGTGCCCAGAGAGCTGTCACCTGCTCAGGGTCACAAAGCCACGGGCACCAGAATCCAGGAACCAGAGCAGACATCGGGCAACTCAGCCCGCGGAGCCAGCGAGTGAACACCCGTTGGCAATTCCCAGCCAGGTCATATCCAAAGTGCTTTTCCATTAGGCTAGGAATCTCGTAGCTCCAGCCTCACCCCAGAGAGATACCAAGTGCACCCCAGGGGGGCAGACCTGGGTAGGAAATCATGTACCAAGCTTGGCTCTCTGTAGTATGTCTGGCAAAAACCATAAATACGGTCTTTTCCTTGTTCCAAATAGAAAATGGCACAGACACGGAATAGACTTTGCGAAGCTTCTCAGCACTTCCCCCCAGATTCTAAAGTAGGAACCCAGGGCGAGGGAGCCCCGCTGTTCTCCTCTTCCAGGCCTGATGGGAGGCCCCCACCCGCGATGGGCATCAGCTCACCTTGGCGTGGAGCTTCGTGATGTCGGGCCTCCGCTCAGACAGGTTGAAAAGCTAGAAGGAGGAAAAGGGAGAGACCGTGGGATGGTGTTTGCTGTCTGTCTGTCTGTCTCTCCCCCGCTCCCCGCGCAACCCCTCAGTGAAAATTCTACCCATGCAAGAGCTTACAATGGCATCCCATCAGACACACACTGACCACCAAGAGCTCAGCTGCGGGTTCTCAGGGAAAAGAGGAGGACAGAGAAGTACGTAGACACGCCACTCCCCTCGGTGAGCGGACAGACGCCCAGAACTGGAGACGAGAAGGGGATGCAGCCTGCCTTGGGGTCTTTGTGCCACCCCCGAGGTGGGCATCTTCCCGCACTGGGTGGGAACCCGGTGGTGTCAGGTGCTAAGTATTTGGCCGTCTCTGGTTGCCACCTCACATGTCAACCTGAGAACTTCATCCCCTGAAGACGCAACAGCTCTGTGGGCAGCACGCTCCTACCGAGGGTGCAAATGGCCCTGAGGGGGCCCTCTCAGACCCTCGCCACCCCTCTCCCAGCAGATGCCCTCTGGCACCTAACCTTGTCGCCCCATGGGAGTCCCCCAGGCCCTGGAATTCCTGTCTCTGCCTCCAAGGTAGGTGCACAGAATGCCCCACTCCACCTCACCCCCCAGGAAACTCGAAGAAAACTGTGCTGACTCCTGGGGAGAAAAGAGGAGCCACAGCCTGCAATGGGTAAGACAGAGGGAGGGCGGCTTAGCACAGAGACCCACAGAATCCCGGATTCCTGACACCGGGAACGATCTCACTTGGCTACCAGTCCACTGTCGGCCCCATAAGGGCTCACACTTTACTACATTAACAACTACTACCAGTCGAGCATCCCCAACCTGCCAGCCCATGCTGAGGACGTTAGGCCTCAGGAGCCGGCTTAAGCCTCTCAACAACCACAAGGTGGTGATGTAATTAGACCCATTTCACAGACGTAGGACCTAAGGTTTAGTGAGGCGAAGTGGCCAAAGTCAGGCGGTGAGAGCAGATCCAGCATCCAAACCCAGGGCTCTCTGATGTCTGCACTCAGCCCAGCACAGCTGACACCCAGCACAGCTGACGCACAGGCCTCTGCGGTGGGTTCAGGAGTGTCCCACAAAAATTCATATGCACCTGCAACTTCAGAATGTGACCTTATTTGGAAACGGGGCCTCTGCTGATGTAAGTAGTTAAGGATCTCAAGATGAGATCATCCTGGATGTCGGGCGGGCCCTGGGTCTCATGCCTGGTGTCCTTATAAGATGCGGAGAGGAGCCACCAAGAGATACGGGAAAGAAGGCAGGCCGTGTGAGGACAGAGGTGGAGCTGGGAGCGATGGGGCTACAAGCCAAGGTCACCGAGGACTGCTGGGAGGCAGCAGAAAGCAGCTAGGGGCAAGGCATGCTCCCCTGGAGAGCCTTCGGAGGGAGCACAGCCCCGCCAACACCTCGATTTGGACCTCCAGCCTCCAGAACCATGAAAAAATCAATTCTGCTGTTTGCAGACACCAAGTGTGCGATCATTTGTTACAGCAGCCCCAGGGACCTAACACAGCCTCCCAGACCTCAGTTCACACATGGGGCGGCCCCCCGGGGCCCTCACCTACCAATCCCCCCTCGGCTCACAGGCTGGGTGGCCCCTGGAGCCCGCACCTCCCGATCCCCCCTCCGCTCACATGGGGCAGCCCCCTGGGGCTCGCACCTCCCAATCCCCCCTCGGCTCACAGGCTGGGCGGCCCCCAGGACCCACAACTCCCGATCCCCCCTCGGCTCACACGCAGGGCGGCCCCTGGGGCCTGCACCTCCTGGCCAGTGGGTCCAGCCCAATCCCACAGGTACTTCCCTGCTACGTGGAACTGAGCTCTCCTCGGGGCCCTCACGCCGGCCCTCCGACATTAGAGATCACCCACATGGGTGAGGTGCTTCTCCTGGGCCAGGCACCACCACGGTGCCAGCAACGCGAGGTCCCTGCAGACGCCGCCCGTCACCACAACACAGTTCTCAGCCTCCTCAGAGGCCCTGATGGTGCACCAGCTCTGCCACTTGCTGCCGCTGTGACCGCAGGCGACACCCCACCGCCCTACACCCCACATGTGTCCAGTGAAACCCAATCTCTAGGGTGAGCGTGAAGTTAATACGTGGAAAGCAGTTAGGACAGGGCCTGCCTCCTAGGGAACACTCGGTAACCTGAATTCCTGTTGTTATGCTCTCCTCCTGGTCACCACACACGTACCCGGGCACTCGTGCACACGCGACGGGGCCAGATGCCCCATTCCAGCCACAGACACACTCCTCACGGTAAAGCTGGAGCTGAGCCCGGCCACCAGAGGCGAGGAGGCGGCCAGCAGAAAGGACAGGGGGCCCCAGGCCCCTTCCTCACCAGGTAGCTGCCTCCATGCTTGGACTTGAGCATCTGGGCCACCTCCCGGAGGTTGCTCCGGAAGTTCTCCTCGTTGGCTGTGCTGGGGAAGGAGACGGCGATGATCCTCTCCGTGACGTACACCAGGTCCAGCTCACAGCTGTCCTCCATGGTCCGGCTCACACTCATGTTTCTGAGAGACGGTAGGCAGAAGGGGGTGCAGGTCAGCACCCATATCCTCAGGGCAAGGTTCAGGTGGCCGTACCCCCAACACCCCACATGTGGCCTGCAATTCCAACCCAGGAGGCTTGGCTCTTCCCAGACCCACAGCCAAGGTCCGCGCAGCCGGCAAGGCCAGCCTGGGAGCCCGGGTGCACCTGGGCAAGGGGCTTGCAAGGATCCCGGGTCATTTCAGCCACGACAGCAACCTTAGGGGCCCCTCGATCCTGTTGGCACTGCCTTCAACCTATGATCCCAGAGGTCAGTGCCAGGGCCAGGACGCGACCCGGCCAGGAGCCCAGGAGTCCAGCCCAGCCTTCCAACACACTGTGGCCACCGGGTCTGGCAAAAGTCTCTCCAAGGATCCCGGGACAGGTTTTAGAGAGGACTGAACTGAGCCGGGTGCTCCCCAGCATCCCAGAGCTGAGCACTGTGCTGCCCTCCCCTCGCTCCTGAGCCGGAGAGTGGGCGGGGAGGCTGCTCAGGGGAAAGGGCAGCTCGGGTGACACGCTCGCCCGCCTGGGCTCCAGGTAAGCCAGACCGCAGCGCACATTCCAGCCCTCCCTGGAGGCAGGCCGGCTCCTGCCCCGTGTTCCCTGGCGCTCTCCCACTCCGGCAGCTCCCACTGCCTGCAGGGCCTGTGTCTTGGCACTGGCCTCCGTGATTTCTAAGGGCCCAGGAAGCAGAGGGTGCTGAGCCTTTGCCGTCGTGGTGGCAGGTGGGTGGTCCCCAGACATCCCAGCGCCACCTGAGCTCCTAAAAGAAGTGGAAAGCCCCTGGGCTGGGCACTGGGTGTGGCGAGGTGGGGTTCACACCTGTACACCTCACCCAGCTTCTCCTCCAGCAGGGAGGCCCAGGAAGGGGAAATGGGTCTCAGGACACTGGAATTCCATTCTGAGGCCCCCTGTGACTCCCGGGGGCATCCTCTACCCTTCCTACCCTCTCACCTTCTTACCCCCTCACCAAACCCCCACTGTCTCACTTCCCCCTCTCTACCCAAGGTGGGCAGCACTCACATTTCCTTTTGACAATCTTTCACTACTGCAGGGTTAAGGAGAGGCTAGAGGTGGGGGCAGCAGAGAAATAGCACCAGGGTATTTCAAAGAGATGGGGGGGGCAACAGTGGCAGAGTCCAGATGTCCACCAGGGTGACCTCTGAGCCCAAGTGTGTATACAGGGCTGGGAGCCAGGGGAGCCAGGGGTGAGGTATGGCTTCTCCACGGTGGCAAGGACAGGAGCCAAGTGGTAGAGGGGCCAGCGGGCTGTGGCAAGGAGCCCAGTTTGAATTTGACCTCTGAGCTCCCATGACTCCTTGTCCCTAAGATAGAGTTCTCACTCCAGCCTTTTTTTTTTGGGGGGGGGGGGGGGGGGGAGTGTCCAAGGCCAAGCAGTGCCACCGCCTGGACAACTTGAGCATCGCACCCTGCTCCCATCCACCAACCCGGGGTGGTTCTCAGCCCTCAGGGAAGGGGATTCTCCAAAGGGCCCCTGGGGTCTGTGGGCAGCTGACAGCTGGGCCACGGCCCACTGGGGGCTTTAGCTACACACCAGCCGTCGCTGGCTGGGGCTGTTTCCCTGGAGCCAGATTCTCACTCTTCTCGGGAACCTTGGGAGTGAAAGTGAGGCAGAAGGGAAGAGCCCAAGCCAGAAAACCACAGAACCCGGACACAGGGAAAAGAGACTCTGGATCAGCAAGGCACTGGGCTTTGTGCATCCCCTCCCCCAGCCCAGCCAGAAAGAGAACTTGGCTTTTATAAATGACCCTCCAACATCAAACACCCCCTACCCACGAAGACGACCCGGATGTAGCACAGGCCTTGACGCCAGCCAGTCCTGAATATATACCCAAGTCCTGGTGACCGCGTGACCCTTAACAAGTCACCTCACCTCCCAGAGACTCAGTTTCCTCATCTGGCAAATGGGAATAAAATACTTACCTTGCAAGGTTGTTGCAAGGACTAGATGAGATCATGCAAGGACACAAAGAATCCAGCTCAAAGCCTGGCTTCGAGCTAGAACTCAAAACACGAGCATTTCCAAGAGGCATCTACCTGCATACTCTCCCTGTAGCTGGCACGTCTCCCCATGCCCCCTACCTGTGGCTTTATGACTTCGGTCTCAGAAACCCAAAGGCATGACTTGCTGGAAACACCCACAGTGACCTCACTGCGGCACCCCCACCCCTTGCCCCCCACACAGGCCAGGCATACCTGATAGGCTGGGGATGAGGCTGGACGCTTGGGGTGACTCTGGTGGTGCCCTGGGACAGAGGAAAGAGAAGCAGCATTATGGAGGAGGCCGGCGGAGGGCCGTCCACGGGAGCAGTCAGGGCTGCAGACAAACACAGACTCTCTTCTCCTTTCTCTGCCAACATTCCAGCCCAGGCACCCTAACACCCAGGCAACACGGCAACCTAAAGCCAAAAGCAATCGGTGCCAATTCCTTGTGAGTGTGCATGCAAGCCCCCAAAGGGCCCCGCTTTCCCTCCCCGGGGAAGGAAGAAATCCCAAATGCTGAGAAATGCCTGGGCTGGTGCCATCGGCACTGAGTACACACACTCAATAAAACAGTCACTAAGCGAATGGAAACACATTTCGTCCTGATTCCCTGGACACCGTAACAGTAAGCCCGAGCGGACAATACACACTGCAAGCCTGGAAGGAGGACAGACTGGTACAGCAGGCCCCTGTCCAGCTCTGACCGTCTGTCCACTGACCACCATCACCCTGCACTCCTCCCCTTCAAAGCAGCAACACTGAGCCATTCAATCAAAAGTTGTGGGGCGAGAGCAGCGACGGGTGGCACGTACCAGCCGAGACCAGTGCTGGGCAGCAAGTCATGTGCCTAAGGACCTGCCGCCCGCTGGCTGTTAACCCTCACCCGCTCCCATCTCCAGGGTTGTCAACTTGCAGAAAATTAGTCAAGTGGACCCAAGTTGGGGTCCCAACAGCCCAAGACAACCCGATGGTATAGGGTCGGGGTCCTGTAGCGGCCCACCAGGCAGCCTTGCAATACTTAGAGCCTCTGTAACATCACATGTAAAATGGGGCGATCCTCACAGAGCTGTCCGAAGATGAAAAGGAAGTTGCATATAGGGCCCCTCTATAGTAGTACAATTACAAGGGTAGTTGGAGATAAAACCAACCTTCACCTCTATGGAAAATCAAAGCCCCACATCGCCTCTACCACCAGCAGCCGCCCACCCCGTCAGCCACCTGACATGATGCAGAATCAAGCGCCCAGCTTCTAGTTCCCAGGCCCGGCCAGAGCCCTCTGAGACCATCAACACCTTCCAAACCTCCCTGTAACCAGCCTCTCCCAACCACCCAGTTGCAACCACCTCTCGAAGGAGACACGACCAGTCTGCCAAGAAGAGGAGAAACTGAGGCACGGTGACTCACCCCCTGAGTCCTGGGGAAGTCTACAACCAGCAGGATTCACCCAGACCCTGGGTCTGGCCACGGGGGCGCAGAGAAGAGGAGCCCCTGTCGGCCTCCCCCAGGGCCCTGCGGTGCCTACGAGGCAGCGGTGGGTAGGCTTGGAGGCCTGGCTCCCGGCCGAGCCCAAAGTCAGGGCAGCCCCCCTAAGAGGAGGGCTCTCCATCCAGCCCTTGGGGAGGACGCGGCGCCCAGAGCCCCTCGGCGTGGGCTACGGCCCAGCTCTCGTCTGCTCAGCCTCTGCAGCAGCAGCAAGGGGAACAAACAGCCAAGTGGGACTGTCAGGGCAGCAGGTTTCCGTCTCCACAGCCCCCTGGCCCTGACGACTTGGTTTGGATGAGTCAGGCACAGGGGCGCGGGGGTGGTAAGGAGGGATCACGTTTGGTTTTCAAGCCCCAAACCAGGCTGTTCCAAGACTGCCCACCCGGAGGAACACAGAGACCCAACACTTCATCCGTCTTGATTTCACCGGTCCCTGATGAGGAGTCGCTGAACCTCGCCAGACCCTAGGCCCTGCTCCAGGCCCCGGGGCCACCCTGCTATAAATAGGCCCTCGGGTTTCATCTGTTGCAGATCCACAGCCACTTTTGGAGGAGGCCACCACAGCTGCTTCAAACAACTGGAAGCCGCAGCTATAGCCGAGGCCTGAGGTGTGGCCTGGGCCGTGGGTCCTGGCCCACGGAGCTGCAGGGAGACAATGTGATATTGAGACCGGCCTAGCGAGGGGACTGGAGAGCCAAGGGGAGCCAGGAGTCTCCCGGGGCACAGGGGGGAAAAGGAAGAACGGGGCAGGAGCACTGGATCCTGTTTCTCCATTCCACCACCCCCCCAACGTTACAACACTCCGCATTCCTCAGCCTCCCCACCCCAAAAAAGCCAGGGAAGATAAATAAAAACTTGGCCCCAACAGAGTCTGGCCATGCCGCCTCCAGAGGTGATAAGACAAAGTTCAAGCCGGCTCTGCTCCACCAGGCTGGCCAGGGAAGGGGAGGCAGGGGAGGAAGCTGCCCTGGACCGTGACCCCACCAGATGACGGGGATGGGAACAGCTGGATGGTCATCCCCTGTTGAATCACTAGGCTGTCCTCTCACTGACGGGGCTTCCTGTTTTCTGCAGAGTTTGGGGACATGTGACACTCACTGGCAGAAAGCAGACTTAGAGGGGTGACAAGTCTGAGTCTAGTGGACGTGGAGAACCACACGCAGTTCCAGGGGGTGGGGCTGGGAGCAAGCACAGCCGAAAGTTCCAAACACGCAGGTGACCTCACACACGAGGCCAGAAATGCCCCCCACCCACCCCGCCGCGCACCTCACCACACGGGCTCTTCCTAAGAGGCTGGGAGTGAGTCGAGACCGGTCACCTCTGGTGCCCGTGATCATGTGCAATCGCGCACTCGGAAAACTGTCACCGAGTGCCACCAGCTGTGTGCCGGGCAACGTGCGAGGCACTGGGGACCAGAGCGGTGAATCCCTGACCTCGAGGAACTTATATTCCATGGAGGACAACACTCTTCAAGAACTGGTATGAGGATGGGGCGCCTGGGTGGTTCAGTGGGTGAGCGTCTGCCTTCGGCCCAGGGCGTGATCCCGGGGTCCTGGGATCGAGTCCTGCATCGGGATCCCTGCAGGGAGCCTGCTTCTCCCTCTGCCTGTGTCTCTGCCTCTCTCTCTGTGTCTCTCATGAATAAATAAATAGAATCTTAAAAAAAAAAAAAAAAAAAGGAAGAAAGAATGAGCGAGCTGGTACGAGGAGCTGCTGCTGGGCCTCAGGGACCAAGCTGTAAAATGGGTAGAGCCTGGCGCTCCTGTGATCTCAGGTGATTTACCTGTTCCACCTACAGCCTCCAGGGAAAACCACCAGAGGGCTTTACAAAGATTTTATTTGAAAAAGAAGTTCTCCCATTCTTCCCTTCTCTGTGGTCAAAGCCCTTTACCCACCAGGTTTTAACTTCGTCCCGGCCCCTCCCAAGACAGAAAGCAGTCATACAACCTTGATTCAACTCCCTAGGCACCAGGACCCTCCCCTAGGGTCACCACCAAACCATCGTCACCACCAAACCACAGTCTCTCTCTTACCAGGAGACCAGCATGAAAGGAAACTCCGTGCACACACCCTGACCCCTTCCCCCCAAAACGGTGTCTTGCTTCTCTTACTGTCAGGAAGTTCCTCCTGGAGTCTAACCCTCACCCTTCCTCCTGCAGAGCCACCCGACTCTTTCTGCCTTGTTCCACACACCACCCCCACCCTCAGACACTCCTGAGAGGCCGGGGTCTGTGGCCCCAGGCTCCGTCATCTGCCCTCCCCACCATCACTAGGAGCGGGAACCCCAGGACTTGGGCGGGGTTGCTTTAGAGCAAAACGACTGTGGGAAGAGTCCTGCCTGCCTTTGAGGTCTGCAGACCAAACACAACAGTTCTGGACCAAAAGAAAAGGCGCGTTTCCTGAGCCCCAGTTCCCAGGGGGCACAGTTGGGAGGAGGGTCCGTCAGAAACACCGAGGGCCGCGTCAGGCAGCCAGAAACTGGGGCTCAATCGACGTCAGGGGCCCGTCCCCATTCCTACCTCTCCTCTGGGGGCTGTGGCCACCCCTCTCACCCCCACCCGCCACCAGCCCCTCCAGCCACACCCCTTCCTCTCTCCTTCCTGCCCACCAGCCTGGATTTTTCCAAAACAAAGTGCGACACAGCACACGGTCCACAAACCTCTCTACACACCAACCCTGCTAGAGGAAAACAGCCATTCCTGCCCTGTGAGTCCTGGGCCGCGGGCCAGAGACAGGAAAGCAGCTCAACAAACAGGCTCACTAGCTCACCAGTAGGCCCAGGGCTGCAAGAGCACAGCCTCCAAAACGGGTCCCCTCACGCGGGGCAGACGGCAGGCGGCCCCTGGCTGGGCACGGCACGCACCAATGCCCTGGGGTCCCCCAACCCGGGACAGGTGTGCGGGAGCTTTAGACCTCAGGTGTTCCCTCCTTGGCAGTACACGGGCCATTCTGGAACCTGCTCCCTTGCTTAGCCTTCCACTGGCTTCCTTGACTAGACTAGCTAAGCCAAAATTCACATTGTCCTTCGTCCCAGGTCCAGACAGGACACAACCCCTACCCACCCTGGCACGCCCAGACACACCCACGTTCATCCCAGATCAACAACATTTTGTTCTTAAAAAAAAAAAAAAAAAAACCATCCTGTCCTAACTAAATGGCCACTTCTTCCTTTCCCGGGACCAAGGTCATACCCACCACCGCGTCAAATAGTTCTTCATGATGTCTAACTTCACTCTCTCACGCTGAAGCTTTATCTGACAAGTTCTATCGGGCCCAGGCTGGGGTTGTGAGAAGCAGCGGCATTAGGACTTGACTTATCAACGTGCTCAGACCACTGGGTAAAACGTTCGGTTCACACAGCCTCCGCTGGCCAAGGCTTGGGAGAGCCGGGCAACACCAGATCTGAGCAGCAGCCCCAGGAAGGGATGGAGAAGGCCCTCATCCCGTCACTGAGCCCCTTCAAGTCTCTGTTTTCCCATCTGAATAATGGGACCAGAGCATCTGCCATGGTGGGGGGATATGTCCAGGAATCCAAAAATCACCCAGCCCACCTCCCGAGCCTTAGTCAAAATAACAGTAATAAGAACGCGTAGTATGTATTGAGCATGAGTTATATGCTTTGTGTGCATTAAGTTAGCTCGTCCTCCGGAGTAGGTGCGCACAAAAATTGATTTCTGACCTGCATCCCAGCCCCAGAAAGATCACAGAGTTGGGCAAGAGGCCCACCCCGACACCTGCACTCTGCGCCCAGAGGCCCCGCGCATACCTTGAACAGAGCCTTCCCCACTAATTTAAGAGGCATGCTCCTGCTGCATCTGGACGGGCGGGAAGGCCCCGGGGAGGCCTCCGCCTGGCAGGGCTGCCCCGGGGCAATGTGGCAGTGGCGGCGGGCTCACCACAGAAGTGCGGCTGCCGGCGGGAGCTGCCTCCTGCTGCCCCAGCACCTCCCTCCAGGGCCCTCCCCACCCTGGGTCAGGCAGCTGTCAGATGATAGGGCCTCATGCCATCAACAGCTCCCCCTGTGCCAACCGCCAAAACCACTCCCTGTTCCTCTGCAGACCAGGGCGGGCAAGGATGGAGAGGCCAGCAGAGGGGCAAACTGTCAGAGAAAGAGAGAGGCCCAACTTGCTGGGGCGTCTCCCCCAGGGACGTAGTGAGGGCAAGCCCAGGCGGGACTGCTGCTCAAAGCAGGGTCCTGGGGGAGCCCCCTCTGCCCTGCCCTGGGGGCTCCTTCGGTTTAGGAATGTGCCCATTGACCTCCAGCAGGAATGCATGGCCCGAGGAGCCCAGCGGGATCTTGCAGCCGCCTCCCGAAGCAATGGCATTTAAGTCACAGACTCTCACGTTTTCAAAGACTCTTTTCTCCCCAGAAGCAGAGGCTGCAATTCCTCAAGGTCCGATGACCCTCCAGGAGCCCAGGCATCCTTCTTCACCTCTGCCCTTGGTCTCTCTTGCTGCAGTGTTGCCCGTTTCCCTTGGCCTTACCTTGGTGACTGCTCACCACCAAGCCAGCCCTCGAAGAGCACTCCCTCTCCGTCCTCCCTCCCCACCCGGGGGCACAGTGGTCTGGCAAAGGGATGGGCAAAGGAGCTCTGGATCCAGCTGAGCCAGGCCAAAGCCAAGACTGAGGTCCGTAAGTGCATAAGTACCTGGGGCCCGTTCACCCCAGCCCCTCCTCCCCGGCTCGGCCACAGAGCCGAGTGACCCCTGCTGCCCTTCTGGAAAGGAGGCAAGGATGCTCCCCCGAAGCAGCCAGGTATGAGACATCTTCTGCACCCCCAATTCCCCCGAGGGCACCGTGAGCCCAGACACATCCTTCCCTTCCCCGTCCCTGTCCCTGTACTTACGTCTTCCTCAAGGCTTTTCCGTGTGTTTCCACTCCGGAAAGCTCCTTCTCCCTGAAGACAGAGAAAAAGCAGTCAGAGGGGGGAAGCAAGGCGAGTAATCAAAAGGTAACCTGGTCTTTCACCTCCCGGGTCTGGCAGGGGCGAGGGGATGAAGGGGGTTAGCAGAAGGGCCCGGGAGGGAACTTAGCCGTGTGTTTAGCATTTCCCTGTCCACTAAAAGCCCCTCAGAGCTCACCCGCCGTGTCACCTGTGTCTCACGGCCACTCTTCCAGGAGACCTTCTTACTCCCATTTTGCACGTAAGAACACCGAGGCACACACAGGCTCATGACTTGCCAACGGTCGCACAGTTAGCAGCGCGGAGGAGGTGGGATCTGGACGCGAGCCCTCCAACCTCCTGCGCCGCGGCCGTGGCCAGGAGGTGCCCCCTCGGCTGCTAACCTCAGCTTCCCCGCTGCACGCCCCACCCACTCTCTCTTCCCTTCCTCCTCCACGCACCCTTGAGGAAATTGGGAAATTATCTGTCTTTCTGCTAAGTCAGAAAGATCTGTTTGGGAACATCTGCCCGGCCTTCTTGCATTCTACATATTTAATAAAGAAACCCACATTTAACCACTGGCCTCTCCCACCGCCCTGCCTACTTCCTTGGCAATCCATTTCCGAGCACACAAGTGAGGCCAGATGCCTGGCTCCCAGCACGACCCACCTCCCCATCCTTCCCCTCACCCCGAGTTCCTCAAATCTCCTCCAGAAGGATATCACCAGACACATCTGTTCACTCCCCACCACACACCCCAAGTTGCCCTTCTGCTTTCTGGGCCCGGGCTGCCACTCACCGTGTTGGCTACATTCTTCGGTGCGCTCTCAGCGTTGATGGGCTGTGAACACAGGGAGAAAGCGGGGTGAGGTCTCAGGGCCAACAGCCATGCACCGGCTGTCTCCCCTGGGCTGGTGGCCGTGACGGGCAGAAAGCCTCCATGGTGCCAACCCAAGGCTCAGACGTAACCTGGTAGCCCCAAGCTCAGGAGGCAAAGTTTGGAAAATGAAAAAACAACCCTACTGGTAGTAGAACCACCCAGCTCGACAAACCTCACAAGGCCTGTGAATCGGTGTTGAGCCCTCAGAGAGGAGCAGAGAGCAGGTAAACGTCAGGCCTGTCCCTACGTGCCGGACCTCTCCCCCTGCACCGGCTCATTTATTCGTGACAAGAACCCAGTGAGGTGGGTCCCCTGATCACCTCTGAGCCCCGCTTCTCAGGAAAGGAGAAGTTACATGAGTGGCCCAGGGCCATCGACTACTACTGGTGACGACAGGATCTGAACCCGAGGGCTTCATGCTCTTTGTGTGAAATCCCCACAGCCCGGGGTGAGGCCTGCCAGAGTCTTAACTCTTCTGCAGGCTTTCGTGACCCTCCACCACCAGCCCTGCCCCCTTGCAGACCTCAGAGTCCATGCCCCAAAGCTCTGCCCGTCCGACCTGTCCCCTGGACCCCCTTGCTTATCCCTACATCCGGGCCCTTACTTGGGGAACGGCTCCACCTGCCCCACACTCTTCCGACAAGCTCTCCTCCCAACAAGGAGGGCAGATCCCAGGAACCTTCCATGGGCGGAGTTTACACCACAGAATTGTGATTTGAATCCAGATCTCTCAGCTCCAAAGCCCTCACCCTTAACCAGCCTGGCTAGACAGGAGTGGTCAGAGAAGACAGAAATGCAGTGGGACGGAGAAGGTGGGGACAAAGCACCTGCCCTGGGCCCCTGACAGGCCCCGAAGAGCCCCTCCTCCTGCTCGGGAGGAGGCCCCAGCTCTGGGCACAACAGAAGGTGAGGGGGAGTCTCAAGCAGCCCTCAGAATCACCTGGAGGGCTGAGGACACAGGTGGCGGGCCCTGCCCAGAGGGTCTAATCCAGCGGCCCTATGGTGGGACCCAAGAACGCGCAGTCCTCAAAGGTTTCGGGCCCAGGGATGAGTCTAAGCTAACGGCATTGACTGCAGACGCCCCGTCCTGACGCTCTCCACTACTAACTGAGAGCTCCCGGAGGTCACCTTGGCCTTGCTGCTCCTCAGCAGGGCTGAGCGCTAGTCTGTGAGCGCCACACGACACGGAGGACATTAAGCACTTAGAACAGGGCCTGGCACTTAGGAAGCTCTCCGTCAGTGTGAGCTTTTATTTCTCCTCTCCACCGTGCACACTCCCAAGGCCCACCCGACCCCACCCTGACCCTCCTGCTCCACCCCTCCCCAGTCTGGCACGATGTGAACCAGGGAGAGGAGTCAATATTAGAAACCACAGGCCTCAGCACTGCAAGAGACACTTCCCTCCTGGCCAGCAATCATCTGAGCACCAGCCCCTCTGGCCCCACCCCTCCCCGTGCCAGCTGGAGGGCTGCCACAGGGCCAGCCACCAGATGCCTTCAACTTACTGGTCGAGATGCTCTCCGAGAAGGTAAAAATTTCCAAAAACCCCTCAGGAGCTAAACGCCCAGTCCACCGCCACCCACCCCCCTGCCCCCCACCCCCCACCCCGCAGTGTTTGCAAACCCAGCCCAGCATGCAAGCTGAGCTCCCCACCCCTCCCCATCCCAGTTCTCCAGGGACTGAAGTCCTGCTTCTCTGTTTCCCAGGAGCTGCCAGCTCTGGGTTTGCTGGCCATGGACAGACAAGGGATGCGTAGCACAGGGCAGGGTATCCCCTGTGCTACCTCTGCCCCAGGCCCCTGGCCGTGCTGTAGGAAAGCTCCCAGAGAAGCCACGCTTTGGGTCCCAAGGTGGCAGAACCAGAGCTCCCATGGCCAGAGAGACCCACTCGGCCTGGGCTGTTAGCTCACCTTCGGCAGGTGGAAACACACCCACTCAAACATACCGTATCCCTGTTGCATGGTTTAATTGCCTTCTTAGAACTCCTCACTCTCCAACACACTATATATTTCACTTCCTCATCTCATTTAGGGTCTTCCTTCCCCACTACAATGTAAGCTCCCAAAGCCCCCAGAGCCTGTCCTGGGCCTGGCACACTGTAGGGCCTCAGCAAATATCCACTGAGAGACTTAACCAAGACAGCCCCTCCCTATCTTCCCTGGCTGGCCCCCTGACCACCACGACAATGCAGCGAGCACCTGTGGACCTTCTGGAGCCAATGTCTCTAATCTCCATCTCTGCTTGGATTTTGGCCAGGACACACAGACACACCATCCTTGCACACCACTCCTCAGGACACCAGCTCTGAGAAGACTTCAGACACCATCTCCTCCCTCCCTGTTTCACAGATGGGGAAACTGAGAAACAGAGAAGCATGACTCGCCCAGCCTCTCATGGCGAGGTCCATGGCAATACAGGGCTTGGCACCCAGGCTTAGCTTGTAGGCCCACCGCTGAGCACACCTTGCTGCACCTCACTCACCCCAGTCCCTAGCCACGCAGAACACCTCCCTGCGGGCCCTCCTCTTCCTTCCCCCTGAGACTCAGCTGTACGAGGATGCAAAAGATGGAGCCCAGACAGAGACAGCACCCCCACATCTAGCCCCACCCCTATCCAGGCCCAGGACGAAAGCTCTATCTTTTTTTTTTTTTTAAGGTTTTATTTATTTGAGAGGGAGCGTGCGTGCACAAGCCAGGGAAGAGCCAAAGGGAGAAGGAGAAGCAAATTTCCCACTGAGCAAGGGGCTCCATCCCAGGACCCTGGGATCACGACCTGAGCCGAAGGCAGGTGTTTAACCGCTTAACCAACTGAGCCACCCAGGCACCCCAACAAAGCCTCCATCTTCAGGACTCCAGGCTTTCCAAAGCTGAGGGCAACAGCCAATGCCCACCCCTACCAGGAGTCTTCCAGAATCTTCCTTGCCCCCCAAGCAGGACAATTCCAAGCAGGTGGCAGGGTTCAGACCTGGTGCCCCTTGGCGGCCAGACCTCACCCCTCACAGCTCACTCTGCCCTGGGGTCTCAAACGTGGAAGTCTACGGCAAGGCAGGCAGCAGGGAGTAGGGGGAGGCGCTTAGGGCAGAAAATGTGGGGAGGCATCCATTCTCAGCTTGCTCCAGGTGCACCCACACAACCCTCAGAGCAAGGCCTCCTCAAATTTTCCACCCAACGGGCCTCCCTCACCTTACCTCTTCCTGCCCTGCGCTGGGGGTGCCTTTTCACAGTGTCAACGTGGTAATACCAACTGTTCACTAAGTGCTAATGATCCGGGCATAATATCAAGTTCTTTACTTTCTTGACCCTCAGTCCTCGGAACCACCCCGGGAGGCAAGCGTGACCCCACTTTGCAGTTGAGACAGACGGCCTGGGACGTTCACTAACTTGCACGGCTGCTATGTGAACCTTCCGTCCCCCGCTCAGCCTCTTTGTCTCCTCCCTGACGAAGACCTACACTCGCTGAGAGATCCTCTCCATCAACTGCCCTCCCGTTGGGAACAAGCTTCCTGTGACTTAAGGACGAACAGTCTCAGGTCCCTCAGATCCTTCAGGGCACTGCCATAGGAAGAGGGAATGGACCGCAGTAGGAGACCCTGACATCAGACATCAGAGAGAACTTCCTGAATGTGAGGGGTTGAGAACCACAGGGCGGATAAGGGAAACTGCACATCCTTTCCTCAAGTTTTTTTTTTCCATAAAAAGCCACGCACACCCCCTCTGTGCATGCATACCCACCCCTGACTGTGTGGGCCCAAGGGGCCGGGTGGCTGGGATGATGCCCAGACGTTCGTGCCGTACATGTTGGTGGCCTGCAGGGAGGGTGGGCTGGGAAAAAAATGTATCTGTGGGCTGCTGTTGTGGAGGAAGGAAAAGGCAAGGCAAGGGCCACAGGGGGGTGGGGAGGGGAGAGATGCCCAAGCCCAGGGCTGGGGGGAGGGGTCTGGCGCAGAATGCGGACTCAGCCTCCGGAGGAACATTCTGTCCAGAAATTCCTCACACCCTCCTCCCTTCCACCCCTCCGGCCCTCCCCACTCTTGCCCCCTGGGAGGCCTGGAATCCAGGCAGCTATTTGGGCCAAAAAGACCCCATGACATCACATCTGCTGCCATGGCAACACACTGTGAGATCACAAGTGGCGCTGCCTATCAGGAGGGGAAGGGCGCTAGTGGGAGCCGGCAGGTAGGGCCGGCAAGGGCTGGGGTGTCCTCAGCCCCAGGACCCACAGCAGATTATTCCAGGCTCACGGGGTCCAGAAATAGAACCCTAAGCAGATGAAGGGAGGGGCTGGAAGTGAAAGGGAAGGGCCATTTATTGGGCACTTCGGGGGGCGCGGCCGGGCTGGCACAGCACAGACCCCACAGCCCTGGGGGTGCGAGCTGCATCATCGCACAAGGACAAAGTAACCTGCAGCAGCTGGGGCTGCTCGGGTAGCGCTTTGAGCTCCTTTGGGCAGATGCAGAAGCTCGTTGCAGGTCTGCACCTCAAAGCCTGGGTTTGCCCTCCATCTCCCCACCTATCCCCCCCCAGTGTAAATGACCACCCTCTCAGGAAGTGGGAGCCCCTGGGGGTGGACAGCAGCACTGAGGGCTGGGGACTGGAGACAGGGTTCAGAACAGGCAGGGCTAGGCCCCGCCAGGGTGCGAGGGAAGCCGGGACCCTGGTTCCCCATGAAGTGTTTGGGTGCCCTCTGCTCTGGGGGCTCCATCCTCTCCCAGCAGGCCTAGGCCACCAGAGGAAAAAAACAAAAACAAAAACAAAAAAACAAAACAAACAGGCTGGGTGTGATTAAATGAAATGTGATGCCTGATTTTCCCTGCACCGGCACCCCCCCCTCCCGCCAGGGAGGGGCCAGGGCAAGCCCACTCCTGTCCTCAGGCCGGCCCCAGTTCACCCAGTTCACCCCGAGGGACCCAGCACACAACCCCTGGCAGACAGGGGGCAACAGCAGGAGGGGCCTGCGCTCCCGGGCCAGGCCAGGCCAGGGTGGAGGATTTCTCCCCTCACAGCACACGGGAGGCCGTGCTTCCCCAGGCCCTTCCTCCGTGCCCCTCCGGCCACTCTAGTCCACATCCTCTCTGCTCCCGGAGCACCTGCGCCAGCCTCTGGTCCGCCCCGCACTCCTCCCGCACCCCCTCACCCCAGCCACGCCCCACACCGGCAGCAACTCTCAGATCCTGCTCTGGGTCACTTCCCCACTCAAGGACCCACAATGGCCCTACTGCTTGGCTCAAGTTCAAGTTCCCCTGTCCAGTGCATGGACTCCTCCCTTATCTGGCCCCTTCCTCTACACGCGCCCCATGGGGCCATGTTCACTCAGCTTCCATTCCCGCCCACGCTCACCAGTTCCACCGGCGCACCCAGCCAGTGGACAACCAAATGACCAAATGACAACCAAAATGACACAGCATTGCCTGGCCCCCACTACCCCCCAGCAAGCGCAGATTGGCCAAAAACATTTACTCTGGATTTGCCTTGGCTCCCAACAGACTCAGTAACTCGTACCAAGGCCCTGCCCCCTCTCTGGGTCAGCTCCCCGTCCTCCTGCCCTCCTCCCTCCCATTTGCTCAAATCTTAAACTAAGCCTGAACAGGAGACAGACTTTCTCAACCCCGCAAGCACAAACTGATTGCTTCCTTCCCTGGCCCCCCAAGGCTGCCTCTGGTCGGAAGCTCCCAGCTGGGCACTCATTAGTTTCCATCTCATACTCCTCTCTCTCCCCTCCACTGAACACGGCTCCCCAGGGCTCCCCTTCACCTGACTTGGGTCTCTCCCAACGGATGCCCCGGGAATGGCAGTCAACACATTCAAGGATGCCTTGACCTCCAGGAACCATGTCCCTTTGCAGCCGAGCCTAAGGGCAGGACTTCCAACAGGCACTGCCCCTGAGAAGGAACAGGCCATCAGCTCCCACCTTACACCTAGTAGGTGCTGGCGAGTATGGGTTCTGGCAACAGACAGTGACTGCCCCAAACAGCCCCTCTGGGCCACTGTAGATGTTAGAAGGCTCTTCTTTACACTCAAGTCTCCTCCTTTTTGCAAGAACATCTAGTAGGTTCTCCTCCAGAAAGCAACAGCAAATAGGCCATTTGCCTTTCCCCACGTTCTCAGTCCCATTCTGCACCTGTTCCATATTTTCCTTCTCCAGATCGTGCAGCCCTGTTGCACAAATTGAGATTTTCAGCCTCCCTCACCACTCGGGGAATCTTCTTTGGACTGTAATGATCACTGTGCTCTCCCTGTTGAAAAGCAAGGCTCTATCGGGCTCGTCTCTCCTGGTATTGCTCTGTTTTCTAGAATCTCCCAAAATGGCTACTCATGGCCCTCATTGCCAGAAGATGAAATTTCATCAGAGCCTGGAGTTCAAACTAAAGCGCCTGCTAATCATCCTCCTTAATGGAGGGTAAGATGGCATCGTTGGGGCTGGGGGCTCTGCACACTTCTCCAGAATGGGCTAACATTTCCTCCTCCTCCTCCTCTTCCTCCTCCTCCCCCTCCTCCTCCTCCTCCTCCTCCTCCTCCTCCGTGAGGTGGCGTGGTGCCCTCCTGCCTCAGATCCAACACTAGGGCACCTTGGGAAAATCATCTGAAAATCTCAGGACCACCACCTCACACCCATGAGGATGGCTGCTCCCAAGAAAATAGCATTATTCACAAGAGTTAAATCATGGAAACAGCTCGAATGTGCACTGACAGACTAATGCGTGAGCAAAACGTGACACAGACACACATGGAATATTATTCAGCCTTGAAAAGCAAGGACGCTCTGACACACAGCACAGGGGAATCGTGACATCAGCGCTAAGCGAAACAAGCCAGAAACAAAAGGACACATATGAGTTTGCTCACATGAGGCCCTTAAGTGGTCAAATTCATAGAGATACCAAGTAGAAGGGTGGTTGGCAGGCCCTGGGGAAGGGGAAGCAGCCTTCTTATCGAGTGAGTAGAGCTTTGTTTTACAAGATGATAAGAGTTCTGGAGACGGAGGGTGATGTTTATACAAGGACGGGGACCAGGGCGCCTGGGTGGCTCAGTCAGTGAAATGTCTGCCCAGCTCAGGTCGTGATCTCAGGGTCCTGGGATCGAGCCCCACGTCTGGCTCCCTGCTCAGCAAGGGGCCTGCTTCTCCCTCTGCCCCTGCTCGTGCACACATGTGCTCTCTCTCTCACACACACACAAATAAAATCTTTTATACAAGAATAGGGATGAAAAAAAATTAAAAATTAAAAAAAAAAGAGTAGGGGACAGCCCCGGTGGCTCAGTGGTTTAGTGCCACCTTTGGCCCACGGCCTGATCCTGGAGACCTGGGATTGAGTCCCACGTCAGGCTCCCTACATGGAGCCTGCTTCTCCCTCTGCCTGTGTCTCTGCTTTTCTTCGTGTGTATCTCATGAATAAACAAAATCTTAAAAAAAAAAAAAAAAAAAAAACAGCAGCTGAGGGGCTCAGTCAGTTGGGCATCTGCCTTCGGCTAAGGTCATGATCCCAGGGTGCTGGGATCGAGTCCCACATTGGGCTTCCTGCTCAAGTAGGGAGCCTGCTGCTGCTTCTCCCTCTGCCACACATGTTGTCTCTCCCTCTGCTGTCTCTGTCTCTGTCTCTCTCTCAAATAAATAAATTAAATTAAAAAATAAAAACACAGCAGCTGGCACGAGGTGGGAGCTCAGGAAATGTCTGTGGGTAGGATGGATGGATGGACAGAATGGAGGGACAGACCCTCCTCTAAATCCCAGGCCCTGAGCTAGCTAGGTGGACTTGTGATCGGCACTGTGTTTAGAAAAAAAAAATGAAAAAATCCCACCACCTGAAACTAATGTAACACTGTGTGTCGACTATACTTCCAATAAATGAAGGGAGGGAGGAAGAAAGGAGAGGAGAGGAAATCCCAGAAAAGTCCACCTGCAGGCATCCAGTATTACAACAGCAGCAAGTATCTAGGGGACCCCGGGGAGAAAGCAGGAATCTAAACCCAGCACACCACTACCCACCCCACCTCCCCGACGGCGGTGTGACCACGAACAGGTCGCCTAGCCTTTCTGAGCCCCACACTGCTCCTCAGCACAACACGCTCCTCCCGCCGACCCAGGCGGCTCTCGCACGTGCCCAGACCTGCACACAATCCACAGTGGGTTCCGGATGGCCTGATGTCAGGGGAAGGGCCTTGGAAACCGCAGGAGTCGTGCAAGGGAATGATGTTTGTCATGATTGATGGTCAGGAGGGGTGGCCTGTGGTGCTGGACGACCGAGTCAAAATCCCAGTTCCCCCTTTGCACAGCTCTGTGGCCTGAGGCCTCCGTTCCTGTCTGTAACATTGGGATAATCACAGCATCTCTCTTGCTGTGTTGTCATGAAGAATAAATGAGTTTATTTTTGCAAAGCTTTCAGAACAATGTTTGGCAGCTAGAAAGTTCCATACAAGGGGTAACTTCTCACTAGCACTCTGGCTGCTATTATGGGTGAATCCAGCCTGGCGTTCCCCTTGTCCCATTCACCTCTTTCCTCCTGCCCCTACACACTCCTAGACTCCCCCGACCTCCAGTTCATTCCAAGGACATTTCGAGCACCTGCCTAGGGGCTGGTCTGGTGAGGAGATGCACACCCATCTGTCTCCAGCCCAAGCTCCTGGGTGCCAGGCTGTGTGTGCAAGAGGGCTCTCCATCCGGCCGACCTCGGCGGCCACTCCACTTGGCTATCACGCTCGGGAAATTCCTTTTGACTTTTATTTTTCAGAAGTTGAGAAGAGCTGCTTCAGCAATTTCCAAGGATCATGAGTGTCCATGGCAAACAAACCCTCTCCCCTCTTCATCCTGCCCCCACCAGGGGACCCCACAGGAGGGACATGACCCTAGGACCCTTCTACCCAAGGCCTTGGGCAACATCTGTTGAGTAAGATGAAAACATGGGTTGAAGATTAAGCCACTTTGCCCTGGCTGGCCTGGCACAGGCTGGAAACCGTGTCTGGGAGGCCCACACTGGGCAGAAATCCTGAGCCTGGGACAAGGGCGCCCCATCCCAGGGAGGGTAGGATCTAAGCAAGATGGGTGGGAAGGCCAGAGGGAGAGCTGGGGCCCCCCAAAGAAACAGAGAAAACACAACAGACACACACACACACACACACACACACACACACACACACACACACGGTGTGAAGCGCAAGGGAAGGGGGCAGGGAGACCAGAGACCAGCTCTGCGGAGGCTGAAGGGGAGGCAGCAAATGGAAAAGGAAGGAAAAATACAACCCGCCCTTTCCTCCCTCTTGTGAACCTGCTCAAAGCAGTTGCCTCGCCCGCCTTGAGGAAACAGGTGCCGGGTGCTCTCTGGGGGAAGCCCAACTTTCTCCCGGATTCCCCTGGGCCACTTTCCCACTCCCGGGGGGCAGCAGCAGAGCTTCCAGTGGGAGCTCAGCCCCTGCTTAGAGCCCCCCGCCCGGCAGCGGGAGCCACAGCAGTCCTGCTTGCTGAGCACCCTGCTTGCCGAACCCCAGTGTGCCAGCCGCCCGCCGAGCGCGCCGAGCACCTACTACGTGCCGGGTGGGGGGATGCAGCAGTGATCACAACAGACCAAAGTCCTCTGAGGACACGGGCTTCGTGCTGGGACGAGGGGAGCCCGGTGAGCGAGATGCACAGCATCCCAGACGCTGACCGTGGATGGACGGATGGATGGACGGATGGACGGACAGAGAGAGCAAGGCGGGGAGGCAGGGTCGCTGGGGGGAGGGAAATCTCACGCCCAGGAGGGAAGGAGCCTCCGAGGGACCTGAAGGAAGACCCTCTCAGCCAGAAGGAGCAGGAAGCGCCGCCGTCCTGACGGTCCTGACGCTGCCTGCTACGTTCAAGGACAAGAAGCCCAGGCATCTGAAGCAGTGAGTGAAGGAGAGAGCTTCTAGAAGGAGATGAGGTCAGAGAGGAAACCGATCACGTGGGGTTGCACAGGTCAAAGCAAGAACCTGGACTTTTACACCAAATCAGGAGGGCAGCCCCTGGAGGGGCCTCAATACAGATTAATTAAATACATCCTCGGGTGGCTCAGCCGGCTAAGCGTCTGCCTTCAGCTCAGGTCAGGATCCCGGGGCCCTGGGATCGAGCCTCCAGTAGGACTCCAGTAGGGCTCCCTGCTCCCGGGGAGTCTGCTTCTCCTTCTGCCCCTCTCCACCTCCCTCCTTGTGCTCTTGCATGTACCTGCACTCTCTCTCTTAAATAAATAAAACATTTAAAAAAATACATTCATTTGCTCCCTAACAACCTTCCAGGGTAGCTGCTATTACCAGCTCCCAATCTGCAGAGGGGAAACTGAGGTCCAGAGAAGTCAAATCATGTGTCCCAAGGTCACATAGCAGAGGCTGTGGAGCCAGGGTCCAAAGGGAGGGAGTCTAATGCCCTCACCCTTGAATGCAGTGCATGGGGCGGGGGGGGGGGGGGTGGCGTTGTTCTGATTCAGGTGGGGGGAACCTCTGGGAGCACAATCTCCCACAATCTCCCCACTCCACCACCAGGTGGCTGACCCAGCCTCCAGGAAGGTCAGAGCCCCCTGCTCAGGTGGGGCCCGGCACAGGGTCCCAGGGTCCCAGGGTCCCAGGGACGGGACAACTCCACAGCCTCACTCAGGTAGGAGCTCCTTCTGTATCCTGTCTGCATCTGCAGTCCTTCCAGCTGGAATGCCAACCTTTTCCCTTTTGTCCCAACCCCTGACCCCTCCTCACATAAACAAAGCTCACAAGACTCCAAGTGGCCAGGAATCTGCCTCGCCTGGAGATCCCTAAACCCCAGACCCCCCAGCTATCCCAGACCAGCCAAGGACATTCTGTTCTCAGAGGGGAGGGGGCAGTTGGGTTGCAATGATGAGACTCATGCTCCCCACTTCCCCCATCGTCTCCCCGCATGCCCGCCACAGTGACCCTCCCCAGTCCTAGAGCAACTTCTTGCTGGCAACTGCAAACCAGGCCCGCACTCTGGCCTCACCACATGCCCCACCCAACCCGGCTGTCACCGGATGACCTGCGACTGGGCCCTGTGCGAATAACACTCCACAGCTGGGCAGAGCTGAGATCCAGAAGGGTGTGAGCCCAGTGGGACCCAGGAGGAGGACCTTCCTCTGCAAGGAAGAGAAATGCCTCGGCAGGGCCTGGGCCTGGGAGGACACCGCCGTGGGCCCGAGGTGGCTGAGTCACGAGCACTTTTACAAACTTTATTTCATTCCAGCAGTGACCTTCAATGGAGGGGACACTGCCCACCACTGAGAAGGCCTTGGGCACACCTAGAGCAACTCCTCCCTTTGACAGGAAGGGAGCCAGAGTCCAGAAAGAGGGCAGGACTTGTCCATCGTCACCGGGCAAATGGATGTTGGAGGGAAAGAAGAAACCAGGTGGCGTGACTGAGACTCCAGGATCCAGGCTGAGCGAGTGTGCAGACCCCTGAACCTGTCTGGATCCCTGGACACCCCTGCCCCCTCCCCCAGACTCCCACCCATGCCAGTGTCACTGGAGGCTCCTCTGTATCAGCAGGTGGATTGTGACACCTCCCACCCAACACATACGCAAACACACACACATGCACCTGCCCTCATGCAGACCCCTCCCCTCCAGCTTCCGGGCCCGGCCTGCCTCGGCGCTGGGAGGGGGAAGACAGGGGCCTTTGGAGGCTGAGAAGACCCCGAGAGGGCCAGGAGGGAGGAAAGGTTCCCAGGGTTCCAAATCAGCCCAGCTGGGATCAGTCTGGAACAGGCCCCTCTCCACAGCCCACAGCTCACAGGAGTCCTGCCCCTCTCCACACTTTTCTAGAAGCCTGATGGGGGAGGCAGGGGTGGGAGACATGGAGACAGAGCAGAAAGGCAGAGTCAGCCAAGGAGCTGGGAAGTGGAAGGAGGTGGAAGGTGGAAGGAGGTGGAAGGTGGAAGGAGGTGGGAGATGGAAGGAGGTGGGAGGTGGGAGGTAGAAGGAGGTGGGAGGTGGAAGGAGGTGGGAGGTGGAAGGAGGTGGGAGGTGGAAGGAGGTGGGAGGTGGGAGGTAGAAGGAGGTGGGAGGTGGAAGGCGCCACCCAGACATGAGCCACTGCCCAGGCAGGCGAGCTCTGTGGGTCAGGCCATCCATTCCCCTTCCTCTGGCCGAAGGTACCTGACCTGGGACCAGGCAGGTAGAAGATGCCATCCTCGGGTTCTGGAAGCCACAGAACAACAGGCCCCTGGCCAGGCCTAGAGGCACACGAGATGCCCTTTTATGGGTTTTTCCAAGGACTTAAGCCTCAAATTGAAATAGGAGGCCCTGCATCTCATCAGAAGGGACCTCATGACTCATTTCCTCCCGGTCCAGCTTCACTTCTTGGGAAGTGTCCCCTCCTCCTCCTCCTCCTTACCTACTGGCCCAGCACCCTTTGGGGCTAGCAGCATGCTTCAGTCTAACGGTTTAATGTAAGCCCTTAACAAAGGAGCAAAAGAAAGAGGAGGGAGGGCCCAGCAGGGTAGGGAAGGGACTGTCACTCACCACCAGTTCATGGCTGGACGGAGGAATGCAGGGGGCAGCCACCTGTGGGAGGAACAGAGAAAGGGCAAGGTTAGCATCCTTCATCCCCAAAGAAAACCAGGGCCTCCTGAGATCATTCCACGGCCCCCTCCATGCTAGACACCCCTTCCCTCGGCTCAGCACACCGACCATCTCCAGCTTGAGAGGTCACTGGAAGACTCTGCAGTCTCGTGGGGGATCCCTCAGCCAATAACACTTGGCAGAGGGTGAGCGGCAAAGGCAGAAATGAAATATATATCACAATTTTTTAAAAGAACTTATTTATTTAGTTATTTTAGAGAGAGAGATAGAGCATATGCTCACGGGAGGGGGCAGGAGGAGAGGGAGAGAGTGAATCTCAAGCAGACCCCATGCAGAGCGCAGAGCCCGAGGCGAAGCTCAGTCTCACGACCCTGAGATCATGACCTGAGCCGCAACCAAGAGTTGGAAGCTTAACTGACTGAGCCACCCAGGCGCCCTGTATATCCCAATTTTTAAATTCTGTAGAAAAAAATATGCAGAAGGCTACAGGTCAGTGCCCCAGGACTTTTTTTAAAGATTTATTTATTTATTTATTATTTATTTATTTATTTATTTATTCATGAGAGACACACACACACACAGAGAGAGAGAGGCAGAGACACAGGCAGAGGGAGAAGCAGGCTCCATGTGGGGAGCCTGATGTGGGATTCGATCCCAGGGCCCCAGGACCACACCCTGAACTGAAGGCAGATGTTCAACCGCTGAGCCACCCAGGTGTCCCAGTGCCCCAGGATTTTTAATTACAGTGGGTTAAGGTAACAAGAATAAGGATTTTGTTTTCTTGGCTCTATGTTCTAAATGTTCTACGATATACTAAGATTTGTTTTAAAGTTTTTAAAAACATGTTTAAGGCCTCTAAGAAAGGGGGTTCTCCCCAGGGCCAGGACAGGTCACCCAAAGCTGCAGACAGAGTCTGGGGTCCCCACAGCACGTGGGAAGCAGGTTGGTGGAAGGCCCCTGCCAGTTCCTCCAAAGAAAGCCTCGAGGGGTGAAAGCACCCTCTGTGGGCGAGCGGTTCTTCCTACCATCGCCCTCACCGTCCTCTCTGATGGAGGGTGGGGGCTGGCAACTCGGGCCTCCAGACGAGGGCTGGTGGAGGGAGGGCTGCATTTCTGAACCCTCCCCTGAGATAACACCCCCCATCCAGGCCAGGCAGCCAAACCACTACCCTGACAATTAGCAGGGCCCTTTATCAGAGACTCAGTGTGCTCTTTTTTTCTAGTCGGGACACGTTTTTCTTGGAGCTCATACCTCAATCTTGGCTCCGATTCCCGACCCAAGGGGCCCACAGAAGGGACTAGGGAAGGCTCTCCCCCAGGCGTGTGGGGTTTCTGGGCACAAGCCCTGGATCGCTGAAAAGGAGGCTGCTGCCTCCTGGAGCAGTGGGGCAACCCCTGCTCCAGCCACCGCCCCGGTGGAGCGGTGACGGTGACAACCTACAGGCTCGGATGGAGCTGGCTGTTCACAAGAAGCCACCCTCAGCCGGGCCCTCCCCATGCCTGAGCCAGTCCTGTCCTCCCACCAGCCCAGGGGATCCCCAGGCTTGACACACCAGCCCAGAAGGGGCCAGGGCTCATGTGATGCTGTGCCCTGAGCTCCGGAATGGGTGGAGAAGCCGGGGGCTTTAGCATCCCTGGGTTCTCGACCCAGGCCTGCTACAGGCTTCCTGCCCACCTCATTCTCCAGCAAAGAAGCCTGAGCTGAGTCTCAGCACCTATCGCCCTGTACTCACCATTACTCTGAGACCCCTTGGTGCGGTTGAGAGACTCATATATGAGGCCAAAAGAAAGGAACAACGGCTAATGCGGATTAAATACGGACCACAGGAAGGACAGGCGTTATCGATGCTCGACCCATACTACCTCATTCAATCCTCCCAACAGCCCTATAAGGTAGGGACTATTACATCTCCAGTTGAGGTGAGGGGCCCAGAGAGGTTAAACAACTTGTCCAAGGTCACACCACTCATACTTGGTGAAGATTTGAACCCAGGCATTCTGGTTCCCAAAATGAAATGTGAAAGGGAACAAGGAGACACAGGGGCAAATGCTCCCCTAAGTTCAGGATTCTTGATAAACGTAAGCATGAAGCCGTAAGTGACTGGTTTAGAAGTTTCTGGGGGAGACGGAGCCCGGGGTGGGGTGGAGAATGCCAGGAGAACAGACTGGGAAGGCCGGGAAGGTCCCAGGGGTGGCTGTGGCCTGCAGGGCTCCCTGCCTGCCCTGCCCACCAGACAAGGTCTCAGCCGTAGGGGACACAGCCGCCCCCCACCAGGCACCTGTGGGCCAGGAGTCCTGCATCTAGCAGTGGGCCCCTCCCCGTTCCCTCCTGTCCCTAACCCCGTTCAGGGGCTGTAGGTTTCAACCCCATGGGGCCAGGCCCCCAGTACCACCTCTCCCACCACTGTGTTTGGGTCCCTCGGGCCCTGGGTGGGAGTGAGCGCCACCCACAGGGCAGCACCCTGCTCTGCTCCCTCCTTCGGAGCTGGAGCTGGAGCTGGGGTGAGCGCAGGGGACCTGGATGCAGGACCACTCTGCAGGGGGAGGCCACAGCCTCCAGACCTGGGCAAGTCCCGTCCACAGCCACATCTCCCAGGCCGTTACACAAGGGGGTTTCTAGTCTCCATTCGGGGTCTGGGGACTGAGGGAGGGAGGGACAGGTTATGGATACACCTGAAGCAGCAGCAGGATGGACAGTGTCCTCTGAAACAGTGGGAGGGCCTCTCTCCCAGAGCCACCCTAAGGCAGTGGAAAGAATGGGGAGCCAGGCATCCCGACCCCAAGTCTCTTCCCTGCTCCCCTGAGGCAGCGCCACCCCTAAGGACTGAGCTCTGCGGACCTGCAGCCCGAGGGCCGAGGCCTGGGTGCCCCTCGTGGCCTGCTGCCCCCCAGCAGCTCCCCCGCCCGCCGCCCACAGCTGCGCATTCCAGGCCAGCGGCCCGCCAGCCCACTAACTTTGTTGTGTGTTTCAATGTTTCTTGTCTCTCTTTTTTTTTTGTAAGCAGAGAAATGTTTCCTTAAAAGGCTCTCTCCTTCCCTCCGGCACCCTGGCCCCTGGCCACCCTCTCAGGAGCCTGGAATGTGCCAGGGAGAGCCAGGGCCCCCTGCCACTCTGTGGCCCAGGCCCTACGGCCCCACACTCCTGGTGTCAACAGTGACCCCTCCCACTGCCCCTCAGGGACCCAAGCTAGGAACCCTCTCCCTGCACAGGGGGCAGGCTCTGGGGTGTCCGCAGGGCCTCTGGGTCCCGGCCCTGCCATTCGATCGCTTCCCCGGCACTGGCCGTGCGGGACTCTGGGGCTCGGGCCCAGGAGGTCAGCCTCAGGGAAGCCCCCGCCCTGGTGTACCTCCAAAAGCCCGTCTGCACACTGGGGCTGAGCAGGCCTCACGCCCAGTCTCTCCACTCTGAAAAACGTGACAGCAAAAGTAGCAGCAGCGGCAGACACTCCCGTCTCACTTGTTAGATGCCAGGCACTACTCTTCACGCTCTGCCTAAATTCACTCACTGAATTCCCACAACAGCCCTCAACACCCCAGTTTTACGGACGAGGAGGCTGGGGTGCAGGGACGTCAGTAAGTGATGCAACAGAGGAGACGGGACACGGAGCCAGCAGCGTGGCTCCGGACGCAGATGTGCTCCTGCCCCCTCCGCTAGGCTGATGCTCGGACAATCACTAATTTCCACACAGCTAGAGCCAACGACGGCCACGAGAAGCTCCCGGAACGTGGCTTTCTGTCTGCTGCTGCCCTAAGCTCGAGGAATGTGTGGGCTAGAGACTTAGTGTCCCCATTTCCCAGATGAAGAAGGTAAGGCACAGAAAGGGTGACGACTTGCCTAAGGCCACTGCAGAGGAGCTGTCTGACTCTGGCACCCGCAAAGTAGAGATCTGGGGGCGCGGGGAGGGGAGTTAGCAGGCCCAGACCAGGGCCAATGCCCCGCACTCTTCATCCCTCACCCACCGATAGCTTCTGAATTTCAAAGGTCCCTGGGCTCAACGCCAACAACAGGGCACCCCCTTGGAGACGCCCGCAGGTCCCGAGGGTGGAATGCACCAGACAGCAGCCAGCCAGGCAAGGGCTCCCTGCATGACTGGGCCCCTGCCCTCCTCTCCACCATCCGTGTCGTCTGCCCCCCTTGTCCAGGACCTCAGGCCACACATCAAGGGTGGGCTCCTCCCTGGCCCCCGAACACACCTCGCTCTGCTCCTCCTCAGGGCCTCTGCATATGCTGTTCCTTGTGCCTGGGACATGCTCAGCCCACTGTCTGCATAGCTGGGTCCTTCCCAGCCTTCTAGCTTTGGCTTGAATGCCACCACCCCCAGAGAGGCCCTTCCTGACACCCCTAGGTCACGGTCACACACACACATTGTTTCTCTTGCACTCTTATCTCTTCCTTCACAGATCTAATTACAATTTATAATTAAACAGGTGTCGTTTTCTTGTCTATAATCTGTTTCCCCTGCTAGAAAACAAGTGCCCTGGGGACAAAAAATGCGTATTGGTCCCGGCATACAGTAGCTGCTCACTAAATACTTGTGGAAAGACGAAGGACACTCAAGGCCTCAGCCAGGGAGGCACCTGCAACCACGAGAGGTAAGAATCACCGCCATCGCTAAGCACCTCCTATGCGCCAGGTGCCAGGGCCAATCCTGCCATAGGCCTGGCTCTCTGAGCCCTTCTGATCCTGTACTGTCAGCGATATTGCTCCCATGTCACAGACGAAAAAAAACGGAGGCTCAAAGAGATCGTGACACTTGTCCCGGGTCAATCGGCCAGGAAGGGCAAGCTGCAGGTGAAATCTTGGTCTGCAGGCTCCAGGCACTGCTGTTTGCAGAGCAAGAGAAAACCCAGGCACCCACCTGGCACAGCCCCTATCACCTCCCCAGCATGCAGGTGGCGGGACCGAGTCCCCAACTGAGTGACACTCCCATCCTCAGGGCCTCAAGTTGTCAGCCTTGGTTACATGAAACCCCGGGCTCGGAAACTTGCCCAGCCCTCTGAGGAGCTCTCCACATGCACCTGACCCTGGGGCTGGACAGGACCGCCTTGCCCCAGCCAAAACTAGAGCCGCTCGAGTCCCCGACTCTAGCATTTCACATGATCCTGAGTAGAATTTTTTTCCCTATCTCTAGCTAGTCCTTTATTATTATTATAATTACTATTATTATTAAAAGCATACAACATAAAATTTACCATTTTAACCACTGCTAAGAGTACATTTCAAAGGCATTTAAGTGCATTCACACTGCTGTACGACCATCACTCCTATCCATTTCCAGAACCTTTTCACCTTCCCGAACAAGAAATCTCACATCCTTTAAACCTCATTCCCCTTTCCTCCCAGCCTGGTGATCTCTAAGCTACCTTCCATGTCTCTGAATTTACCTCTCCTAGGCACCTCATGTAGGAGGAATCACACCGCATTTGGAGTCTGGCTTATTCCACTTGGTGTTTTATCCCCCCAAATTCACATGTTGAAGCCCCGATCTCCGGTACCTCGGAATGTGAGTGCATCAAGAGACAGGCCTTTAAAGAGGTGAGGAAGTAAATAAAATCTTTTAAAAAGGGGGGCTGGGGGGACACCTGGGTGGCTCAGCGGTTTAGCCCCTGCTTTTGGCCCAGGGTGTGATCCTGGAGTCCTGGGATCAAGTCCCACATCAGGCTCCCTGCAGGGAGCCCTGCTTCTCCCTCTGCCTGTGTCTCTGCCTCTCTCTCTGTGTCTCTCAGGAATAAATAAATAAAACCTTTAAAAAAAGAAAAAAAGAGGTGAGGAAGTTACAAGGAGGCCATCGGTGGGCCCTAATCCAACCCGACTGGTGTCCGTATGAGAAGAGGTGAGGACCCAGAGAGAGCCACTCGGGGATCGTGCAAAAGGCGAGGACTGTGTGAGGATGCAATGAGAGGCCTCAGAAGAAATCGGAAGGGCCAACTCGGAAGGGCCTGGATCTTGGAGCCCCAGCCTCCAGAACTGGCTAAAGATGAATTTGTTGAGCCACCCAGGCTGTGGCGTGTTGCCAGGGCAGCCCCAGGAGACCGTCACACTTAGCGCCGTGTCCTCGAGACTCACGCATGTCGCAGCATGCGTCGTCAGCTGCCTTCCTCTTCCGGGCTGCCTGCTACTCCACTGCATGAGCACGGCACGCTGTGTTTATCCACCGTCCTCCATGGACACTCGGGCTGTTTCCAGAGGCTTCTACTGGCACCTCCTCCACGTCCCTGCCCCCACAACTCCAGGCACCCATCTCGACTGATGGTGCACGGGAGGGAGGAAAAGAGGGTTTGCAGAGCACCTAACTGTGTGCATCACTGACCTGGGTGCTTTACATACATTATTTCAGTTCGTCTCTATGACAGGTTGTTGTGGGCTCAGAGAAGTGAGGCAACTGCCCAAAGTGGAATGGCCAGTAGTAGGAATGGGAGAAGCAGCAGCAGAGATTGCCAAGATTTCTTTGAACGCTCGCCGTGTGCCAGGCACGCTGTTTTATCCCCTCTGCTCCCTGTGACCTCCTCGAGGTAGATCATAGTGCCCACATCTCACAGGATCTCAAGCCATCTCAGCAATCCTGTGAGACCCAAGACAGCCTGGCCACTAAGTGACAGAGCCAGGACCGCCACCTGGGTCTGCCCGACTCCGATACCCTCTTTGCCCAGCACTCCACGCTGCCTTCGTGGCCGGGCAGAGGTGCCAGGGGCTGTGAGAGTGCTCTCGGGGGTCCTGGGCAGAGTCCACAGAGGAGGGGACACCCGGACCAGGCCTCCAGGACACATCGCTTTTGTCTATTGGGTGTCTCACCCACTACTGTTCTAAGAGCCTCGAGGGCGGGAAGCCCTGGTTCAGAGCCTGGAGCTCACCAGGTACGTGGACAGGGCTTTAAAAGGTGGAGATGGGGAAAGGGCATCTCAGGTGGAAATGATCACATGGACGAGGCATGGAGGAAAGGACCATGGGAGGTGCCCTTAGGCTGGGACACAGGGTGGGACAAGGGAAGGAGGAGGACATATCGAAGGAGACGAAGGGAAGGACGACTGGCTGCAAACTCTCTTTCTAGGCTGGACCACGGGCAACCGTGACGGCCCAGCAGAGAAGTTAAGACTTTGAGATGCCGGCACTGGGGAGCCAGTGAAGGTGCCTGAGCAGGAGGTGGCAGGGGGAAGTAAAGGGTGAAGCTCAAGGCAGGTGGAAGATGTATCATATGATCCTAATAATAATGGGGAGGGGGAGAAAAGAGGAGGGGACCCCCAAAGCCCACAGGCAAGGGGCCATTGGGCACCCTAAAACCACGAGGCCCTCATCTCCACCCTAACAAGACACACGTGTGGACAGACCCCCACCCCCAGGCTTTACTTGTCTTCCCCCAGCCTCGGCCCAGGAGGACAGCACTGCCCCGACTTCCTCCCTCCCTCCCTGCACGCAAGTGGGCCCTCCCCACACGCAAGTGGGCCCTCCCCACACGCAAGTGGGCCCTTCCCACGCGAGCTCCTGCTCCCCCTCTGGGCCGCGCTTGGAGAACCTGCAGCCAGCGTGCTGCTATCTCCGAGCCCTGGTCACCGAGATGCCACCATGGGGGTCAAGAACCATAGAGCCCATGACCCCCAGAGGCTGTGGCCTACATGCCAGGTGACTAAGGAAAGAGCCAGAGGACCCCTCGGCTGAGGTCAGCCCAGCACCTCCCACTTCACGTGATGCGTCCACCTGGCTCCCACGAGGAGGCGGTGAGCATGCGCTCCCGCAGGACCCGGGCGTACACAGTGGTCCCAGACTGCCATGGCCGGGCCGGGGGGCCGGGGTGGGGGAGCAGGGCAAGGCCAGGGCTGCAGAAGGCAGAGCCCGGCACGGCTCCGTGGCTCCACACTCCGGGCTCCCGATCTGAGCCCCAGACCCCGGGTAGGGGTTGGGGGGCTCCTGGGGAGAAGATGGCCACGACCCTGGCTCCATTTCCTCCCAGGCCTGCGCCCTCCCTCCGGGCCGCCTGTCCTCACCAGAGCTTGCTCCTGGCCTGCTTGGCTGTTTCCTTCCCTTATATAGAGTTCTGCTCAGGATCAGGAAAGGAAGTGCATCCAGTTCCTGGAGGCAAGAAGGGGCCTATTCCCAGGGACACCTCGAGCTGGGGGGGCGCAGGGGGTAGGGCCTGTCCCAGCTGAGAGTCCCCTCCAGAGCCAGGAGGCCGGCCCTTTCCCCCCAAACCCAGCAGAGGCTCCAACTCGGACGAGAAACAGAGGAGATGGGATCCCTGGGTGGCTCAGCGGTTCAGCGCCTGCCTTCGGCCCGGGGCATGGTGCTGGGGTCCCGGGATCGAGTCCCACACCGGGCTCCTGCATGGAGCCTGCTTCTCCCTCTGCCTGTGTCTCTGCCTCTTTCTGTGTCTTTCATGAATAAATGAATAAAATCTTAAAAAAGAAAAGAAAAGAAACAGAGGAGAGGGCCGACTCTGGATGATGTCCCCAGGACCCCGGCCTCTTCCGTTCTTCCCCAAATCCTCCTGGGCCACATGCCTCTTGAACCACTGAGCCAATCCACCTGTTCCCCAAGCCCCAGTAGCGCCCCTTCTCCTCGGTCCTCCCTCTTGTCTCGGGAACCTTCTCCTCAGGCCCCACGCGCGGGCCGCCCAGCCCACCGCCAGCCTCTAGGCCTGCTGACACACTCAAGAACGGGCTCTCCAGACGGGGCAGCTTCTCTGCAGCGAACACCTCCCTGGCCCCTGGTCACACCCACAGCCCGACCCGCACAGCCCAACCCCGCAGGGCAGGGAGAGCCGGCGTGCCCCTCTGTGCCCGGCCAGAAGGTCCAGCCACGGGAAAGGGGGTACAGTGACCGACTGGGCAGGGCACGCTGTGGAACCAGCAGGCCCCACCTGCGGAAGCCACTCCCCTGCACGGCCTTTCTGGAGGATGGCATGAGAGCGCACCCAGATTAGCCCATGCTGGGGGCCCAGCTGGTCGCAGAGCATTTTCTCTGAAGATCTGCCTCCCCTTGAGCCCGAGCTGGGGCCCCAGCTCAGGGGCCCTGTTTACCCACACCCACAATTAGTGACTCCGGGAGGGCTGAGGTTGCAACCGGCCGGCCCTCTCATGATGAAACCCCGGGAGAAGAATCAGAAAAGTTGCGGTCAGCAAACCTGCACTGAGCATCTACTATGTGCCAGGCCCTGGGAGCACACGAGGGTAAGCCAGGGGTCTGGGGGTGCTGAGCAGTAACCACAAGACAAGGGGCAGGGGCACGTGGGGCCACAGGAAAGCACCAGCAGGGGTCAGAAGGCACAGCTGGGCCCAGGGCTTGACACTGGTCAGCATACTGGGCTCACGGCCCTGCCCCGCTTGGCCTCCACCCCACTACTCCGCAGATCAGCGCTGACAACCACCCTGCTCCCCCACCACCCCACCCCACTCCGGGCCACCCAAGGCTGTTAAGCCAGAAACCTGAGCATCGGCCTCCTCCCTCCACTCCCTCCCACTAAGCCTGGACAACTCTTCGGCCCAAATATCTCTCCAAGCCAGCCCACCCCACAGTCTCCTTAACCATGGAGATTATGGCAAGAACCTCCTAACCCAGGTCTCTGCCTTGGGTCTTATCTCTCTAACCTATTCTCCACTCAGCAGCCAGGGAACTCTTTCTAAAATGTGCATCCAGTCCTGTCACTCCCCTGCCTGAAGTCCTTCCCGGTTCCGTGGGACAGAGTCCAAATGCCCTAATATGGTCCTCAAGGCCCTGCAGGACCTGGCTGGGTGTCTCTTTCAGTTCCCCATTCCCCACCTCTCTTGCCTCAAGCTCTTGCTCCCATCAGAGAAATCCCCTTTCAGGTCCAATTCTGTTCCATCTCATAGGCTCTGAGGTACTAGGGGGTTATCAGCCCATTTCCCGGATGAGGCTTGGAGATGTCACATGCTTCACCCAAGGTCCCAAGCCTCAACTGTGCCAGCGCTGCACCTCCTTGCCCCATCAGGGGCCCCAGCAAGAGTTTCAGGGAGGGCATGGCCTCCGAGGTGGGTGGGTGGGAGAGACATCAATCATGGGAGAGCAGGGAGCAGACCAGTCCCCCAGGCCCAAGGCGCACATGGCAAAATGTAGGAAGCGAGTCAAAGGGAACATGTTCTGCAAGGCCTGGAGGGCTGGACTGAGGCAAATGTCCAGGGGCTCTGGAGTCGCCCAGTGCCTCCGGAGCCAGGGAGAGAGGGCGCAGGCAAGTGGCAGGCCTGGAGGCCAGATGTCCAGCCTCAAATAGGCAGCTGCTGCCAGAGTGCGACTAGCACTGAGCCAGGGCCGGGTGCAGAGGAGAGAGGCCACCAAGAGAGCTTCAAGGGGACAGAAGAAGATGGAGAAGCCGGACACCACTGAGGGGCCCAGCCTGGAGGCCTCAGAGGAAGCAGGGCCTCTACTGTAGAAGTGAAAGTGTCAACAGGCAGTTTGAAACGTAGACTTCAGAACTGCCTTCTCTTGAGATCCAAAGACCAGGGGAAACCCCAGCCCTTCTTCCCCTCCTGGAGAGGGGCCATTTGTTCCGAAGCAGGGGGTGGGGTGACAGGGCCCGCAGCACAGAACACATAGCTTCTAGGAAGTTCCTAGAAGAATCTGGTCAAGAAGAGGGCTGTGGTCTGTGGTCAAGGTTTTGGTGGAACCAGGGGCAGAGGAGGGTGACAGGCATGGGAAGCAAGACCATGCATTCACTCAACAGCACTAAGGAGGGTCCCTCGGTGCCAGGTTCCCAGCAAGGGAGACAGAGATGTATAAGGACGGCCTGGCCCAGGAGGGGAACTTGGGGCCCAGTGGAGGAGGCCACACATGTAAACAGGGAATTATAAAAGAGCCCAGTAAACTGCTATAATGAAGGTATGAAGAGGGCTATTATCTCCCTGGGATTCAAACCCATCTGTTTTTCCAGAAATTACGCCCAGAGGGAGGCCGTGCGCCCAGCCCCCCTCACTCCCCACTGAGGATTTCTGTCCCTAGATGAGAAGTTGAAGGGACAAAAGTCTTTGACCCTAAACTGTGCCAGAACAGTGAGGCAGGAAGGACGCATGGGAAAAACAGCTCAGAGCAAGGGGGAAGCCCAAAAAGTCAAAGGGCTCGGGAACTGCTGAGAAACGTACCCGGGTCCTGGGACGAGGCGAAGGAGGCTGAGGGTGGGGGAGAAGCAGTGGCAGCAGGGGTGGGGGGCGCTGGGCCAGGCCAGATTTGAGAATTCTGGGGCCACACTCAAGCCCACACAAACACCAGGGGGTCCCTCTGCCTTCTTAAACTAGGCCGGAGTCTCCTGGGGGTGGGGGCAGGACAAGGGCCTCCTGGCCTCCCCCTTCCCCCTACACCTGCAAACCACAGGCTTTACCACCCTGCTTCCTAATCTTGAAGGTGTCGGGGGCACCTTCCATCGGGTGGTGACAGCTTTGGAGAGGGAAAAAGGCTCCTCAAAACGTGCGCTTCGATTGCAAGACGCCTACCGATTTCACAAACACCAACATTTTTAAAGAAAGCATCTCCAATGTGAAGAAAACTCGTGTGGGCTCTTCGGGCAGCCTCAACTGCCCTAAGCTGTTGGCCATCAGGAAGTCCCTCCCAGTGTCTACCTACTTCCTTTTTTTTTTTTTTTTTAAGAATTTAAGGATGCCAAAAGAAAAGAACAAAATGAAAGGAACCCCAAGCTCATGATACCCAGGAGAAAATTCTATCTCCGAAGAGCCCATCTGTGGCCTTTACATTCCCTGGACCCCCTATAGGTCATTCTGTCTCATGGCCTGACTCCAGACAGCTCGGAATCTAACCAAGTACCAGGAGCTGGGAGCAGATTCAGTTCTGAAGGATCACACCTAACACCTTCTGGCTGTGGATCTTTACTTCCAAATTCCTCAACACATCGAGAGGCCCTGAGTTTCCCAGCAAAAGCAAGACATGGGACAGAAAAGCATGGGACTGGGCGTCAGGTGTGGCTTCAAATACCACTTTGCCACAGACCACCACTTCCTTCTAAAGGTCCCCGAGTCTGTCTCCTCGTCTGTAAAATGGGGATGAGGAGACCTGCTTTGCAGGGTGCAAGTTAATAAAACTGCCCGAGTCGACACAATTAAGAAGTCCTAGAACACAGCACACGCTTGGTACACGGGAGGCCCCTTCCATCGAGCGGGCTACACACATGCGCCTCCGTGTCTTCATGTCCAGGGCAGTAAACCGCACCGTGTGGACGAGGCCCTGGGCCCCATTCTAAGCATTGCATGTATCTCAGCTCATCAGACCGTCACTTCAGCGGCACCTGGGCAGCTCAGTTGGTTGGGCATTCGGCTCTTGGTTTCAGCTCAGGTCATGATCTTGCGGTCCTGGGATCAAGTCCTGCATCAGGCTCTGCACTCAGCTCGGAGTCTGCTGGAGATTCTCTCCCTCTCCCTCTGCTCCTCCCCCTGTTCCTGCTCTCCCTTTCTCTCTCTCTCAAATAAAATATTTTTTTAAAAAAATCTTTAAAAAATCATCACTTCCATCCTGTGAGGTAGGCTCTGTTCTTATGCCCTCGTAACAGAAGAATACTCTGAAGAAGTATAACAAATGAGAAGAAGTAGTCAATTTACAGGGCCCCATCCACTGATAAGTCAGAGCCTAAGACAGTATAATACAACGCAAAAGATTCATTCCCACCCAAAAACAAAACAAAACAAAACAAAACAAAACAAAAATCCACCTTTTTTTCCCCAGAGCTTTCGACTCTGGCCTCAGCTTCAGTTATCCGAAAATGCACTTTACGTAGGAAAGTCCTGGACCCCAGACATCAGCGCCAGGAGGAGTTAGTGATGGTTCTGCACAATTAGCACATGTCAAGGGCTGGTGTTCTGGAACCCCATCTGCTCTGACCAACTGCACCAGGAGCCCCGGAAGCAGGAGTCCCGAGGGCAGGGCAGCCCAGCCCCATGTTGCTCCTTTAAATCCATCTGTGGCCAAGACGCAGGAAGCCCCCTCTGGCTCCCAATTAGTGGCAGCAGAGACTTGAAGCGCAGCCAGCACTGAAGGCCAGCGGAGGCCTGGCTGTCACCAGCATTGTTCGGCTCCATCTGACGCATATCCACCCCCCTGCAATGTTTCCTTGTTCTCCAGGAAAACCTCCGAGATGCACGCATCTGGTTTGGCGGGGGGGTGCGGTGGAAGACCCGGCTCTCTCCGGCTCCCAAAACCCAGGTGGATTTTAAACAGACAGGAGCGAGGGCTCCCATCAGCTACAGACCCGGTGGCCCAGAGACATTGCTGAGGTCCAGACACAGAGCACACACCCCACAGCACACACACAGGCCGCAGGACCACTGCCAGGTCCAGATGCAAAGTCACTCCCTGGTGCTCCCGGCCCCACCCCGAGAACAGCAGCCCTGACGGGAACACAGCAGCCCCACCAGCATACCCACGGGGGTGGGGGGAAAGGGGGGGAGCCACGGAGTGCGGGGGGGATGGTCCATGTGGGCAGACTGGAGGTGAGAGCATGAACCAGCAGAGGCGGGGGGTTCAAGTCTGAACACTCACCCAGCTCTCCAAGTGCCCACAGGAGCCAGCCCATCCACCGCAGCAAGGCCAGCAACACACTCCCCCTGGACTCTCTCCCCCCTACTTGCATCCTGCCCATCCTGAGCAGGTGAGGGGCGAAGTACGCTGACTGATGGAAGCTGGGCAGGTGTCAGAAACAGGAGGGTAAGTGTACGAGCCACTGATCCGATAGGGGCTCCAATCCGATAGGGGGATAAACATCCTGAAAATCACAGAATAAAAGCATGGGAGCAGGAATGTTAAGGGGGAGGTGGTGAGGAGGAGCAAAACAGAGGTTAGGGCTTGATGGACATGAATTATCCAAATACCTAGAATGTGCTGTGTCCTATAGACATGGGATCACATTTAACCCTTTCAAGGGTAAGCACAACAGACAAATCTCTTTTTCCATAGGAGGCCAAAGAAGCTCAGCAAGAAAAGTTAAGATGCCCAAGGTCACACGGCCATGAGCAGTTGAGCTGGGACTCAAACCCAGGACAGCCAGCCTGGGGCATCTCTACCCCTGCAGGCAACCCAAGCCACCGGGGTGCTCGGAAGACAAGACAGGGCAGCTGTGTGCAGCCCAGAGGGTGCGGTGGGATAGCTGGTAGGAGGCGCTAATGCAGAGGGGCGCAGAGAGGAGAAGGGAGCAGGCGAGTGGGCAGGCCAGCCTGGACCCCCGCCCCTAAAGAGCTCAGGCTGCCGTGACTCAGTGGCTGGGCCTCCAGGGAGCGTTTCCGGAGCCTCAGACAGCGCTGCAGACTAGGAGCCACCTGCTGAGCAGAGACACTGGGCCATTACTCACAACTGTTACTCACTCTTCTCTGCACCCTGCCCCCCAGCACTCCCACTCTGTTCCCTGAGAGAGGCCAAAGAGGGCCGGAGGATCTGGACGGTTCTCTCCCTCGCTTCACGAGCTCCAATCCTGCCAGCGCATCTCCCTCCACCCGAGTCACCGGGACAGCCCCAGAGACTCCGGCCCACTCAACCTGACAGCTGTTACCCTCCACTCTGTTCCAAGAAACGGAGCTGCCTGGAGGAGTGGTCACTGGGCACAGAACCTTCCAATCCCAGGGCTAGAAGGGATCTCCCCAACATCTCAGCTGGCTTCCCCACAGATGCCTGAAGACCTTCCGGGACCCCAACTTCCATGCTGCGTGGCTCCTCCGACAGCCCCAAGAACAAGAGCCTCTCTGTCCAGAGAGATGCACAGCCTTGCAGAGTGTCAGCAGAGGTTAGAGAAACGGAGAGCTCTCCTAAGGCCAACCGCTTGTCTTACAAATGAAGAAACTGAAGCCCAGAGAGGGGATGTGATTTGCCCAAGGTCACACAGCACCGAAGGGGGACTGGAAACAGTCCGCCTGGCCCTGCTGCCACCAGTCCCTCCACTCACTGCAAGTCCCTTCGCCCCACAGAGCTGGCTGGAGCAGGCCCCGAAAGCCCACGCTCACACACCCCACCCCACCCCCATATCCCAAAGCACTGAAGTTGGGAGAGCTGAAGTCCAGATGAGACTAGAAGGAAGGAGTTGCAGCCAAACAGTGGTTAGTGGGAACCAGTCACTTTCTAACAGTGACGGGGCATTAGGAACACGGCAGACGGGGAGGTGGACCATGGACTGCCGGAGGCCATGGAGCTAAAGGCCCAGGCCTTCTGGCAGGACATGATGGGAGGAATTCCTGGGGTCCCAGTGGCCTCCTCTCTGCTCACCTCTCCTCCCCCCTGCCCCTCGCCCCGGCTCACCCCTGCTCTCCCAGGGCTCCCGCCTGGAATCCAGGCTGGCCTCGGCCTCCGCTCCCACGCCCAGCTCAGCCCAGCCGGCCACATCAGACACAGCCCCATGTGTGGCGTTCGAGGCAGCTCATGAGGCACCGAGGAGCCTCGTGTCTCTCGCGCTCTCCCACCAGCTCGGGGCACCCATCCCCACCCGGAGGCCCCTTCCTGCCTGTCTCCCTCTGCACCAACGAAATAACAATAGCAGTAATAATAACCAAGGGTCACACAGCGTGGCCTCCCTGCTGGACATGGTTCTATTTATTTCCCACTTCTGACAGATAAGTAAACTAAAGCACTGGCAGGTTAGGAAAGTTCTCCACAGTCACACACCCTGCAAGAGGTGGGGTCAACACCGAAATGCAGACGGCGTGGCTACAGCGCCTCATGTTGACTCCCTGCCTCATGAGAGGACCTCGCTCCACGGTAAAGCTCCTAAAATCCCTGCTTCCTCATCCACGCAGCCACTGAACCACCCACCCCCACCCCGCCCCAGCAGCCTGGTGACACTCAACAGTCCTCGTGGCTCTGGACAGGCAGCCCCTGGACAGACACTCACCAGGCCGCTTACGGTCAGGCTGGGAACCCTGGGCCTCAGAACAGGCAGGCTTCTCCACCCCGACTTGGGGACACACTCCTGGTCGTTCATTCATTCAACAAACAGTGAGGCCCACTGTGCGCCAGGCAGACGGGGGCGGTGAAGGATGCCCCCCGAGAGGAGCCTCTTGATTCCTTAGCACTGCGAGCTGCCTGCAGTCTCGCCTCGCTCCCACCTGCTCCAATCCACCCATGCCAGGCCTGTGTGTGAAGTCTTGCCAGCGAGGGCTCTCTTCGGGCCTGAAAGGTCTCCCAGGAAGGAGATTTCAGGAGGCCTCCGGATCCAGGAGAGGGGGGCAGCACATGGGAAGGGAGCCGGGAGAGAGGAAGCGATTCAGGAGAGGATTTCCCGGCGTGGGGTTGAGAAATATGAACGGAGGACTCCAAGGGCTCTGGCTAGTGGCCTGTCCACGGATCTCCCCGGCCAGGACGGCCTTCACAGCTGCCCAAATCACCCTCCGAAACAACAGTCCCATCACATTTTCACGTCAAAGCCCTCTGCTGCTCCCAGTTAACCCGGCCCAGGACATCTCCCCACGGCTGGGGCCCAAGCAACACCTGCAGGCTCCCCCAAAGCTGGCCTTTCCACCCACACACACACCCCGCTCACTGGGGCTTATCCTATGCCGGGCACTGAGCAGGGCACTTCCCAGGTAGGATCTCATTTCATCCCCATCACTGGTCTATGAGGTTTGAGTATCCACCCCACCTGACAGATGCGGACGCCGAGGTCCTGCCCAGGCCACCCAGCCAGCAAGCAGCAGAGCCAGGAGGGACGGCGCATCCTGTCCGCTCTAACCCAGGGCCGGGGTGTTATCTGACCCATCGTCATGCGCGTGCCACTGTGCCTCCGTGCAGGCCTCACCCTGGTGCCTGAAGGAGTCTGTGTCCCCTCCGCCTCCTGCAGAACTCCTTCTCAGCCTTCGAAACCCATCTCAAGTGGCACCTCTTCCCCAACACTTTCTCCACTCCATCAACTCCCACACACTGCTTCCTGCGTGATGCACCCTCTGCATTGGGCAGAAACCATCCATCTACTCTCCTTCGTCTCTTCTAGACCATGCCCCCCCCCCAACCTTTGCAGCCCCATACTCCTGGCACCTTGCCTGGCATAGGGTTGGTGCCCAAACAGGGCTTTTAAGTGAATAATCAGGGGCCTCATGTGCCCGGCGGGACTCAGCCACCACCACACAGCCTCCACTGAGGAGCCCACCCCCAGTCACAAGCAGGCATCAAGTGCCCCCATCACAGCCCAACACCTAGCTCATGTTCCTTGGTGGGAGCTTTTCCCTGTGCCAGTCGGCCTGCCCCTCTCTGCTCAACCAGCCTGGCTGTTTCTGGGAGTCTCAGCCGGTGATTAGGGCCCTAATCAGCAGGACTTCCTGCCAGCGATTGCCAGGGGTGGGGGCGGGGCAGGAGGGAAGCAAGGTCAACCCAAGGTGAAGTTCTCGAAGCCTGGGACCAGGGGAGATTCAGTCAGGGAGATGGACTCATAGACTTTTCCAGCCTCTGCACCTCCCCAGCCTCTCACTGACAGGTGAGGACATCAGGCCCAGCAAGGGAAGGTGCACTGTTCTCCCCATGCCCTGGGCCTTTCTTATACTGCCCTTAAACCCTATGCCTGCCCCTCGCCCCTACCCCCCAAGCTCCAAGCCCAGGGCCTAACCTACAGACTGCCCCCCATAAAGGGTTGTCTTAGACGTGTTGATTACTTGGGTCTGGTCAAGGTCAAGAGCCAAAGGCGAGCCCCTCCTCTAAAGGAGCAATGGCCCAGAAATGGAGCAGAGGTGAGCAGGGGCTGCACAAGGGAAGCGAGATAGGGCCGGGTTGAGCTCAGGAACCTTCCCCAGCTGTCATCATCATCAACCCAAACCCATTCTTTCTCCAAAAAAATGCTTAATGCCTTTTGCAGCTGCAACTGGGCGGGCCAGGGGTCCGGAAATAGAGCTCACCCCCGACCTGGAGCAACCCCAGCCTCCCTGGGTGGGAACAGGGCTAGGTGGAGAGTGCAGCTTGCCAGGCCTGGAGGGCTGACCCCTGTTGATGAGGAACGTCAGAGGCACGAGAAAGCAGAGGACCCCAGAGAGGACAGAGGCCTGGAATGAGGACGGAGTGTGGCCAGGACCCGCCCAGACCACGGGTTCAGAGCTCCCAACTATGTGGCATGCAGGAAGGGCTGGGCATGGTGCTCCCCCACTTCCCACCAAACCAGGGACTGAAACCTAAAGTTGCAGCCAGAAGGATGCAGGTTCAGAGACTTCAGAGAGACCCAGAGGGTAAGAGACACAGCAACTTGCAGCAATTATCTGGAGATTCCACTTTAAAATATAGGCGCCACCCCCCTGGGTATAACCCATGGTCAAGAGTAGCCTGCCTGGAGGCCAGGCCAGCCACGTCCTTGCCAGGCCTGGGAGTCTCTGATTCAGTGACTCTCATCAAGGGATGGGATGGGATCCAAGGAGGGGAGCTTGGACTGGTTTATAATAATGCATCTTGTTTACAGTGATGGCAGCTTTCTCAGAGTCCTCCATAAACACAGCTCTGCATCGGCTCCCCTGGGCAGACAAGGCCTCGGGAGGTCCCCTTAGCTCCCCGCCTCCCCCCACTCACAGAGAGAGAAAGACAGAGACAGAGAGACAGAGAGACATGGGGGAGGGGGGAAGAGAGTCTCTTCTCTGGGCTGATGCTGGGACCCCTTGAGGGGGTCCCTCCACTCTCTGGTCCCATAATCCTCCTGTCTTAGGGATGGAACAACCACAGGACGGAGAAGAGTCTACCCGGAATGGAGCTCCTGGAGAAACACCAGCTCCACCGCCGACCCGTAATATTAACAGTCACTAACATTTATCACTCCCTTACTACGTGCCAGGCACTGTTCAAGGTGTTTCAAATAAAACCAACTCGTCTGATACTCACAACCATCCCGTGACACAGGTGCAATTCTTACTCCACACTCCAGACGAGACAACCGAGGCTTGGAGAGGTTCAGCACCTGCCAGAGCCACGCAGCTAATCAGCAGCGTGGGCCAGAGCTGGGCCCCAGCGATCTGGCCTCGGAGCCACGATTTCCGCCTCACTGTGTACCTCCTGTGTGCAGGCCTAGCAAACCTCCCCGGCCCGACTCAAGCCCCCAGTCCGCTGCCCTCGTTAGCGCTGAGCACACCCTGCCAGGCAGGTGGCAACGACCGCCAGGGAGGCGAAAGGCCCAGGCCTGCCCTCGAGGAGCTCGTAATCCAGCCAGAAGAAAGGTGGGCTCGCGGGAAGTTTGCCAGCACCGGGAAAGCGGAGGGGTCCCCTATTCTCTGCCGAGAGACTCGAGAGACTCGGCTCAGACACTACTACTGTCACCGCTCTCTGCTCCCCAGGACCGCGCCCTCCTGGGCCAGTCCCTCCTGCCTCCCTGAACAGCCAAGGCCGGAGCTACGAGCCTCCAGCCCTAAAAAGGCAGGGATTACAGAGCCCAGACTGGCCCCGGAGGAGGCAGCGCCAGGGCCTGGCTCGGGCCCACCTACCACCCCACCCCACCCACCTACCACCGGCCCTACCCCACCCACCTACCACCGGCCCTACCCCACCAAGCTCCAACGCCACGGACACCGACCATCTCTCGGAGGGAAACCTAGGTGTGGACAAGTGGGAAGACGGCCACGGTCACCAACCTGAGTAGAGGCAAGCAAGGGACCCGGTTGTGCCTCCTGCCACCTCCCCTCTTGGGAAAGCACTTGGGGCAATTTGAGAGAAGGAAGGAGAGGAGGGCCAGGTGTGACCTTGCATAATGGAGCAGGGCACCCAGGGGGCTGGGCACGGCCCGCAAGGCTGGCAGCCCCGCCACCCCACTCCTCTCGTTCCAGCTCGCTGGTGCCCACACCTCTGTGCCCCTAATGGCTTGAAAGCTGAGGGCCAGGGCCATGGGAACACAGCACCGGGGACAAGAGTCCCTCGGGTCTCCGAAAACCTCTCTGCCCCTCCCCCCAGCATCACACCCACTTGGCTTTTTTCAGAGTCCAGTAACCGGGAGGGTTTTTCTCTGCCCCCCTCCAGCACACGACCCCCAGCTGGACCTCCGTTTCCCTTTCTGGGGAGAGACTTGTGGCCCCAGAAATAGGCCACAAGAACAGCCCGTGGCTCAGAGCCGTCGCTGTCCACGCCAGCTCTGACCCTGACTGGATGAGGCTCAAGGGCGCACTGGGCATTTCGCCTTCCCGCCCCACTACTGGGTCCCTGTCGGGCCAGGGGACAGAGCGTCCTGATGAAGCAGCTTCATCTGGTCCCGGCTCGAGACAAGGAACTAGACAGTTAGACTCGGAAGAGGACTTCATCGTCAGGCCAAGCCAGGACTGGCTGGAGATGGGGCGGGGGGCGGTGGTGGTGGTGGTGCTGACCCGGGTGACCTCAGACCCTACTCCTTCACCCTCACCACTCAGGAGAAAAGGAGTCACAGGGGCTCGGGGGAGACGCAGGCTGGGACAGGAAGGACGGAGCCCAGGTGGGTCCTGAGCCCAGCCCAGAAGCTCCCCTTGACAGGAAAAGCCTCAGCCTCCCGGGGTTGGGTGCCCAGAAATCCCTAACCCCAACTCCACCTGGCTCTCTCCTCCCGCTGCCTGGTGCCCACCCCACAGGGAAACAGCCTGGAGAGACGGTGTGGAGGGAGTGAGGTGACCTGCTCCTCCCACGCTCCTCCCCAGCAACCCCACCGCGACTTACACAAACCCGCAAACCATTTCAGGCTGTCCTGACAACCCTGTGTTATTTCACAAATTTGGAAACTGAGGCTCAAGTGAGAGTCACCCCCAAGATCTCCAGGCAGGCTGGGGAGGCCCCTTCCCATGGTGGGGGGGTGCGGATAGAGGACGACACACTGGGCAGGAGCTTGAGCTCTGGAACCTCCAAGCACACCCCTGCCCCTAATCCTCACACCCCTGCCCCTAATCCCTTAGCTGGGAGCAAGGGCTCTAAGTGCAGGGGGCAGGGGGCAAGGCCCCCGGGCACCCCCATCCTGCACCACGTCACGCAGCCCACGGGTCTGTGCTGGCCCTCGTGGGGTTAACCAGCAGGGCACGGCTCCTCAGAGTGAGGCAGGAAGAATCGGAAGAAACTCCGAATCTTTTCAGGAAGCAGCTGGGGCAGACCTGGTAGGAGAGGGAGCAGTGGGTGCAAGGGGAAGACGTCAGGCTCTGGGCTCCCCAACGCTGGCAGGGGCTGGCAGGGCGGAGGCCGCGCCTTCAGCTCCCCCATTCCGGGTGTCAGAGAATTTCTGACTCCCAAGTATCCCAGGACCTCAGCATCCCAAGAGACCGTCAGGGTCATCTCTCCTAACCGCATCCCCGCTCAGGAATCCTTCCAAGCTGTTTCCAGCCTCTGCCTGAACTCCCCCCAGAACGGGAAGCTCACTACCTTACAAGGCAGCCCATTCTCTCCCTGAGCAGCCAGGCCTCTTAAGAAACCCTTCGCTAAACCTGAGCCAAGCTTCCTTCACCAAACAAAAATCCTTTCTCCCTCTTTGCTTCCTGTTCCTACCTCACTACACCCAGGGCACTGAGAATGCCCAAACCCCCTCGCTCTAGTCCCCCAGAGATGGGAAGATGGTCACGGCAAGGTCAGCTCTGAACTCACCTGCACCCCGCCCAGCCCCCCTCGGCCCAGCCGCCAGCTCCCGGTGTTCAGGATTCTGGATGCTGCAGCCCCCATGGGAGACTGGAAGCTGGGGCTCTGAGGGAAGTGAAGTGGGGAGCAGTACCCGGTGAGCCAGAGGGAAGGAGAGGCAGGGGTCTGGAAGCGGAAGGTCATCACCACCCTGGGGTCCTGCAGACTGGCGGAGACCGTCCCCAACCTGGGAGCCCAGCACCGGGGCAGCTCTCCCACCCGCTCCCCACGCGGAGCCTGGTCCCCACAGTCTGGGCCGGAGGGGTCGGGCAGGGGGGCGCTCGCTGTAGCAAGCTCCGAGGACCTGGGGGAGAGTGAGGGTGGGGGAGACAGGAGGAGCCGCCAGCTGGCAGAGCCAGAAGCAACTTAACGCCAAGTCTGAGCCACAATGGTCCCCACCCCACCCAGGCAGCTTCAGGAAGGGGCCCTGCAGAGACTCGAGGAAAGAGAGCGCTCCCCACGCCCTCCTGACCCCGCTGCTTTGACTCTGCGGCTTCCAGAAGAGAAACCCCTGTCCCAGAAGCCTCTGGAACCCCGGTTTCCAGTTCGTCCTCTGACCCTCATCCCACAACTGCGTGTCCTGCCCTCCCCTACCCAGCACCCAGCCGGTCCGCTAGCCCCATCCCACCCCTGCAGGGAGCCTGGCCTGGGAGCACAGCAGGCCTCTCCTGGTCACCCCTCCGTCCCCCCTCCCAGTTTCCTCTTCTAGGACAGTGGCCAGCCTAAAAACATCTGGGCAGGCCGTCCTGGCCCTGGTCCTGAATTGGGGGAGTGGGAGGCCAGACACTGAGGTTAGCGCTGCCTAGACTCTCCCACTGGGGAAGGGGTGGCAGGTAGGGCACCCGAGGGTCAGAGGAGGAGATGGGGAGCAGGAAGAGAGGAAGGAGAGGGGGGTGGAAGGCAGTTGCCTGTGTCTGTTCATTAACCACCTGGATTAGCCATTTCTGCCCAGAGGGGTGAGGAGGGAGTAAGAGCTGCTGGGGGGCGGGCGGGGGGGGGGGACCGGCAGGGGCACTCATGCTCGGCGGTGCCCAGGTGCCCAGGTGCCCGGGCTGAGGGGAGGGCGGCAGGGCAACCCTTCCAGGCCTGCCGGCACCTCCCTCTGGGAGATGAGAGCGGGGAGCAAGGAGAGCCCCAAGGAGGAGAACAGGGCCCGGTAGCAGCTCCAGCGGGTGGCATCCCCCGGTCCTGGCCGTCTCCCTCTCCGGCCAGCCCTGGGATGGGCAGCAGGCAGGGGCAGGGGAAGAGACCAGTACCTCCTGAGACTCCGGCTCCCGACCTCCCCCTCTCGCCCTGCTGGCCTCAGTCTCAAGCAGCCACTGACACCAGCAACTTCCCCAGCAAAGGAAACTCCTTCCGACTGGTCCCTCAGAGCGGGGACCACCGCACCCCAATATCCCTGCCGGAAGCAGACACCAAAGGCAGGAGACAGGAGACTGACAGGTTGGCCTGGGGAGGGAGGGAGGACA